>NC_081406.1:99303080-99656830 GCF_030272615.1 Cryptomeria japonica | reverse complement strand
CAGAGAGTTTACATCAATAAATGAAGAACATGCCAATGCTTTTAATGCAACAGTAGAAGTCTATCTCTTTTTCAATATCTCTAGTGAAACCCCCATGATCTTTTGTTGGAGTAGAATTTGTTATATTCTAGAAACGGTCTTGTCCTTTGTTGATGGGATATTCATCTACCTCAAGAAATAACTATTCTTTTCTCCAACAAGAAGTGGAACTAAATGAAGATCTAGCACCATGAAATTAATCCTCAAAAGGATTACTATAGTTAGTTTTGGTAGATAATGATCTAGGTAAAATACTAATGTGGCTTTAAAAAACATTATGTACTAGCTTAGCATACTCTAACAACTTTGGTGCAACATGCTACATCCAATTAAGTCTCCATTGGTATCTCTATTGTGTTTATGGATTGGGATTCAATGTACTCTTTTTATACACAGATTTTACTTTCAACTGAGGAGGTTTGCATGTACTTACTTGTCTTTTGATTGTATCCCTATTTCAAGAATTTCTTCTATCAACAAATCATTTGTTGTAAGTTGTACAAGTGGATACTTGAACATGCCTTCCATGCTAGCCTTGTTGATACGTTCAACACCATATTGTGCAACAAATCTTTAGAACTCCATTTTTCTAAATTGAAGAGTGAGTAGTAGGGACAATCTAGGACACTTACTGAGGTTTTGCAAGAGAGATAAATAGACCTAAATATTATGGCTTAATAATGATCAATAGGTAAACAGATAAGAAACTCTCAATATCAAAATGACTTTCTCAATTGTTTTTACTAGAAATGGATAGATCTACTAATAATGGCTTTATGACTATATGTCAACTTTAGACTCAATCCAAGAAGAGCTATAACTAATATGCGATATCTAGATTTATGATCTCTATAATATAACAATCCCATAATTATGTTTCCACGCATCTATACCACAACACAAACATCATGCTAGTGTTCAACCATAGCAATTGATATCCTAGTTATAGAATGTGAAATATGCACATAACTATGAATAAAGATTAAGAAAAACAAAGAAAGATGCTTATTGCAAACATAAATGACTAATGGACAAGAATTGAATTCATTGTAGATAGTTTTAAATATCAAATTCACTTATTTGTGTGCATTTAGTAACTCATGTACTTGTGGCCAACCGTTTATCTCTTTCATAAATTAAACACTTATTAATAACATTAAATGGATGAGTAATTATCTTTTAGTTGAAATTGAAATTGAAAATAAAATATTTTATTTCAGGACAACTCACACTATTCCCTATCATATTTTAGACTCTCGGTTTTGTTAGTAGTGGTTTGATGTCTTTGGAGTTGATCATTGCATTTCTTTAGTTACGTTTGCCAGCCTACTCCCAACCTGTGCCAAAATGGGAGCTTTGGAATAGGGTATGGACATCCATCAAAGCATAAAAAATAGAGGAATTTTGTCAGATGTAGTTGCAACTGCACAAAATGGATTTGTTGAGAAGGCTTTAGAAACTTTCAAACAAATGCAATCGGCAGGTGTAAAGCCAAATTCTATGACCATTGCTACTATCCTCCCTGCCTATGCCAAAATGGGAGATTTGGAACAGGGTATGGACATTCATCGAAGCATAAAGGATAGAGAAATTTTGTCAGATGTTGTAGTTGTAACTGCCTTGTTAGACAAGTATGCAAAATGTGGAAGCATAAACAAGGCACGTGAACTATTTGATAGAATGCCTGAAAGAAATGTTGTCTCGTGGACTACAACGATTGCTAGATGTGCACAAAATGGATTTGTCGAACAGGCCTTAGACACTTTCAAGCAAATGAAATTGGAAGGCATAAAGCCAAATTCCACAACCTTTGCCAGCATCCTCCTTGCCTGTGCAAAAATGGGAGCTTTGGAACAGGGTATGGACATCCATCAAAGCATAACGGATAGAGGAATTTTGTTAGGTGATGTACTTGCAGATGCCCTGCTTGACATGAATGCAAAATGTGGAAACATGGACAAGGCTCGTGAATTGTTTGATACGATGCCGCAAAGAGATGTGATCTCATGTGAACAATCAACACATGCATATACGAGAGGAAGGGATTGCTGATACAAAATTGAATGCTCACTCCTCAATCACAGTTCTATGGTTTTACGAGATTAAACTAGGACAATTAACCACCACATGTATATTTTTTGCAATATGAAATTAAAAA
This sequence comes from Cryptomeria japonica, assembly GCF_030272615.1. Lineage (NCBI taxonomy): Eukaryota > Viridiplantae > Streptophyta > Pinopsida > Cupressales > Cupressaceae > Cryptomeria > Cryptomeria japonica. The sequence continues at coordinate 99,654,633 of NC_081406.1, read as the reverse complement.
CTAGGGCAATTTGAATCTACCTCCTGTGTGGGATTACCTTCGACGTGGGTTTGATGTTCTTAGGGGTTGAAGTCACCACGGAAGCCTACGCAGGATTGCAATTCACAAATGAATTCCCCGCCTCTTTTTTTATTTTGTAATGGCTATTGTCGTCGGAATTGCGATGAACTCGAGCACTTTTTTGAAAAAAAGGAAATTCTCATTGCTAATGCCTTCTTTGTCGAAACCAAATGGGTAATTTCCGTTGGAATTAAGACGAATGCGGGCATTTTTTCAAAAAAAAATCAAATTTGGCCACAATATACTTTCTCCATTGGAAACCTCTGTCGAAAATCTAGTCCAAATGTATTAGTGACGTGCTTCATAATCTCAAATCCACAACAATAAAAAATGAGTCATAAATCAACTCAGTGTTTAGCTCTCCCATTAGGACTATAGCTAAACCTAGTTTGTGATTCCCAATGATATGCATAAATGGAGACATGAGATCTTAGTTTATGTCCCTCGATTAGGATCTCATTTCTCACATATGACCTACCCTTGCTTGTCACTCATCATTCATGCATGCAACTTATAAGGTTTTGATTCTAAATATAGTGAGGCTATATCAACCATTCCATTATCTACTATATTATGTAGCTTATGATATCATTTCATAAGACATATCCATGAAATTATCTTTGTTTTATAAAACTTATGAATATCTAATTTCGCTAGATTCAATTTTAGACTTTGAAAAGTTTTCCCTATTCCTTGATTTTTGTCTATTGTGTTGTAACTACCTAGATACTCCAATGAAGACTTTAATTATGATAATAGTTCTTCGTTAAGCCTACCAAACACACAATTTAAAAATCCTGCAAATGCATCAAAAAATATTCTTAATAACGTTTCTCATTATTTCACGTCCCCATGAAATTTTTACCTTGAATTTTGGTGGTGGAAAATAAAGAGACTCATTAAATTTTCTACTTGTAGAAAAGTTCTCTTTTCCAATAGAAGATGTCTTTTAATGTATGTTTTATTCCCTAATTTTCATCATGTAGAGAAGGGTAATATTTGGTGAGATAAACATTAATATTTAAGCTATAAATTAATTTGATGTCCTTGTTTTAACCAAACATTGACTACTATAAACAACTGATCCTACCTTGTTATTTCAAGAGCTTTCATTTTTTTTAAAATTGCAATCCTTAGATCAGTTTAATGAAAATCATTAAATATCAATAATTCAATATAAAATAATTATAGAAAGTCAAGTTTTTTTTACTTTAGCTTCCTTAGATGTATTATTCAGAACCTTGAAATCATAATGGAATTTATAATGATTTCTAATTATGACAAAATCATGTTTTTTAACAAAATCGTCACTCTAGTATCACTCAAGGTTTTTCATTAGATGAAAGGTGTAGTGTCCACCCTTGACTTGACTTGTTTTGACTAGAGTTGACTTTTAATTCATGCATGATGGACATTATTGGGCATAGGCTATTTCAGATGATTTGTATGATGTTGATACTATCATTATTGATCACGTGATTTATTAGACAATATATACTTATTATGTGATTGATTATCGAAAGGTTATATTGATCATGTGATTTGATGAGCATAAGTGTTGATGGATTTTACATGCCTTACTATAATCATGAATTATACTAATCATGCAGTTGATGATGTTTTGATGTACTGACCATATTTAATGATTATCTATGATGAGTTGATCTTATGGTGTGTTTGATTGTTGTATGAGTATCTTCGGGATAGAGACAATGCCACATCACTCATTGCGAGCGAGATGTGTCATTGTGATTCTCTAACCCTTACATGTTATAATATATAAATGCACATGTCATATCGTTGCTTAGTGGATGCAGGATTTGCAAGTTCCAGACACCGACTCCACCTATATCCACAGGTCTGAGTGTGTCTTTAAATCCCAATGGTATGTGGTTCGGAGTTGACACAGGTTCCCCTCACATACTCTAGGTCTAAGTTGTTCACTGTGAGTCATCAATGTCTAAGCGCAAGTCGCCATGTCAGTTAGTAAGCTTGGTTTCTTCTGTGTTGTGAGTATGTTAGTATTGGTTGGTTAGTTCTATTACGTTGAGTTTGATTGATTATTGATGCAAGATTAAATAGTTAATAATGTTTATTTTAATTATTTTGATTAATAACGATTTGATTATTTGGTTATCTAATGTTTAATTTAATTTATTGGATTCTTGCCTTTTTGGTTATTTAATTATTTGATCTTTATTTATATTTATTTATTTTAATGATGATTTAATATTTATTGTTTAGCTTATGTTGTGGTTTTATATTTATTTGTGATTTGACCTTTTATTGGTATTTAATTGTTTATTTATTTATCCAATCGTCTATGGTTTATTATTTATTTGGTATTTAATGTTTATCTGGTTCTTTAATTCATTTATGAGCCTTTGGTTTATTTAATTTAATTTCCCCATTTGATTTATTTAATTATGGCTCATGTTTTATTTATTTGTTTGACTTTTATATTAAGTGGTTTGTATAAATACACTTTAGAATAAAATAATAAAACATTCCCACCTAATTGTAAAAGCATGATTTATATTTATCTTACCTACCCTCTTCTCTTATTGGTTGAATTTGGAAAGGGAGGTAAAATTATATTATTTGGTGGGGTTGTAAAATATATTATAGATTGGAATATTTTGATTGGTCGAGATTGAGGCTAGGGTTTTTGGTTAATGTTTGTCTTTTTATTTTCTTTCTCGTGAAGTTTTTGGTGTTGGCTTCTTCTTGCAAAAATCTCTTTGCAAGATTTTCTTTTGGTTTTTGACTTGAATTGTTGCTGGAGCTTGAGGGATTTGGCTTTTGGATTTGGGGAGCTCTTCTTCAACTTCTTCTATCACACGAGTTGCAAGTTGGAGATGTATTCCTCCTTTTGTATTTTGTTTTACAGTTTTCCTGTATGCTCCGTGTCTGTAGATTTAATGTGTGAGCTTTGGAAAATAAATCTATAGTTTGTATAGTATGGAAGGAAATATGTGAATGCATAAATATGTTGCAAGACCTTATTCTATAGTTTGTGGAAAATATTTATATTCTGAATTTTATCTAGTGTCTTTTTGAGTCTGTATCATGAATGGAGTTTCAATTGAATCTTGGTTTTTAAGTGTTTATTATTTATTTCATTTATGCCCTTTAAATCTATTGTTCTGGGCGACTCTGTGTATATACTTTTCGAAGCTTAATGTTTTCAAGTTTAATTTTTAAGCTCTGCCAAAAGTTCTGTGTTTTTCTGTCTATTTTATGCAAAAACGTTGATTCTGCATATGCGTTGTCCTTTGTTGCATTTGCACTTTCCTTTCATTCATTTGTGCTGTCCTTTCATTCATTTACGCTATCCTTTCATGCATTTGCATTGTCCTTCATTGCATTTGCGCTATCTTTTGGGCAAAAATGTTGTCTTTAACTGCATAGGCGCTAAACTATTAACACAGGCGCTAACCTACAATGCATAAGCACTAAAATTAAGTGCAAAAGTGTTGTTCTGCATCACAAAAGTGTTGTTCTTCTTGTTTTGGTGTTTTTCACTGTTTTCACAGTCAGATTTGGATTTTCGAGTTTCGTTTTATTCCAGAGGTTTTTTGGGATTTTTGCAGATATTTTCTAGCTACTGTTATTTATCAGTTTGATGCGATTTTATGTTTTCTATGTTGCAACATTCTTGACTTATTTATTGTTGAAGATTTGAGTCTTTTCTTATATTGAGATGTTGCAATGGAAAGATGGTATTGTTGTGGAGACAACAATATGTTATTGCTGTGGAGATAACAAGATGTTAATGTCATGGAGACAACAAGGTGATATTGCTGTGAAGACATTAGAATTGATATATTTTATTGATGGAATATTTCTTATATGCTATGGATTTCCACTTTGAGGCTCATTTTGCATTATAATGGATTTAAGCCCTTTGCACTTTTTAGCTATGGTTTTTTCTTGTATGTTTTATGTGTTGTTAGGCTGCATGATGAATTATGGATCTTTTCTTGGAATTTGAATTAGAGCCTCTTATGATTAATTGTTGGGCCATTTAGGAGGAGTGGGCTTTCTTGTGATGACTGAGGTCATGAGAGATAGGCTTGCATGAGGTTCCTTGTAAGGATGCATGAAGTATAGACCACCAGGGCACATTGGAGTTTTCCTTTGTTTTAAAACAAGTGATAACATTAATAATGAATTAATTGGAATGGATAATTAGATCTCATTAAAATAAGATAATTAATAGTTTGAGCCTCATGGATGATTCCTAGGGAGGATGTTTTAGGATAAGCATGAGAAGGCCGTGAAGACGGTAAGTCAAATCTCCCTTCATTCTCTCATGGGTAGAAATGGCTCCACATGTCTATCGGGGTTATGTCATGAAGAGTTGTGTATTGGCAATATTATGGGGGAGGATAGCATGTGATGACACTCCGCTCCTACATGTGTCCTTTGCTTGAGATGTATTGATGTCTTGTTGTTTTGTGCACCTTTGGGAGTTTTCTATTTGTGCTATCTTGTGATTGGTTCTTGCTTGAGTGTCCTTGTTTTGGTCAGTCTCTTTGGTTATAAGTGTCAGCCTAGATGTAGAGTGTGTGTTGGGACCTTGTGTCATCTCCTAGCACGGGGGGGGGGGGGTTCCTTTGGTTCCACATGGTTGGGTGGTTGGTGCTTTTAAGCCATTGGGATGTTCCTAGTTTTGGATTCTTCTTGTGTGGATGAGGATGCTTCTTCAGATTGTTCATGGATAATAATTGTAGCAAGAATGTAAATGATGATGTGATTTATGTAATGAAATTCTTATGTAATGGTTGTAAAAGAAATCATGTTTATGAGAAATGACTATGTTGTTCTAGTTGTAGTGATAACTTTGGTTATGGTAGATGATTGTAATGATGAACCTTGCGTTGTATTGTAACACATTTATATTAAATGAAATGGATGCATGAGATGTGGATAAGTAATATGGTTTGGAATTAAAAGATGCAATTGGTATTCTTGACGAGCCATGTTAAAAGGAAATGGTGTAAATGTTATGATAATGGTATTAGTCTTGAAATGATGTCTTTAACTAATGCTTTAAGTAGAACAAATGTTATGCCTCAATAGGATGTATGAGCATGAGTAATATTGGAAGATATCTTAGGACATGTTTATGTTTGAGGATTAAAGAATTTGAACTTATAGTATCATATTTTGTAGACAGTGATCTAATGATTGAATTGAAATCTTATAATGTGTGGGATGTTATTGAAGGTTCCTTAAGAAAATATTGTATGGATGTTCTTAGCGAATGACTTACTAACCTTATTAATGGAAATTACTAGTAGGTGTATGTGTAGACAGTAAAATGAATGCTTGTCTTTTAGGGAAGGTTTAGGATGTATCATGTGTTATGGTTTAAGATTATATCTCCATTTGGTGGATGCTATTAGTGGTTATGGAATTATGATATTGTGATGCTATTAGTGGTTATGAAATTAGGATATTGTATCTTAGTTTGTGTTGAGGTGAATTCGTGTAGTTTCTTAATTTGTAATAAGATGATTGTTGGTTAATTGATATTGTGTAAGAGATTTTAAGAGAATTAAATGGGCTATAGATTAAATGTTTAGGAGAACTTTGTGATTATTGCATTATGTGCTTTTGGAATCATGATGAAGTAATAAGTATGCTAGGAGCATAGAATCATAAATGATTATGTGGAAGTTGATTGTAAATGGAAATTACGTTAATGCAATGTAAGGGTTAATCTTGGTATGTGAATGGTGATGTTCATAGTCGAAGGTTGGTTAATGGTAATAGGAACATTTGGACTTGGTGTATAAAATGAACCTAAGAGAAAAAGGGAAATAGCTATGCATTGAAAGATATAATCTCATATTAAATGAAAGATTAACAAGGTTGCATATCATGAGTGTTAGGTATTTCTATGATGCACCTATGTGTGTATAATGATTAAGATTATGAGGTATTGATCTCGATGAAAGTAAATGTTTATTGCTTATGCAGGTAGATTAAGTAATGGCGTTGAGATACCCTAGGGAGTTAGTGGAAATGATTTATTGTATTTCGCTTGCATAATTGTTTGAATAGCTTGAGTGAATTATTCTATGTTCATAACACTTAAATGTTGTTTGTGTGCTCACTACATTGCTTAAGAGATGTTATGTGTTGTGTGGTTAAACAAAAAAATAAATAAATTAGTGTATATTTAGTTATATTTCTCTGGGGTATTTTGGCGGGCATTACAAAAGGGGTTTTTTGAAAGGGTCTAAACCTGTTTACAAAGCTATAAAAAGATAGAACCAACATTACTTAGAGGTTGTAAAACAACAAAGTTGTTAGGACCAACAAAAATGGATGACTAGGGATCAAATCCATTATGTAATACCTTTTGCGTTTGCATTTGACATGTATATTTTGAGACGTGATCAGTATAGCTATACCTATATATTTATTTTACCTAGAAACACCATCTTTTTGTATTGACATTAGTATTGTATGCACTTTATGAGACACTGATAATATTATTATAATATGTTTATTATGTTGATCCACATTTTAGTTAATTATGCATGTGTATGCTTGTTTGACCGTTTTCATGATTATGATGTTGCACCCCATTTAGGGAGATTGTATGTTCTTCGACTATCATAAATATGCACATGTATACTTGATGTGTGTTGAGTGGTTACAAGTACTATAAATTTTTATACTCAGCTTCATAGGTCAGAGTTATTCATTATCAAGAGATATCACATTGGCTATACCCATTTTACCTTTCCCATCGTACTCTATGAGAATATTATTTTTTGTTGTTATGTTCAACATTACACCCCGGGTACTGTGATTGACAATACTCCAGAAACCCTAAGCCTCATGTGTAAGACCGATAATGAGTGTTTGAATGTTTATGTTTAATTTATATTTCTTTTCTAAAATTCGAATACAAAAATGAGATTTGTAGTTGAAATGGTAATTTAAGGATTGAAATTTAAATGTGAATATGAGTATTGTCAATGATATGTTTTAGGAATTAAGGGTGAAATATATGCATTTAGGAATTGAAAGAATTAAATTATTTATTTTCTTTACAAAAAGTGAAAGTGGGTTTTTGGGTAAATAGGAAAAAGGTTGTTCATCCTTGCACTATGGCATTGGTGGGAACAAAATTGTGAGAGGAGAAAACCCTACAATTGAAAATTTGTTTGGAGGATTGTGGGAGCTAAAGTGGATGAAATGGAATGAGATTAGCTGCATTATGAAAAGTTTTGGAAGGGGTTCTTACTGCTACAAGGAATACACATTTTATTTTATTTTGTTTGTGAAGAGTTTTTAATTTGAAATTTGAACAAAATTTGGGTAATAATTTTCATTTTTAATAGTTTAAGAAATACATTTTCATTATTTTTAAAGTTGTATTTGGTAGTTTATTTAGTTGTTGGAAGAATTCTCATGGAAAATTTCAAAATATGCCCTTATGCTACCTAATCTCTCATAGGATAATTAAAATGCATATTTTATGTTAAAAGATGAGTATTGGGCACTTTTAAATCAAAATAGTATCTTCCAAAATTTGGTTTCATGGTTTTTGAATTTTGTTGAATTTTCAGCTACTTTTTTTTGGAGTTGCTAGAAAATTATAGGGTTTTATGAAATTGTGAAAAGTGAGGAAAATATGATCTCTCTAATTTGTGATGAATTATTATGTGGACGTATTGTGTGGGAATCGATTAATCAAGTGAAAAGTAATGAAACATGGGAATTAATTAACCAAGATAATGGCTACCTCTTACATGCCTTCAACACTTGAAAAGGCTAAGGATGACTTGGGAATACATTCCCACTCTAGGAGCATGGGAATTGTATGATTGAGCATCCTCATCTGTATGAGAGGGTATTTGGTTCCATGTGGTAGCTATCCTTGTGCTTTGTGACGAGATTCCCTAATTGGCTCTCTAGCATTTAATCCTATTGTAGGTTGAATAGAACTCGAAAGATGTAGCATGCCTTTCTATGTTGGTGTTTACTTCACTTTATTGGATGCATACTCTCTATGTTTGACATGAGTGTAAGGACTCTCCCCTTGTGTTTTATGTGAGTGTGTGCTTGGGCTATGCGATTATCTCCTACCATGGTGGGGTGGATTTATAGGTTTCTCATGGCCGAGTGGAATGATAACCACCATTGGGGACCAAAGGCCATTGATAAGAGGTATCATTGTACCCTTGTATTCATCATCTCTTCATGAATTCTAGTAGTTCATTTCAAAAAAATGTGTAAATTAAGGACATTGGGTTCTTATGCCACGTGAATTGTAATTATGCTTATTAAACCTCCATTGAAGAGGGAATTTTAATTTGAATAAATGAGAACAAATTAGTTTAGTTGCGTGCCTTGGTGTTGGTATCAAGCATGAATATTTTGTATATTTCCTTTCAATCTATGACTTAAAATAAATTTAGGAACCTTTATTTGGGCTTAAAATGAATCTCTTTATTTTAGCAACAAATCCTTCTTGAACATTGTTTTCATAGTTAAAATTCTAGAAAATATTCTAAGTGTTTTGAGCTTTGAGGATCTAGATTTCACATTGTGGAGTTTATTAAGTATGTAAAAAGGATGAGGTGAAACCCCGACCCCTAAACCCCTAATGCTTCTTCTAACTGCTAAAATTATCTAAGTGTATTAGGCATTGATTATTAGACATTCACCTTAACACTTAAACTTATTTGCAGAAAGTGGGAAGACTCATTCCCAATCCACAACCCCTGAGATGTAACTTTCAGGCTTGGACCTCAAATTTCTCTCTTCTAGTTGTTGGTATGTGGCTACTGATCATACTTCTAGGGTTAAATTTTGGTATTTTTCAGCTGCATTTGCCCCCTAGATCAGTTAGTATTAATAATGAATCCTGACCATTTATCATTAGGTCATAGGTCTAAAAGTGGATATTTTGTGCATTTTCTTTTCCTTAGAAGGTAACCCTTTTTTATGAGGGCATTGCATTACGACTAGATAACATATTATTTTGTTCTTTGCTAGATAATAGAAAAAAAAGTGGATGACTATTTCTCTGGTGGATGTAGCCCAAATTGGGTGAACCATGCTAAATCTTTGTGTTATTATGATTTGTTATTTTTTGGCTCTATTTTTTACATTATATTTTGTATTGATTATTGATCCAGTCTACCTTAAAATCGTAATACTAGTTTCCTCTACTTGGTTAACAAGGTAAGGAAAATTTTTGATCCTCGAACCCTGATAAGAAATATATTATTTCTTAATCTAGTTTTAAGTTTTACCTTATCCTCAAAAGGTCATAACTTCTAGCCCAGTGATAAAAAATTGAACTTCTCTTCATCGATAGAAAGAACTCGAAGAGATATAAAACTAGTTTCTTGAACCTTGCCTACAAAAATGGTTCTAAGAGACTAATGAAAGTTTAGACCCCAAATTCCACTTTGGAGACCTCCACAAACGCAATTTTCTGAAGCATAAAAAATACCTACAAAATTAGACCTTGATAATTCACATCTTCTTGATGAGAAACCTTTCATAAGATGACCTTAGATGTTCAAAGGTGTCCTTATTCACTGATTTGATGCTCCTTTGTGTTTGAGTTTACCCTGTAAGGTTTAGTCTTCTACTGGTATCACCTTGCTTATGCATTGGTGAGGACTTATATCCTATGTGTATCTTGTGGCTTTGTATTCTTATGTGACACTATTAGGCACATTGAAGTGCAAGTGAGTTATGTGAATTTCTTATCTTTCATGTAGTGGTATGTTGATGTTAGTAATTCATTTTTTTTGGTTCATTAGGTTTTTGCCTTGGTCCTTTAGATGGGGCATTACACATTACAAACAATAATCAAAATTAAACCACAAAAAACCTATCTTATGCTTTTTGACTTTTGAGGAAAGCAATAATTTTAGGTCCTCGCCTCCTCTTACAAGCCATAGGTTTAAAAACAACAACCTAAGGGGGGGTATCTAGAATAGAGAATGATACATTATTATCACTTAGAGGAATCCCAAGGGGAATAGTAGTTGCTACCACTACATATGCATTATGCTTAATGTATGGGACATGGTTCATTGGTACAATTGAATAATAAGTAGCACATATTAAAGCATATAACACTTAAAAAACATACCATTTAAAAAATCAGAATATATGAATATGAAATCGACCTTACAACTTATATTCATTTGGAAGAGCCCTTTCTCTTGTTTATGAACATAACTAGATAAGACAATATCCCTTCATAATAATTAGATTGACTTAATAAATTATTAAAATTAATAAATACAAAATTGAAATTAAACATAATACAAATACTTAATCTTGTTGCACTTAAAAATAATAATACAAACATAAAAATTAAATAATAATAAAGCAATAATTTTATAATTATTTTAAGTTCAGACAATTAAACTATATTGAAAAGATCTTGATTACATTACAAAACAACACACAAAACTCTTGGAAGAACCCATCAAATGTGGAGCTCCTATAATTGTAACTTTATAATTCAAATCCCTTATGTCATTACCCTCTTTTACATGTTAAGATAGTAAATGACATCACCATAATTTTTATAAGCTTATCAACACAGTGGTTTGATTAGTTTTTATAACATTTCACTTATTATTTTTCAATGTAAGAATTTCAATAGGGTGTCACCAAGATCTAGGAAAAATAAGTAGTTATCCAAAATTTGATTGTTCCCCACCATATCCTTAATAAATCATATTTTAAATATTAAGACATTTATTTTATATTATTGACATAAACATTTGAATTGAATTGTCAAATGTAGTAGGTTGGTTGAAGTGGGCATGTTAGATTGTTTCCACTAACATTTTTTGGTTGTTTAAGGTCCTATCAAAGTATGGACTATATTATATATTGAGGAATTTTTTTATTATTTCACATGATTACATTTTCCTCTTTTCCCCTTTATGAAACCAAAGGTTGCTTCTCTGTGATAAACATGCTTAAAATAATACCACATATCCATGCTTTATGAATACAACTGTCTATATTGAAAGGGACATTCTACATTAATTCAATTTTGTCACATAAAGTTAATCTAGGGGATGATAAGAAATCTTTGTAAGAGTAATGGGTGATCCACTGAGCCAATGTCTTCATCCTTACATAATATTAAAATGTCAAAGTGATATGTCTTCATCCTTTTCTAATATTAAAATGTTATTAGAATGTCAAGCCATATAGGTTATATAATTAATATTGAAATATTGTTTGGAGTAGAAATTGTTGGTAGTATATATGCATGCATATGAGTATATAGATGTTTATAAAAGGGTTATTCATGATTTTTAAATATTTGTATATGATTCAAAAGTTTAATATAAGATAAGGTTTGTCGTTTTTAATAATTTTATGAAAATAAATAATTTATAAAGTATGATCAATAAAATGTCAAGGTTCTGTTTGAATTTATTTGTATCAATATTTTTATTTTAATAAATAAAATAGTCATAAATTTATAAATAAAGAAATTAAAGAAATAACATATAATTATTTTTGTTAAGACAAAATTATAATTTAATGATATTTTGAATGTTTTTCAACTTAGATTTGTTGGCGAAATTATCTATTTTATTTATTCATAAATGTTAATTTAATATCACAAATATTTTAATTTTGAAAAATACCATGTAACAATTAGGATTAATTACATTGAGTGGTATAATGATAATAAAGAGTGGAGTGTGTTGGTATAAATGTGTTGAGATACTAAATATAGTTTAATGAATAAATTAGTTAATGACTATTCACAATAAATAAATTACTAAATATAGTTTAAACTGATTGTATAATTAGATATGCAAGTGAATAATTTATTTAAAATTAAAAAATCTTATAAAAATTTAATAAAATAACAAATAAAATTTCAGTGCTAAAACCATTGTTTCAAAAATGCTCTCGCTTGATTCTCCCGCCCGCTTCCTTGTAGCTTCTCTCCTCGACGATGACTCAGATCTCATTGCTGGTGATGCTCCTAGTCATGCAGGTCCCTCCTGGGCGTCGGTGGCTGCTCGGGGCCCTTGTCCTGGCTTTGCTCGAGTTTCACGGGTTCCATCTTCAAATTTTCGCAGAGGGGAAGGAAGGGGTTTATGCCTGTCTCCTGTGCCACCTCTGTCGATGTGAATTAGGGTTTCAATCGAGAAATAGAGAACAATGTGAAGGTTTTTATAGAGCATAGTGCTATCTATAGATTCAAGGGTATTTGGCCCAGCCTCCCAGAGCTGCATAAATGGATCTCTCATCACTGGGATCCTCTCATTTCTGGTACAATTCACATAAACCCTATGGCTAAAGGTTTCTTTGTTGCTAAATTTGAGAATGCTAAGGATAGAAGAAAAGTTCTATGTGAAAGCTTTTTCTATGAGAAAGATAATATGCCGCTTTTGGCCAAACCCTAACACTCTAATTTTAACCCCCTTTTTGAGAAGTTCAACAAAATTCCAGTTTGGGTTTGGCTTCCTTACCTTCCTCTCCATTTGTGGGTTGATTCTCTCTTTGAGGAAATAGGTGATGCTATTGGGAGTTTCATTATGGTGGATAATGAATCCTTTAGGCTTTATCATACTACTTTTGCTCGCATTCTGGTGGAGCTAGATGTTTCTAAGGGACTACTAGCTAAGATTGCCATTAAATCCTCTTTTGAAAGCTGGGTCCAAACTTTGGATTATGAAGGTATTCCTTTCAGGTGTCGTAGATGCTTTAAAACCAGCCATGCGGCTGGGAATTGTGGGCTTGAGAAGAAAAATCCTGTGGCCTCATGGTGGTCGAGGGCCTCATAGTAGCATTACACGGTAAAGAAATATTTGGACTCTTCTAAAGAGTCACGAGATTCTGGGGTTTCTACTATGGCTGGTTTGGATTCTTTAATGGAGAAGAAAGATTCTTTGGATGCCACAAAGGATGTTTCTATGACTAAAGATGCTGTGATACAGGATGCTACTGTCCCTTCTGCTGAAAATGGTTTGTTGTCTCTTACTCTGCTGATTGCTTCATCATGTGTCGACACAACTATTGCCCCATCTACTGGATGTGGTCTTGTGTTCGCGATAGTTGTTGCTCGCTCTATTGATGCTCTTTCTTCCAATCTGAATAGATCGGTGTCGGGCTCTTCGGATTGGTTTGTTGCGGCAACTAAAGTTGAAGAAGGATGGATTACTGTAAAGGGGAAGCATTCAAAGACATCCAAGCCTTCTTTTGATATGACTCTTCGTTCCCACAAGGCCAGTTGTAAATCTTGTGGGCCCTTGTACTTGGTTGTTCAGGCTGGTTTTTTTGGCCCTATCTTTGGTTGGATTGCTTACTATCTTTTGAGGCAGACTTTGTTTTTTGGTTATGGCTCTCTCCTCTTTGTTAAGCGGTCAAGTTCTATCCGTTGCTTGATTTGTAAAGGGTTTCAGGTCCCTTCAAAACCTGTTTTTCACGTAATAAAAAACAAATAAAATTTTAGCTATTTTAAATACAAGATATATAAATATATGTTAAAAAGAAGTAAAATAAAAAATAATATAGATAAAAATAAAGTAAAATTATACATATCAAATCCTTAGATTATTTAAGATAAAATAAAATATCTAATAATTTATAAAAAAATAATAATATAAATTAATTTCAGTAAAAAAATATTATTCATTTCAAGCTTATTAATGTAATCAAAATATATCCATTTGCCTAAAACATCATAATGTTTGAAAGAGTTGTTTTACAAATATAACTTTATTCATTTCGAACTTGTTAATGCTATAAATCATATACCAATTATTAATATAAACACTAACATGACTTTATAATTTTTATAGAAATAATTTTAAATAAATAAAAATAGAATGAAATAACTTTTAACTTAATAAATTAACTCTTATCTAAAACATACTATAAAATAACTTTTTCAATCAATAAAATAAAATAATTTCAGTAAGTTATAACACACACATAATATTAAAATAAAATTAAAACAAAATAAAAATTAAACAATTAAAATTGAAATTAAAAAAATTATGAAATTTAAAATTAATAAGTTTATATTATTATTAAAATGATATTATAAATTTAATTGTCTCATTTATAAAAAAAAACATAAGATATCATAAAATATTTCCTCAATACACATTCCAATCTATCTATCTATATAATATGCCATTTCTTATCTAGTTCATTTATGCTATTATGTTCAAAATTAATTTTTCAAACTATATTAAGTTCATCACCCTAGTCTAAATTTAAAAAAAAAATATAAAATATAAAATGACATCAGAATCCCAACCATTTGTGTGAGGTCAAACAAAACAAAACAATTTAATGTAAATGAGTAAAGTCAGAGCCTACATAAACTTCTATGCCATGTTGTAGGTTTTTTAATTTTTTCATTTCCCTACGATATGAGAGTATAGTCACAACCTATATATGTGTGTAACGACTTAGTTGATAAACGACAAGTATTTTTTTTTTTTTTTTAATTGTAATTATTATGTGCTTGTCAATTAATATTTTTATTGGTTAATATTAAATATAGAATAGTAAACTATACTAGTACATAACATTAATAAGAAATTATAGTTTGACAAATACATAAAAACAGAGTTCAAATTCTTTTCTTATCATTTATAATTTAAATAATTAATAATTAATAGTTAAAATTTATAAAAAATAATTTTAATTTTTCTTTTATTATATATTGTTTAAAAGCTTTATTTTTAATTAATGATATTATATTTCTACAATCTATATTATTTGTGTTATTGTTTTTGGATTTGTTTGTATGATAGTTTTTACATCAAAATTGGGATCACAAATCAAGAAAAGAATCAAGAGTTGAAAAGTAAAAGAAAGCAACAATGAAATAAAAAAGAGGGATAAAATAAATAATACAACATAATGGAAATTGAAATAAGTAAAAAGAAAAAGTAAAAAACAAACAAAGAACATAAGAACTAAAAAGTGCAAGAATATATATATGTGTGTGTATGTGTATATGTGCATATATGTCTATATATGTGTATATGTATATGTGTTTGTGTATATACTTGTATACATACATACATACATACATATGTATGTGTGTGTATACACACACATATATGTATATACGAGAGAAATAGATTAAATTAACTGCAAACAATAAAATCACTTAAACTATTAAGAACTAGTTAAGCTATGTCTTAAGATATTAATATAGATATATAAAAAGATATGTGTGTGTGTGTGAAACAAACCTACCTTAAGTTACAAAGTTATACATGGGTTAGAAAAAATAAATCTAAATTTACTATAAAGAATGAAAATAAAATAATATATATAAGAAAACAATTAGAAAATGAAAATTAAGATAAAAAAAGAGTATGTGTATAAGACATAAACAAGACAAAAAGGGCACAAAAGAGAAAAAGTAACAAAATCAAGAAAAATAGAAAAGAAAACCAAGAAATTATAAAGAAATAAAGGAAGACTTAGAGACACTCTAAAATGTTTAGAGGAAAATGGATTGAGAAGGACGAGGAAAGGTTTGGAGAGAGGAAAGCAAAGGAAGCCAAGTTGGGCTATGATGCCAACCCTCATCTCAATTAATATTGGAAGGGTGACATTTAATAAGGATGGTCTCTTGGAGTTTTTTTTCAATTTTTTTTTTCTTTTTTGACCAAGACTTGGATATTCTCAATAGAAATGTGATGCTTGGAGGGATAAGAGAGCTCAACTAGGGTAGAATTAGCAATGTGGTTGTGCCTAATGTTAGCATTGTGCTCTTTAATCCTTGTGTTGAGAGATCTACCTACTTCTCCAAGGCATGGAATACCATAGGAGCAAAGTACTTTGTAAACTCCTGATGAAGAGTAGCCAAGGTGGGATCCTTGGTAGAGGGGATGGGTATTTGTGGTGGAGAGGGGTTTGAAGATACACATGAGGCCTTTCTTATGGAGAATTTTAGAAATTTTGTTGGATATACCTTCAATATAGAGGAGGATTGCAATGGTAGAAGTGTCAGAAACAATAGGTTTAGGTTTGGGAAATGAAAGATTTTTGGCAAGGTTGACTGATCTAAAGATGTGTTTGTTATGGTACCCATTTAGTTTGAGAACATGGTAAAGGTGGGATAACACTTGGTTTATATGCTCTTTATCACAAATGGGATAAGCACGAGTTGCTAGTGTCTTTAAGATACTAAATTTGTGAGTTGGATGATGGTGAGAAGAGGCATGAAAGTAAAGGTTTGTGTGTGTGGATTTTCTATATATGGTTCAAGCCAGGGATCCATATTTTTTTTGATTATGAGGACATTGAGGAAATAAAGTTGGTTGCTGGACTCAATCTCTCTAGTGAGCTTGATGTTATTAACTATGTTATTTAAGTGGGAATGGAAGAGGTTGAAATAATCAAGATGTGGCCAACAAACATTAGTGTCATCTACATACCATTTCAACTATCTAGGTTTGAGGGGTAAGGATTTTAAGGAAATGACTTCAAAATGTTCCTTGTAGAGGTTGGCAATGGCTAGGGATAGAGGTCAACCCATGACAACTCCTTCAAATTGCTCATAAACCACATCTTGAAACTTGAAAATTGTGGAACAAAGGAACAAATCATAAAGAGAATCAATAATGTCATTGGTTTTTATTTTGTTAGAGAGATGACATCACACATAGGAACTTTGGTAAATAAAGATACCACATCTAAGGTAAAAAGAATGTCGATATCTACCTTTCTATCTTGGATGAAATCTCCTTCTATCTATTGTCCCCCTTCTCACTTGAGCCATCCTCCTCACCCTCTCACCTTCTTTTTACTTGTCCTCTTTTTAATGATTGATTGTTGAGTGTAATTCAAAACATTGATTCAAAGAACATACACTACTTCCGAAAGCATTCTTATAAATACATTATGAATTGTGAATAACTTATGACAACTATCCTAACTAACAACTAGAACATGCTATCATCTCTAACCAATACCCAACACATGGATGGATATTTTTATAGGGTTGAGAAATTGATTAATTAAGTTATGGTCCAGGCTTATCTAACCCTACTAGCCTAGGAGGAAGCACCATACTTTTTTGGAAAATGTAGGAGTCCTTAACAATCTAGTATAGTGGGGATTAATGACAAATTACAACTTTTCGAACAATCGGCCTAAGAGTATACCAATACCTAAGGCGTGCTTGGATTTCTTTGTAGAACTGATAAATTGATTAATTAATTTATGGTCTAGGCTTATCTAGCCCTACTAGCCTAAGAGGAAGCATCACATGTTTTTGGAAAATGTAGGGGTCCTTAACAATCTAGTATACTAGGGATTAATGACAAATTGCAACTTTTCAAATGTACTAGATGTTATTAAACCTCAATAGGTACAATCATGTAAATCCTACATTATAAAATTTAAAGAAATTATCAAAACTTTAAAGAAGAACTTAACCATGATCAATCAACACGAAAGCCTACAAATGCTTTACCAACAGATTTCAATGCTAAGAATGTTGTTGAAAACTTGTTTGTTGCAACTGTAGAGACTTTTCTTTTTTCACTTCGAAAATTTGCTTTGGATGACTCTAATTAGTGCAAAAGTAGTAACCTCACTTGCATCTCCATCTTTTTTTGTTTAAATGCATGTATGAGTTCACATAATGAATGACATAGCTATTAAATCTTCAATCACAACTTGAATTCTAGGCTTTCATTTCTTATGGGGAGCTACATCGATGACTATTATGTATTGTTATATAGACAATTAATGTACATCAAATTTACATTGGTATCATGACACCTTGGATATCCAGAGATGTATTGTACATCTATTAGAATAACCGTTATATGACCCAATAAAAAGATTTTATTTTGATGACCAAGTTGGCAAAATATATTAGCTCATAGCTACAATACACTAAAACTTAGGGATGAAATAATAATTTGTCATCTATTTTCCAACTCAGCATTAACTTTCTACACCTTGCAAAGATAATTACTCATTATGATGTACAAGGAAATCAATTAAATTTTAGAAAGCACGATGCAATCAGAGCCTACCACGTCATCACAATCGATAACACACACTAACCGTCTAAAACTATGATACAATAGAAGATTGCCACCTGGACTATGCGACAAGGATCTTCATTTCATTCACGTACAAATAGACACTAAGTAACATATTAGGAAGTGCCACGTGTATAAGGACAATGATGCATAAATAGTAATTGACAATAGACAACTCAGACTCAATGATACGTGTCATTAAACAATTAGCTCACAAGTTAATCATAAGCATTAAACCAAACGATATGAAGGCCGCTCACAAAGCAATAGCAAGTTAACACGTGGAACATTGACTAGAATCCAGTATCAAAGAAAAAATTGAACTATGGACCTTTTGATTGTATTTATTAAAAATTAAAATTAGAATATCTATTTATTTTTATTGTATTTATTAATCATTAAAATTAGAATGTTTTGATTTTAATTAATGAATGAATATGATTAAAGGTATATTCTGTATGCTGCATAGACTAGAATCTACATTAATGGGAAGAAGGGCCAATAAAGTAATGGAACATGAAGATATATATGGAACAATTTAATTTGTTTATAACATTTACTAGAAGAAAGTTGTTAAGAGACTTGAGCCAAAAGATGGAGAACAATTTCAAAGATTCAGCGTGCATAGCAAGTCATCTTCAAAATAGAGTCTCGATAGAACAAATCTCACTTAAAACTCTTTTAAGGACTAGAGTTTGATATTGATATAAAAAGATAAAACCTAGTGAAAAACACAGTCTAAATTCTTAAACTTGTTATAGACAAGGTTGTCCCCTTATCTCATATAGAAATCAAATCTATGGAATTCTCATTTATAAGCATATTTACTTGTTGATAATCATCTATAATGTGAAGATTTCTCTCAACATTTTTAAGGTTCACTCCTTTTTATTCATGTGCTACAAGGTTTTATTTGGAGTGTAGGGGGTGAAGTATCTCAATCATATTCTTTTTATAAGAAGGAGTGCAGGGAGATCCAAATAAGATTAAGACAATGAAAGAGTGGCCTAAACCCAAATCTATCAAGACTTCACAAGGTTTCTTACACTTGATTGGGTAGAATTATATATTTTCCATAATTAGGGTAAAATTAGCAAACCTTTTATAAGACTTCTATAAAACAATTAATGTGTCTAGAGTGTAGAAGTTAGTATGGCCTTCCTTGCACTTAAACCTACCATGTTTTCCACCTTCGTTGTCCTAGAATGCGATGTTTCGAGGATAATTGTGTGTATTCTTTTGATGCTGTCACTTTCCTTAAAATTGTGTAACTTTCATTTGATCAATAGTTGTGTTCTTATTTTTTTTTATCTTGCAACAATCACAATAGTTTGAGCATCTTTTAATTTTTTTATTAATAAGAATCACACATATATACATACATACATATATATGTGTATCTGGACATACTAGATACTATGGTGGTAGGATGTAAAATTGAGAATCAGTAATATAATTAATAATTAATATAGAGAAAGACTAACATTTTTGTTGATAATAACATTTAAATCGATTTTATTAATATTTCATATATTAAAACGTGTTAAATTGTATATCTTTATTATGCCAAGTCAATTTAATATAAAAGTCAAATAAAAAATAAAAAATAAGATCTTCAATAGTGAAAAGAAGAAAAATGAGACGTATTATATAATGGAAGACAATGACACCATGTTTAAGAAGAGTCAATTTAAAGATAACTACTACATCTTAAAAAAACTTAAAAATATTTTATATGACAAAATATTAAGATAAAATCAGTTTGATCTTAATCTTAATAATCAATAATATTTAGAAGTTCCAAAAAATCTACCATGATAAACCTCTTTTAAAAGATAATCAATAGTATTTAAAAGTTGAAAAAATCTGGCATGATAAACCTCTTTTTAAAGATGGTTTAGGCACTTAACAAGTATGGAAATGTGGTCCTTTCTTAAGTTTCCTTATATAGGTGAGAGAAGCTAAGGTCACCTTTCATTGATAGGAAATTCTGCAATAATGTCATACTCATTCCTAAAATTATTGGTTGAAAAAAACCCATGAAAAATATCAGTGAGACAACAATAGTAAAGGCACACATTATTGAGTAAAGGACGTTGCATGCACTTAAGACATGATGGAGCTCTTCATGCAATTCTCTCCACTCAACCTGAATTATTATCTGATGTGGAAATCTCCATCAACCATCTTTGGTAATTGACCCATTGACCTATATTCATTGTATATATATATATCTAGGCTGGTAGGATATTCATTGTATATATAGCAGTAGGTGCTACTGAAAGACAAGGACACCGATATTAGTGTCCATTTGGAATGTTTGCAAACCCCAAACTACAAGTCTATACTAGCCATTAAAAACACTGTTTAAAGAAAGGAAAAGCAATCATTTGAATGGTCACTTACAACTGTGTGCAATGGTCTGTCTATTTCCCAACATTTAGCACAGTTTATCATAGGGGTCGGCCAGCTTTAAAATTCTCTTTTTAGCTTCTCATCCCCACATACATTACACCGTCCCTGTACAAGACAAGGGACCCGTTTATGAATGAATCCCTTGGTCAGTAAGGCAAGTACCATGCAATTTAATACATATATACACTAAATAATGGGTATATACGCATTGTATATGTAGCTTTTCTTTGGGTGCATTTCAGTTTCCGGGCTAGTCTGTCTACCACTTGGGAGCTAGGCTCCACCTGAGAATTTTTTGTGAGCTTAAGTTTGGATTTGTTTTTTACTTTTTCAAAAAAGATCTCTCTTTGCTTTGGAATTATTAACTTGATTGGCACGGATAGTATTCTTCACTGGCATCTACTACCCCAAAATGCATTTAATCCCTGTAATTTTGAAGGCTTCAGTAACAGTACTCCTTTGGCCTTTTTTCTTTTGCTTGTAAACAGTCATTTTCTTCCTGGCCCCAGATTTTGTCCTTGCTGACTCTATTTATAGTCTGAGCCACCCTTTGTGTATTTTCAATTATAACATTGTTTCTGCTGTCTGATCTTCTCTGCCATTCAACCTGATCTGCAATCTCTGTTTTGCTTGTACATTGGATTTTGTTTTCGTATGTAGGTCTTTCACGCTTTCTGTCGTGCAGTTGATTAGTTGTTTTACGTACCCAGTTTAGAATTTTTAATTTTAATGCTTGTTTTGTGACAATCTTTTGTGTACAGAGCTGTACCTACTGGTCCACTACAAATTCTGTCAACGGCTCAGGGCTGTATTGTGTTTGGGAAAAAAAGATCCTTTTTGTCATTTACTTGCTCTGATCGCTAGTATTGATTGAAATGGGTGCTCTGGAATATGTTGTAAGGCTGCTTAATGGCCGCACTAAACGCAAGAGAAAGCAGATGCAGGTGAGTCATTTTCTTTCATGGCATTTTATTTATGCTATGAATGTGCCTGTGTTTTTTGAGTGAACAGTTAGAGCAGGTAGAACAGTTGGCCTGTTCTTGAACGAAATAAAATTATTAGTTTGATTTGAAACGTCGAGGAAATAAACTTATATTGCTGAGATCAGAAGATACACACAAATAGTTACTTCTTGTTGAAGTAGATGGTGTTGAATTTTATATCAAAGAGAAAGAAAGAAATTATATTAATCCCCACAAGGAGGATTAGAAGCTCAGTAGTTGGTATGAGTTTTTCAAAGTCTTAAAAGATTGTTTTTGAAAAGTGACCATGTATGTTTTTGAATTGTTCTTGTTTTCTTGATGATGGATCGCTAAATATGATCTGAAACATCAATGCAAATCATACAAAGACAAAGAAAAAGGTCACAACTGACTAAATCTGTCACTGCTACTGGAAAAGAATAACATGCACCCTGGAATAGATAGGATGAGCCTTATAAATTTTAGTGCAAGTCATAAAAATAGAAGAGTCACAGAATCACAGCAAATGCAATAATTCATAAGTAGAATCAGAAGAATCAGTAACACTATATTTTAGTGCAAGTCATAAAAATAGAAGAGTAACAGAAACACAGCAAATGCAAAAATTCATAAGTAGAATCAGTAACAGTATGAAATTATATTAGAGACGGTTACAAAATAACATTTAGGAAATGCACTGGGATATGCCGCTCTATCCTTGAGCCAGAGATTTCTTTCCCAGCACCCAAAGTTATTATAAGGAGTGTTTTGATAGTTATTGGTGCTGAGAATTACAACTACTAAGATAATGAATGATAACCTGGAAAAGTGTTTCCTTAGTTATGCCTACTTCTATCTTTTATATATGCACATATAAAATTTAACAGACCCATATATATATATATTTTTTAGCCTACTTCTATCTTTTATATATGCATCTATAAGATTTAACAGACCCATATGAATTATTTTTTGTCTGTGAATCATTTCATTTAACACAACTTCTCCAGTATCTCACCCAATGAAATATCTAAGCACTGCTAATACATTGCAGCAGAAGGTTCACTTTTTCTTCACAGCTTATATTCTTCACCTAAAAGTAAGAATTCAGAAGTTGGACCAGATTTAAAGGTGCAACCAGCTGAAATTGACAACTGTTGTTTGTCCTCCTTGTGATGCAGACTGTGGAGCTAAAAGTAAGAATGGACTGTGAAGGCTGTGAGAGGAAAGTTAGGAACTCTGTTTCTTCCATGAAAGGTAAGTAAACCAACCCACTACATAATCATAATCACATATTCAGAGAAGGAAAAAGATGGTGATTTTATTCTAAAGATCTTACAGAGAAGACTGTATTGTCTTGTATGGTTGTTGCAGGGGTTAGAACAGTAGATGTAAGCAGGAAGGAGCATAAAGTGACTGTGACAGGGTATGTTGATAGGAACAAGGTCTTAAAGAGAGTGAAGGCCACAGGCAAAAGGGCAGAGTTCTGGCCCTATGTTCCTTACAATCTGGTTTACTATCCTTATGCTGCTCAGACTTATGAGAAGAAGGCACCTGCTGGTTATGTCCGAAATGTGGACTACTCATTCCCAAATCCCAACCGAACTGATGAGAAGTACACCGCACTCTTCAGTGATGACAACCCAAATGCCTGTTCTGTTATGTAAATGTCTTTTAGTCTGGTCCAATGTTTCTGGTCTCACTATTAGATCCATCACCATGGCATCCGCTTGAAGCCAATGCTTAAGGTTTTCATAACAAAATAAAAGGTGGCTTTGTCTCTATAAACTCTCTAGTAAGATTTACTCTGAGATAGACTAGTTGGTGTTGTTTGTCTGTAAGAAGATTCAAGCAACTGGTTGTAAACTGATGCATCTCACACCACGTCTTGGATCTTCCACCATTTTTCCTCCTTTGATCGGTATTACAATGTAAACAGAGGCTTTATTTTGAAGACTTATGTTGCTTTATATGAGTAAATACTGTACTAGTTTAATTTTATCAACTTTTTCTAGTATTTTCCAAATTTTCCACCTTTTGAATGTAAAAAATATCAGGTGATCAGCATCCACGCTACATGTGACAAGTAAACTGTACTGGATTAAAGGCCAGTACGGGATTCAATTATATTCTCCTCCATTCTCTTTTAAAAAGCAACAGGCACTCAAAAAGTAATGAAGTTCGCAGTAAAAACTTCTCACAGCACACATCTGAAGTAAATGACATAAATGTGGTGGAAAATATCTCATTTATCAACTGAAGAGTTGACAGAGGTTTCATAATGAACGGTTCATAAGATGTAATGTTTGTCAAAAAGTTAAGTGGGTTTGATCTTGGTACATTCTATGATGAAATGTATCTGAGTTTAAGTACTAAGATGGGTAACTTAGATTTTGTAAATGAGGTAGTAAGTTAAGTGGGTTTGATCTTGGAAAATTCTATGATTAAATGCATTTCAGTCGAAGTAGTACTGAGATGGGTAACCTTCCAGAAAGTTTCAATGTTTCACTCCACAAACATCATTTGAATGCACTTGAATTCGAAGAGTTTGTAAATGAACTAATAAGTTAAGTGGGTTTGATCTTGGCAAACTCTATGACGAAATGTATTTGAATCGAAGAAGTTGAGATGGGTAACCTAGATTTTGTAAATTGGATAGTAAGTTAAGTGAGTTTGATCTCAATCGAAATAAGACTAAGATGGGTAATCTTCTAGAAAGTTCCAATACTTCATTCTATAAATATCAACTGAAATCACATGAATGCCACCTGAACCACTCAATTTTTTAATGAAATTAATGAATTTGACTACAAATTTAAGACTGACAAATCATGATAATGAAATGAACAATTATTTCTGTACCAAAGAATTTATTATATGCCCATCTCGATCTTGTGCTCAGAAGATTGTAGATGCTTATGACCAATTTGTCAGAAGGAATTTCTTTGATGGTCTAATCTCTTATTTAAAGAGTAGGAAGATGTCACCATAGAATTTGCTTTGAAAAAAAAGTTTCACCGCATAAACAATAATGTATAGAATGAATTCTACGAAACTTCTAGCGTCAGATCTGATTCTACGAAACTTCTAGCGTCAGATCTGATCCGATCTTTTCTCTCTCTTACTCGTGGCTCATATCTGTCATGTCTCTTCAAAGATCAACAATACCATGACCTTTTATTTTATGCATCAATTTGCCACCTACAAACAAACTCCACTCCTTACGAAAAGGAATCTAATAATTTTGGAGTCTATAAGACATAATAAAAGATGGTATTACATGGCACTGATTGAGTAACTAAGAAAGTTAAAGTTAGTATTACATGACACTGATTGACTAACTAAGAAAGTTAAAGTTAGTATTAAATATTTTTATTGTTGTAATATTTACTATGAATACCTAAATTTGATAGTGATGTTTTGAGATTTTCATTTTGGTTTATATGGTTTAGTATTTGGTTTGGATGTATCTTTTATTTATCATATTTAATATTCTTTGTTCTTTTTATTGTGAAATAGTACGATTTTTGTATTTATTGTATTTTACTTTTTTGGTGTTGTTTCTTAAATGGATTCAAATCTCAACATTTCAATAATTGATCCTAGTCCCGTTGCTTTAAAATCACGAGACAATGGTCTTTCCTTCAAAGTGTCTTTAAAAGTTCATTCTTAAAGTCTTTCCCAATACATCTCTTATGGTCTAGCTCATGTTTTGTGTATTTTAGAAATCAATATTGCTTGTAAATGATTAAACATTTTTACTTCAATTGGTTAGTTTGTAAGGAGGATTCCTTTTGAAAGCACACTCTAATAAAGGGTTAATAAGGCTCAGGTCCCTTATGGGGTCCATATTGATGTCATCCAAACTTCACTAAGGGATTTTTCTGGTGCAGTCACGGTTAGGAGGGATCTCAATGAGATCTATGCGGACCGTGCAGCAAGAGTAATACACAACGAAAGCAAGACAAGATGATGGAGGTAATGCAAAACTGATAGATTATATCATGAAAATTGTTTACAATCTGCTGACAACATGCGAGATACAAGATTTGGCTCACTAGCTTGATATAAACATGCTCAATTACAGTCTTGACCAATAACAAACCATTCGATTTCAATTTAGATCTATTTGGTCCCAAAAAATGGTTACTACAAGCTAAATTACATTGATTTATATAGTTTAGAGGGATCCGTGTCGGCCCAAGAAGAATCAAATGCTGATGAACAAGATGAAAAATGTAAAACCACTAGGTCGGCCTCTGCCAAGGGAGTCCTTCGGAAAATCCAAAGGATGAAGTGTGGACTAAAGGGAAGGTCGACCACATGCCAAGGAGTGTTGGAAACAACGAATTGAAGTTTCGCAAGCTATAGAAAGGATCCGCAAGGTTCACCAATAACAGGATAGGTCCAGATGGTTTCAAAGTTCTAAGCCAGAAAATTGTCTCAGAATCTGAAATCGATAACTTGCTAGAAAAAAGATCCAAACGTTTCGTGGTTCAGGAATAAGGAAGATAATCATGTTCACAAGCAAAATCCATGTTCGCAAGATGCGATGAGCAAATGTACGAAAATGCAGGAAGAAATGCTAAAACTGCAAAACAAGAAATATACTGAAAATAAATGTTTTTGGTTGATGCAAGATTGCCAACAACTAGGAATGCTCCTGCATCAGACATTCAGGGTTCATGAAAAAAAGCGAGTCTCTCACTTTGCTGGGGTCAGAAGAAAACCAAAATGGTCCACCTTTGCTTGAGAAATCCAAGATGAATCTTCAACTGGTTTGTCCTTCCACTTCACAAGATACTCTCTATAGTGGTTGCTCCGGGTGCTGTGCCCAATCCTACTGTCTAAAATGTCTTTAAACTAATCTGGTTCCTTTTGGGGCATCTTCTTCTCCAAGTCTGCAATATTGTTTGCACTGAATTCCGATTCATGATACGGATGTAGGTCCGCAATGTTGAATATAGGTGAAATCCCCAAACTATTTGGTAAGTCCACTTCATATGCATTTTTTGAATTGAATTTCCTCAAGATCTTACAAGGTCCAAACTTCCTCATTTGCAACTTTTGGCAATTTGGAGGAATTGATTGTGTTGCATTGATATTTGCCATTGATGTCAACACTAGCTGTTTTGTTGTCTACCAACTTCCGGTAGAGTGGTTGGATTATCATGTTGATCTGGAGATTTATCTTCGGGTTTGGTTTGGCTATTGGAATTGGTTTGGATTGGTTATTCATGTGTTCCTGGTGTGTATCACATTCAGTTGGTTCGTGATTTGATGATCTAGATGCTATCATATGTTCTAGTACGCCTTTTGGTTATCGTTAAGGGTTCTACCGACAACGCTTTGATGAATATCTTTTGGTGAATCCAATAAGTGGTGTTGGTGTGGCTTCTAGAAGGTTATCAAGATGCTGATGGTTATCATTTTTCGTGTTCCAGTTGTTCGTGGTGTTTCATTTGGCTTATGGCAACCTATTTTGGGTCCAGTGGTTATTCTGTTAGGTTATGGACGGGTTTATGTAACGTGTTGAATGATGCTCCTGATACGCCACCAGTTGGATTTATTGTTTGGTTTATGTTATTTTGGTCTTAGGCCGAATTGGTTTATCATTGGTTTGTGGGTTATGTAACAGATCTATTGTATTATCTTTTAGGTGTCCGACTTAATTGTTTAGGTCCCGGGTTGGTATAAATATGATGTAAGATCTCTTTGTAGATCATGGTATGTGGGATTAAGGTTATGGGATTATCTATTTGTGAATAAAATTATAATAATATGTAGAGGTTCTGGTCGATCATAGGTGATCGAATTGGGTTTGTGAAAGAGGTTTAAGACCTCTGGTATTGAGCTTAACCGGAACTGTACTCAGGCATATGAGATGTTATTCTTGTAGTTTATTTGTCTTTCCAGATTGTAGTCTGGATTTATTTTGTAGTCAGTGAGGCTCTTTTTGTGATGAGAAGTGCACTCTAGGCTGTTGGCCTTCTTGCATGTGCATGCCCCTCTTATTGTAATCACATACTTTCTGCAGAAGTATTATCTGACTATGGGTAGGCTTCCCATCGTGGTTTTTCCCTTTACCGGGTTTTCCAGATTATTGTATAACATTTATCTTATTGTATTTCACTGAGTGGGTGCTCGGTGTAGGGGTTGGTGCTCCTTTGGGTTGGTGCCCATAAATCAGTAGCGGTTGGTGCTCCTTGGGTTGGTACCCTAAATCAGTAGGGGTTGGTGCCCTAAATCAGTAGGGGTTGGTGCTCCTTGGATTGGTGCCCTAAATCATTGTAATATAATTGTTCATTGTGAGGTTGGATTGGAGTAGTAGACTCCAACAACATTTCTCACCGAGGTTCTTCTCACATTGGTTTTTCCCTGTATATCCGGTGTTATGTGATGTGTCTTTGTCTGTGCTTGCATCTTAATCTCTTCCTTGTCCAACTGATATATTCACTTAGTGTTTGATATGCTAACTGGTACACATAGTCAGGTTTAAAAGGTTGAAAATATTGAAAACCATTGATTCACCCCACCTCTCAGTGGCATCTTGTGTTCTACAATTAGTGTCAGAGCATAGGTTCCTAGTTAGATAAGATTTCTCCAGCTTGGGTAGATTTTGGTTTGAGAACACAATGGCTAAGTTTGAGTTAATCTCTAATCCAATGTTTGATGGTTTAAACTATTCTATTTGAAGTTGTAGAATGGAAGTCTACCTATCCTCGTTAGGTTATGATGTCTGGATGTCTATTGTAAATGGCTACTCTAATCCTTCTAGTCCTCCTATCGATCCTAAAGGAAAAAGAGGATCTGAATGCAATGCTGAAGCTATGAAGACTATTCTTAGTGAGCTTTCTAATGATGCATCTTCAAAGGTGGACAGATGCAAATATGCTAAGAGCATATGGGATAGATTGAAGAAGCTCTATGGAAATGAACCCAACACTGCATAACCAGATTGTGTGAGCAGGAAGAGAAATGGAACACATGAATATACAGATGATAAGTCTAGATTAGTCAGCTACTGTAGAAGTGATGAAGAGGAAACTCATCTCCTCATGGCTCAAGAGACACAAAATGAGATGTACACAACAAATAATGATAACAAAGATCAATCCTACTGGCAAGATGTGTTTGGGAGTGATGAAGAAGATGAAATTGAAGTTGAAGTTGTTGTTGATCTTGAAGGAGAGATTTTAAGTGCACTCGAGGATCTTAGTAGAGTAAGAAAAGAATATAAGATGTCCAAGAATGTTGCCATTGTGGAACAAGACCGGTTGATCAAAGATATTCAAGAGTCAGAGCTAACCATTGCTAATCTGAAAGCATAAGTGGATGATGTAAAAAGGGTGAGTGTAGAATCAAAATCAGATTTGCATATCAAGAAGTGCAGGTGCAAAGATTTAGAATCAAAGCTAGAGGCCAAGGATAAAGAATGTAAGAAGCTAAAAGGAGAAGTGGAGAATATCCAAAAAGATCTTGAGAAGTGCCAGGATAGCTCAAGGTGAGGATTCAGTATGAAGGCAGCTCTGAATCCTGGGATAAAATATCGAATAAACAAAAACACTCCAAGGATATCAAAG
The DNA here is from genome assembly GCF_030272615.1 of Cryptomeria japonica. Taxonomy (NCBI): domain Eukaryota; kingdom Viridiplantae; phylum Streptophyta; class Pinopsida; order Cupressales; family Cupressaceae; genus Cryptomeria; species Cryptomeria japonica. The sequence continues at coordinate 99,625,551 of NC_081406.1, read as the reverse complement.
GATTAGGATTTGATACCGGTAAGTGATCCACAAGCAAGGATGTCTCCAACAAAGACATTTAGTTTGTCTCCTCAAGTAAGAATGACAAGGGACATACCTTCACTATCAGAAATTATCCTAGGAAGAAGGTTGACCTAACAACAACTAGTGAAGACATGAGGATGAAGACCGGTGCTGCAAGAAGGAATAATGCTGATCCTAAAGGGAAAGTAAAGCTGATAGAAGATGGCTTCATCAGAAACAAGGACATAATAAAACAACCTAGTAGACCTCCTACCGGTAGAAGACAAAGAAATGTTGTTGCCCACAAGACAAGACAAGTGTGGAAAAGGAAGGGATTAGATGAAAGGACTACAATGACCGGACAACTCAAGACAAGTCCCCAGAGAAGTAGAAATGGAGAAGCCAAACCAATAAAATCACCTCATTCTTGACAAAATAAATTTGTAAGTTATAAGCCCTCTTTCTCTGGTTATTCTTTCTCTTGCAAAGATTATGGTCATAGGGAAAATGAATGTAAAATGAGGTCTAGGAATAGACAAAGTGTTTTTCCTAAGAATAACAATTCAGTTTGTAAAAGATGTAATGCATATGTGCATAAGATGTCAGTTTGTAGAAACATGCATATGCCCTCTCCCGGTTATGCTAACAAGAATTCCTTTGCTATTACAAGAAATGCAAATTTTACATGTCATCATTGTAATGGTTTTGGCCATAGAAGTCATGAATGTAGAAGGAAGGATTTTCAGTCTTATGGCAACCGGTGTAACAATCATGCTCAATATGGAAGAGGTTTTAGAACTTATGAGTATCAAAGACCTGCATGGAACAAATGGAGATATGTTCCTACAAGATCAAGAAATCTATTGAAGCTGGTAGCTAGCTACAATAGCATAATCAGAAGAAGAAGATCAAACCAGTTTGATGAAAGGTCCTCCAATCATTTGGCTGGTGTGAACATAGTATGTTTCTACAACAATGCTTCTGATCATGCTGCAGAATGTTGTAGAGCAAGGACAAATCAACAAAAGAAAATTACCACTGCTCTAGAGACAACAAATGAGAAAAGGAGGGAGACCAAGCAGGTATGGAGGAAGAAGGAAGAGAATATAACCATGGACAGGTACTATGCACTCAATGCACAAGTCATATCTCCCAAGGCTTAAAGTAGATGCAGGACTTTATAGGGAGCTACGTGTTGATCATATCATTCACCCCCAAATTTGAAAAGGACAAATGCAAGGACAGGTTGTTGCTGGTACAAGGAAAAAGATGAGATGACAGTGTGTGTAGTTAATTACTTGGCTACACATATACATATGAGAGATGTATTACTACTGGAAGAGTCAAATGGATGGCTCAAACTACAAAATGGTAGGAGATATTTTTGACTTAGGAAGATGGGGTTTAGTGGATAAGGTGTTCTGGTAGAGATTTTGGACTGGTATGGTAAACCGATATGTATAGTATGTTATCGATATGGATATTGATCGGAATTGTATATTATGATCATTGTAATGACTTTGGTGGCTTGGAATGATAAAATTATGTCTTAGGTGATATTGGAGAAGTCCTAAATGATAATGTGTTGGTTTGGTAACTGATCTTATATGCATACATCATTTTGATTTAACCGGTTTGATACTTGACATGATGGTGATCTAGTTTGGCATTGTGGTCATGTAAGATCATGTCACAAGTTGTGATGGACATCATGGAAGTGAAAGACCATATGTAGATCACATATTGTTAGTTTTACCGGTACAAGGTATAGATTAGAGCTCCAATTTAACATTAGATAGGCAAAGATGATCTGAGATTTGGGGTTCAGGGGGAGAATATACAAGTGATATCAAATTGGTACAGTGTCAACAACAACAATTGGTGTTAGAGTAACTTCCTGCATAATAAAGGGGGAGAAGATGTAGTCTAACCAACATAGTATAATGGGCAAAGGGGGAGAAGCAACTGGTAGAAAGTTCTGTCCGTCCCCTTTGTCATTGTTGTCAAAGGGGGAGAGAAAACTAGTACAGTATATTAGATACTACATGTGTTGATATAATGCCAAAGGGGGAGATTGTTGGCATTATGTGTTGTCAATGATGTCAACCGACATAGCATGCTATTGGTATAGCTTTGTGGCCGGTAAGCATAGGATGTCAACCAGTATTGCCATCATTGATGTCAACTGATCATTTGAGTCACTGGTATACATGTTAGTGTTGGGAAAAAGAAACTATTACCCGATATGTAAGTTGGTGTTAACCGGTAAGTAGGCATTCGTGACCGTTGGCATTATGGCAATGTCAACCAGTGAGTGATATGTTGGTAGTATGTTGTTGCCAACTGGTAAGCATGTGATCATTAAGAAATCAAGGTTGAACTAATGAAGAAGTGCAAACAACTGGTATGCAAGTTTGTTTGATGTCATACAACAGAACTCCCACCGGATAAAGATGTTGTCACAAGATGAAGAGAAGACTGACAGAGAGTGTGCTCAACCAGGTTATATGTCTTGTTGAAGTTGTGTCTACTCAAAAAGGGAAGTCATATTGGTGAAATACCGGAAGCAAAGGCACACTGTAATGACAACCGGTTCCCACCAGTTATTGGCCAGTAGGTGACAAGGATCCACTCCCACCGGGTGTTTGGCAGATTGAGTGCAACTACCTATCTACTCCTACTAATTGGTGGCAATATCACAACCCTTTTGGATAAGAAAGAGAAGTTAACGGTAGGTGATTGAAGGCTCATACCGGATGATCAAAAGTGAAACAAAAAGATGCCTCAGGCATATGAAATCAGATATATGCACCTGATCAACAAGTGAAGGCATGATGAGCTACTGAGGTAGAAGAGGAAGATTGAGTTGTGATGAGTTTGTCACTTTGACAAATCGGTTGAGGTGAGATCTGAGCTAATGAAGGAGAAGGAAAATTTTAGCACTTGCAGACATGGATATACTATGAGATGTTGATGCCAACTGGAATGCAGATGTAGGTTGATGCATGATAGTTGGAGATTGATGGCATGGTGTCATCAAGGATGTTACCGATATGCAAGCAAATGTATTATCAATCGATAAGTATGTCAACTGACAAGTGAGAAAAGAGACAATGCGAAAAGCTCTCATCGAATGGGATGGACATAGTGACCCACTCTAGATACATGCTGTGGATTGGCAAGTTTGGTGATTGGACTGATGTGATCCCACTGGCAGAACAAGAGATTGCATGGTTCAAAGGTTGACTGGTTATTGCATGACCAGTAGTATAAAGGGAATACTGGTTGTGTGTTATGGTCGGTGACTAAGCCTAAACCGACATAATGAGCTGAGGTGGATGCTGACAAAGAAGACATGTGGCTTCTAGGTGGCAAAACATAAAAAACTAACATGCAGACATTGGTGAACGAGGTAGTTGGTGATTGGGTTGACATTAAATGTCGACTGCGAAAATCACGGGTTGATTGTAGAGGTGTGTGGCTCAAGGCAGAACGAAGGACATAGATCTGATTCCTTGATGTCAATGATCAATGCAGGGTGTCCAAGTGCAAATCCGACTACAGAAGGAAACAACTAGATCATTCGCTATGATTGACAAAGTCAAGGTTTGTGAACAAGGTCAGTTTGCTAAATATAGCAAACATGTATTAGAAGCAGTGAAATTGGCTGTGATGGTTGATTTGTTGCAAGTTGTCAATCCCCAAGCAAGATTAGATATGATTTGACACGCTTCACGGTTGGTGAAGAAACCTTAGTGCGCCAAAGTTGAATTGATGTTTTTGGCGGGAAAGCACAAATATAAATGTGCAGATCAAACATCAGAGCTAATGATGTTGTGATGTTGGATAAGAGTGTGTGAGTGTGCATTAGAGAGTTAATCAGTCAGAGAGTTCATTGAAGAACACTGAAGTGACTGAGTGCTTGAAGAGTGAACCGGTAAGTAGAGTAACCGATAGCCATGTAAATTGGTCTGACAGTTCATCCAACCGACAAAGTCTGAACTGATAAGTCAACAACAGTGAGTGAAGGTGAGTAAAGAGATAGTTGGGAAGAAATAAGAAAAGGTAGAGAACCAATAGAGCAAAGGCATACTGAGAGAAAGAGGATTCAATTGGTAAGAAAGAGTGTGAGTGAGAGAAGATCTGGCAAGGCAGATGTAGAGCAGGAGGGGAATCGGAAATAGAGGGTGAGCAGAGAACCGGTAGAGAACAGAGCATGATTGAACCAAAAGAGAAGAGTTAAACTAGAAGAGAGAATGGAGTAAAGGTGTTACAAAATCCATTTGTAATAAGGTACAAATTATTGTATAACATTTATCTTATTGTATTTCATTGAGTGGGTGCTCGGTGTAAGGGTTGGTACTCCTTTGGGTTGGTGCCCATTGATGCTCTGCAAAAAGGATTAGAAAATCTTTTTGATGGCAACACACACAAGAGCACAAGAAACAAACGTTAGTGTTAGCAACAAAAGATTATCCTAAACAGGCATATCAAGAGAGATATTAAGCATGAAATAGAAAGCATATAAACATAGAATAAAATAGCTAATCAAGATGCTCATAGTTGCTCCTCCCTTATTCCTCTCCTCTCCAAGTCCCAAATGAGTGTAGCTCTCAGCTTTTAACATTAACCATGGATGCCATATTGAGATTCAAGATGGTTGAATATGATAAGCAAATGCTATGCAAGTGTAGATAGTGATGCTATGAGAAAACTCTATGCTAATGCCAGTATAACAACAATACTTTAATGCTTCCTCTTTTGCTTGAGGAGAAGGGTTCTATTTATAGAAGAAATGGGGAAATGAAAGGTTAAGATTGAGTAATCTTAACAAGGGTTAGGATTGAAAGATATTCAATCCATGTGAGACTTTCAACCCAATCCCATGTTGACAAGTGTCACCATGAGGAGGCTTGAGAGGAGAGATAAGGAGCATTAAATGCTTGAGGGGACATGATGGTTACCCTAGTCAAAGAAATAAATGCTTTGAAGAGACACATGGGTTACATGAGGGTTAAGTTAGGGGTCAAAGTCCTTGACCATGGGTGCAAGTGAAACTAACCATTAATGGTCATGTAAGAGCCATAAGTGGTTTGGAAGACTTTAGAGGTTAATTTGTTGAACACACAAAGCATTAATTGCTTTTCAAAGACTTTGGAGTCTTTGAGAAGTGACTCCAATTTGTTTAGGAATGTGACAATATTTAGGGGATGGATTAGGTTAATTAGGAAGGGTTTAGAAGAATCTAGAAGGGGTTTAGGCATGCAAGTGGATTTTGTAGGAAAATGCAAGTGGGAGGAATTTTGGTATTTTCAATTAAAATAAAATTATTTATTTCAATTAAATGGTGTAATTTGCATTTGGATAAATATTCAAATAAATATTAATTTATTTAAATGAGAAAAAGGAAGATAAAGCATTAAAATGCTTGAAGACTTTGAGGGAAACCATTAAAGGCTTGAAGACTTTAAGGAAAACCATTAAAGTCTTAAGAAGACTTTAAGAGAAGCCATTAAGTTTGAAGACTTTAAAGCCATCAAGTTTGAGACTTTAAGGGAAACCATTAAAGGCTTAAGAAGCCTATAGAAGGAAGCCATCAAGTTTGAAGACTTTAAGGGAAACCATTAAAGGTTTCAAGTGGGTGAGGATAAATAGGATTTTAAATAAATAATTTATTTAAAATAGTTGTGCAACTTGCATTTGTAGGAAAATGCAAGTGGGTGGAGGATAAAGGTGATTTAAATAAATGATTTATTTAAAATAGTTGTGCAACTTGCTTTTGTAGGAAAATGCAAGTGGGTGGAGGATAAAGGTGATTTAAATAAATAATTTATTTAAAATAATTGTGCAACTTGCATTTGTAGGAAAATGCAAGTGGGTAGAGGATAAAGGTGATTTAAATAAATGCTAATTTATTTAAATGTGAGAGATGGGATTTTGAGGGATTTAAATAAATATTAATTTATTTAAATGTGAGAGAATATTTAATTAAATAAATATGATTTATTTATTTAATTAATGGTCTGAATTTGGTTAAGTGAATTAAATCAAATAAATTGAATAATTTATTTAATTAATAGGAGAAGAGGATTAAGATGAATTAATTAAATATTAATTTAATTAATTATTAATTGATGGTTAAATAATCAAATAAATACTAAATATTCATTTAATTAAGTGGACAGTTTATGTGACTACACCCATAAATTTGTAGGAGTTGGTGCTCCTTGGGTTGGTACCCTAAATCATTGTAATACAATTGTTCATTGTGAGGCTGGATTGGAGCAGCAAACTCCAACAACATTTCTCACCGAGGTTTTCCCACATTGAGTTTTCCTCGTATATCTAGTGTTATATGATGTGTCTTTGTGTGTGCTTGCATCTTAATCTCTTCTTTGTCCAACAGGTATATTTACCTAGCGTTTGAACTACTAACTAATACACATAGTCAGGTTTAAAAGGTTGAAAATATTGAAAACCACTGATTCATGCCCCCTCTCAGTGGCACCTTGTGTTCTACATATGGAACAAATGATTTATCATGGAGAGTTCTTGATTCAAATATAAAGCCAATAGATAGTCCAAAAAATTAAATTAATATTCAAATTATTAAAAATATCTTTAGTAAATAACATGAGACATAAAATATTAAAAGTATATATCATTTCTCCACTATAATACCTTATAAATAAATCTATTATATGAAAAAACTTATTAATACACAATTCAATTTCTTAATAGAAATCTCTTATTTATTTTGGTCAGAATATATATTTTTAAAGTTTTGGATAATGGGTTTGTTTATCAAAGTAAAGGATTTTTTATTGTCACCAATTTACTCCTTTTGAAAAGGATTGACTAGTGCTTTGTTTAATATTTTTGTGGTTTCTAAATAATTAATGCGAATAGACATTTGAAAGGATATTAACTAAAGTAGATAATGGATAAATATACCCGTCCATTATATACATTTTTAGCGTTTACTTTTAATAGAGAATCAAGGTGATAATTATAAATGTTAATTTTTTATATTAAACCAAAATCAAAAAGCAAAAAATATTGATTAAAATAAAATGATCCACATGTTTTTTAAATAAGTGAGGTATGAGTGGCAAGCAACATATTTTGAAGGGATACTCATTTTATATGGATAATTGAAACTAATGGTCCAGTTGTATAAATAAATATGTTATTTTATTTAAGCTTTAATAAATGATCATTCATTTTCATGTCAATGGGATTTCTAACCGTTGTAATAGAAAATTAGATGATAGAATATGTTTTTGATATAAAAAATAACAGAAATTAGGGCAGTGTCTCTTAACACAGTTCAAAGGTATTCAACATTAACAACACATTCACATTTAAAAAAAAAGTCTAAACAGAGTAACAATAGCAAAATAAGTATCAACAGGGGATAAAACCTCGTAAGTCCAAAGTAACCATGAAATGAAACACCTAGACCTAGAGACTAAACTTCCGTAAACCGGCCTACACAAAGAAATTGTCCCAATCATCGGTGAGAAACTTGAAGAGCTCCCTGTACAATTCATTGTCTCCATCCTCCTTTCCCAGGGCCTTGTCTCGCAACGGAAACATGTTGTAATAAATGCTAGAAATTAATTTGTCAAGATATTAAAATTTTAGAGATCGGTTTAATAAAAGAATTTAAATATTATAAATTGGTTGATGTATATTTCATCTCTATGGACATTGATCTTAATTAATACATAAACTTGACCTGTAACTGGTGGATATGAACTAGTACGGTGGAATTGTTCTAATTTGCCTATCTCAATATTTTGGTGTTTGATATATTTAAAGATTAGTAGTACTTTAGAATGCCTTTGAGAATCTACTAAATTATATGGATCATGTTCTCCTAAGTGAGGCCCCTAATTGAATTAGCTTTATGACTTTGAGTGAAAGTTCAAAGATAACAAGAAAGTGTGCAATGAACCTATGATGATGTGTGTTGATGTAATGATATGAGGGTGTTACTATAATTCTCTCATAAATGCTCAATGACAAGTTCTTCTTTAGATCTTAGATGATCTTTAACATAATTTCTAATGAATGAGTGAATATCTTTAAATACAACTTGCACCCATATTAATACAAATGTGTGTTAGATTGGCTCAAAATGACTAGTGAGATTGTCAACAATGTATAATTTTGTATTTTTTTTGTTTGCAATTGTAAGGTTTAAATTTGTGAGTATACATGAGACTAGGGTCAAGTGTGAACTCACAAATCTAATTCATAATGATGAGAAATGAAATTACTAATTAGGATTAATCACTTGAGATGAATTATAATATGATTGGTATATGGGGATAACATGAGGTGAAATCATAAAAAGAATATGTTACTTGTAGACTATTTATTGTATTTTAGAAACTCTAACCAAAGAAAACCCAAAATATAAGGGGAAAGGACAGGGCATGCAAATTTTACCCTTACAATTCCCCCTCACATTGATATGGATGCAAACTACTAGATAGATGCATATCAAAGTAAGACTAGTGTTCAAAATATGAATTAAATATTTTGTACACCCAAAATATTTAAATTCATTTAAATACTTGACCAATACGAAATTCTTCTTATAGTGAACACTACATTGAAAAAATAATAATTTTTTTTTCAATGAATTATAGACCTATCACATCTAAAATAAGCACTAACTACAACTTTAATTTCAAATTGAGTACAACTAACTTAGGTATATTTGCATACTTGGGACATTTGGATTATGTGCTATTTTTTCCATGCTGCAAAAGTCTATAATTATCGTATAAGCCAACAATTTCTATGGAAGGGGTTCTTTTTAATTCAAGTTTCTCTTACTAGAAATTATGACTATAGTTATTGACAAAGATGACAACTTGAATACATAAGTTAGTAGATAACAAATATGAGTATGGTGTTAAAATAGTGGTTAATGGATAATATAGCAAGCATATGGCCACAAAATGATCACAATGCTTTGAAATCAATTAGATGCTACTAAATTGCATGATGATTTGGCTGAACATGCAATTTGTTCTTACAAAAAAACTAACTTGGATTAGGGCAATTTGTTGGCTTATTCACATGGCATTGATGGGTGGTAAAATATGTGTTTGTTGTTGGATAGTCATGACCACAGATACATTTTTGCATGAAAGGAAATTAAATGGATGTAGGCAATCATTGCTGAGATATTTTTAAGCAAAAGTAAGAACAATGGAGGTGGTTAGAAAGTGAGAAACTATAAACAATTGCTTTGTCGATATTCTCAAACATTGTTAGGAATAAATGAAGAATAACATGTCAGCACTTGGAAAGGTATTAAGTGATAGGTAAATGGATGACTCTATTCCCAAATGTAATTGCTCATCTTAAATTTAGATCTTCAACTCTCTTTAGCAAGTGCAAAGAGGTAAAAGGAAGATTTATAGGTTAACTAGGGAGGGCTAGTGAGGTGATTGTGTTGGTGACCTAAGAAAGTGGTAGTCTTTAGAGGTCATCAATGATCCATTGGATTGAAGTTCGTAAATGTTTCTTATTCCTTAGTTGAGAACATAGATGAACTACGAGGCCACATGAAGACTATTTTGACAACAAGAAATATGAAATGGATGCTGCTTCATTTTAATTCAGATTTTTTTGGTATTTTCCAAATTTTTCTTTTTTCTTTTTCATTTTTTAATATATGAAAAGAGATCTTATATATCTGAGATTTAACATTTGATTGTTTATATTGGTTCCAACTTGTTTAGATTTGAACATGCCCTCCTTCTAGCGACAATTTTGTTAATGAGGAGGCTTGCACTTCACCAACACATAATAAAATATATCGAGTATATCCTATCCTCTATTGAAAAAGGAAATAATATCTTGTATATAACAAACCCAAGGTTCTATTAAGTTTGGTCTTGAGTGTACTTGGATAACTTAAGTAGATTGATGTGATAATGTTGGTAATCTCAAAGGGATTTACACCTTAACAAAGCTGAAATTTTAATAATAATGACAAAACTGAAATCTGAATAATAACAGTTTGAAAAGATCCAAAAATAATATGAAACGCCAATTGAGTTTTCAAATCTGAGACCTAAAAACAAAGATCAACATTTGACATGACAATCCAAGTGATGCTTTTCTTCCTAAACTAATTGGATTTTGAAATAAAAGTAAAAAGATAGGGTAAGAGAAAGTAGACTAAACATATGAACAATGATAATAATGGTTGATACTATAGATAGATGGATCTCTCATAATATTGATTACTTCTTAATCGGAGATAACTCACAATGCTGCAAAAATAATGCAATATTCAAGGGAAATGAAATATTTTCAGATTTTAAACATTTATCCAAATATCCAATTTTGGCCCAACTCAAACAAACATTTACATTGAACTAATATCAAAGTTAGGTTTAAACTAACCATACATTGTAGCTTACAATCAACAAGATACAAATGGTATGAACCAGAAATCCATCAAATATCTTCACATTTCACTATTAACACCACTCAACTTTATCTAATATTGAAGAAAAGAATCATGCATACAAGAGAAGACAACCAATAAGACACCACACTTCAATGCTTTATTTATTGATTCCAAATGTTGAGTTACAACAAATCCCTATTCAAGAACTTACAAGTGAGAGAGAACTACCTTTTATAGAGAAGGCTTACAAAACCAATGGTAGAGATCATCTCAACACCGAGGGTCTATATTTCACTTACATTCAATATTTTGCAATAAATTAAATATTTATCCTTCATTTTGTTACAATGAATCTTGATATATACAATACAATTAATTATAACTATTATGTCTTTTGACTTCAAATACACAATTCCCAAGATATATCCTTTTATCAATTTGAAAAGATGATCTTTGTAAGCATGTTTCTTTTGGTTTCTTGGCACAAATCCATATATTAATCTACCCTTCTCTTAATAATAATTAATAATCATACGTTTTTAAAAAAAAAATCTAGCATGGGAGTTCACTTTGTAAATCAAACTTTTTCCTTTTTCTATCCTTGTGGTTTCTCCTCCTTTCACCATAAGAATAGGTTTTCTACCATGAATCTTATAAGGTCTAATGCTATGCTTATTCAAATTCTGGATGCTTTTTTTTTTAATAAGTAAATAGCTACAAAGGGGCAACACCCTTGTATTAATCAAAATAGGAGAATACAAGGCCTGGTTCAATGAGAGCGGTAGGGGGAAAGAACCAGGAAGAAAAACCCTTACCCTATCTCTATTCCACATACAAGAAGAAACCAACAATGGAGGCTGGACATATACAAAACACCAGTCGACAACCACTGGAAGTAGATAACAAAACCAACCAGAGGCCTTCAAACAAAAAACAATAACGAGAAAACAGAGAAACATGAGAAAGGTGACACAACCAAAATCATTGGGAGTCTTCAAAGTCATCGTCCACAGGAGCATGAGCCACATCCAGGATTATTGGGCATTCAGTGCCACAGGTCGAGTGAGCCGCTGATTTAGCCTTCTCCCTAGGGAGTTGGTAGTCATTTGGGAACCACTCCCCACCAAGCCTAAACCCCCAGACATTGCCATCAACCAAATCTCCATTCTCTGGAATGCCAAATCCTTCTGCACCCGCTAACCCTTCATCTCGAAGATATTTTCCCCTCCATTTCGACATGAAGCCATTTTGAATGCCTGCCGCCTTAAACAAAAATTCAATATTCCTAGTAATGGTAGGCCAGGATTCTTGAAGAGCATCATAGTGCAGAGAGTTCATAATCACAAAATTTCTCACCTCTGCCCCATTTTTGATTAAGGTAAAAACAGGTTTTGAAGGGGCCCCGCAACCCTTTTACAAAAGATCCTTACGAGAGAAAAGCATTAAGAAACCAAAAGGAACATACATAAGAAAAAACAGCATAGCAACTAGAAAAAAACCAGTGAAAAAGCCCCAAAAAACCAGCGACAACCAACCATTTTAGACAAAGCACAGAAAATGAACCATTTTATGTTTTTCAAGGCATTAGCCAAGTTACTGCTAATCCCATACAATTCTTTGATATTATCCCTAAGATTAGGGATTTCCTTAGCAGACGCCACAACAACTTTCTTCAAGCTCGCCCTAGTTCTCTTTGCTGCTCCACCAGGAGTAGATTCCCCGATCCTAGTCCTGATAGCATCATCATCAATGTCGAGGTCCACCACCAGTTTGGAAGAGCTGGAGCTTTCAAGGACCTTAGAGATTTCCGCCTTGTTGCTCAAGGATATATAGTAATTTTGGGGAAGCGGTATTCTCATGTTGCCATCAATAATGTCCAACATGGCATCAATTTCCCCCAGCAAGAGGTGTTTAAACACCATTTGAGTTAAAAGCTTCACTCTTTGCTTGCTAGTCCCCATGTATATCACCATTGCAAGGAAAAAGGCTAGGACATCAACATTGGTTCTATACCTATGATAAGACAAGGAATTCCTTCCCTAGTATCATTTTAACGCTGTGAAGAATAAGAGGGTGTCGAGAGTAGATGACCTCCTGCAAACGTTTATCAGTGATTTCTCCCAGGAAGGCCATCTGTCAACAAGTAGCTTGAAGGAGAATTGGGGATCCCATTGCAAGTCATCGAGAGAAGAGTGCAAATGTTTGATGGGGAAATGAGGGCATTCCTTTATTAAGTAGCAAGACATCAAACCAGGGGATATGGGCACCTGGCAAGTAGTTCATGCCTATTGAATACACACAGGCGTGAAGTGACAGTGTCCAATCAACTTCTGAGACAAAGTTTGTCAACTTAATGTCGACCATCTTTATCCATCAAGTAATTATATGCATATCCTGATAGGATCTAGTCGTAACTAGATATCAATTAAAAGTTCACACATGTCCAATTGCCACGGGGCACATATCGACACAGACCAATAATGATGATAGAGAGCCACGTCTTGGTGGAAAGAAGAAACCTTAACTAGTGAACCAAATCAATCGGTCGGTCAATCCACTAGGAACCACAACCATTAAGTTAAGTAAAAAATACAGAGGCCCAACTAGAGAGGCAATACAACCGGTTTGTGCCACAACCGGTAGGTCAATCAGAGAAACATCTCAACCGGAAGGAGAAATAGAGAACACAATCAACAAGTAACTCAACCGGTGAGCACCACCACTGGTAAGATAGTCAGGATTCCATATCAACCGGTGGAGGCAATACAACCAGTTAGCACCATCACCGATAGGTCAATCGGAGAAACATATCAGCCAGAAGGAGAAGACAATCAGTTGAGACCACAATTGACAAACTCAACTGGAAAGCACCATTACCAGCAAGATAATCAAACCATATAAACCAGTGGAAGCTCATCTGGGATAACAAACCAGTTAGAAAGACCCAATCAGAGTTCCTAGGGGGGGTCACCATCGACAATGGCCATTTTAGAGAGTCTGTTAGCCTCTCCATTGCCTTCCCTATAAATATGGCTAATCCAAAATTCATCAAAGGTGGCTAGCAACACCAAAACCGGTTGAAGCCACTGGTTTGGGCACCAATTAGGGGTGTTGTTACAACTGACAACATTAACCACATTTAGTGAGTCTCCCTCTAGATGAATTCTCTACACCCCAAGCTCCATCCCTAGCTGCAGTCCTCTTAAAGCCGCTCTAAATTCAACTTCATTGTTAGTAGCAACTTCAATATTTTTCAGAGATTTCTTTTATACAAATACCATTGGAATTCCTCAATATACATCCAATACCACTTTGACCCGGGTTACCAGCAGAAGCACCATCAAATTTTACCTTGAACCACCCAGGCTCTGGCGCTTCCCATTTAACACCCAATCTTGGATTGACCTGATCCACTGAGGATCCCTTGCCAAAAAGCGGTGGAATGAGAAGATTTGGAAGTGCCAGCTTAATCTTCCAATCCCAGTCCATATATATATTTTTCTTTAATGATTTGGATTGAGCAGCCTCATTCGGGAGCTCAGTCAGATGGTTCTTGATTTTCCCACATAAGAGTCGTTAAGCTCATCTTTTTACCCTGGAAAAATTCTACGATTCCTTTCTTTCCAAATTTCCCAAATCAGAAGAGATGGTAAAATATAAAGTAAATCAACAAATATAGCCTTTCCTTCCGGTTTAGGCCATTGCAAAAACCACTCATCTAGCCCTGATGGAAAGGGGCCAAAGATTCTCAATTTTCCCATGAAATGCCACCAACAGTGACTAGAGAACTTACAGTGGAGAAGTAGATGATCCACAGTCTCTTCTTGTTGTTGACATAAAATGCATCTAGTGGGTCCATTGATGCCCATTGAATGGAGTTTTTCTTTAGTTAAAATCTTTCTTTGACAAGCTAGCCAGGCAAATGAACCTACTTTGGGTAGGAGATGTCGATGCCAAAAAAGATTAATAGGCCAATCTTTTTTGTCTATAGCCACTTCTTTCAATTTGTAACCAAAACATACCTTGTATTTACCATCAGAAGAACTACACCACCTAATAATGTCCTTATCAAGGGAAGGGAAAATAACCCTTTTTCTAAGAATGTCGACAAACAAGTCTTTCTGGTGTTGATCCAAGTCCAAGGGATCCAAGGAGTTCAATTTCCACTTAGCAATGCCATTTTATTGAATAGGGTGACCATAATCACAAATATTGTGACCCAAGAGGTGAGACATTTCTACCATAATAGGTTGCAGAGTAGGGTTGAGACATAAGTTAGCTTCACCAGCCCAAGAATCAATCCAAAAGGAGGCATACCTTCCATTCTTGACATCGCAGGTAACCTGATCACTTATGATTTCCCTGCTTTCCACAATAAAATTCCAAATGGCCGAACCTCTTGGGGGGGTTGTTTATAGTGAGAATCCTTTTTGGCTCCAGGGAGTCCAAATATTTATGTTTTAGAATCCTTTCCTATTTTTGTTTACCACCACTGCAAATTTCCCAAACCAATTTAGCACCCATAGCTAAACTCATAATCGAAATTTGTCAAATGCCGGCACCCCCTGCCTTTTTTGGTTGGCAGATCTTTTTCCAAGCTATTAGAGGAAATTTCCCTTTGTCATCCGAGCCATTCCATATGAAATTTCTCATTATAGAGATCAATTCGTCTTCAATTGCCATTGGCAGTCTCAAACACGCCATGGAAAAAATCGGTAGCGTAGAGAGGACCGATTTTATCATAGTGAGTTTCCCAATAGAGAATAATCACTTGCCTTTCCAATTTGCAAGCTTGGATTTGCACTTATCGATAAGATGCTTCCAATAGCAAGTTGTGTTACTGCCAATGAAGAGGGGGGTTCCAAGAAATTTCCATGGGAAGTTTGCAACTCTGAGATTAAGAATCCTTGATAAGACACCTTCCAAGTTAATTGGAGTGTTGACAAAAAATTTGTTCCAATTGATTTTCTGCTCGGAAGCCATATAGTAATCATCGAGGCATGATTTTATTGTCCTTGCCTCTCTCCTACAAGTCGAGCCAAATAAAATGGTATCATTGGCAAACTGCAAGTGAGTCATTTTTTCAGCCCCTGTTGCCACATTGACTCCAAGCCATCGATCATCTTGTTGAAGAGCTCTTATTGATCGACCTAAGGCTTCAATCATTATGATAAATAAAAATGGTGACATTGGATCACTTTGTCATATTCCTCTTGATGTGGAAAAGAAGTCATGAGATGAGCCATTAACAAAAATAGAGAATTTGGGGGATGATAAAAAACTCGTGACCCATGTGATCCATTCCTTGCAAAAACCAAATTTATTTAATACTTCAATTAAGAAACCCCTATCCACCATATCATAAGCTTTCAGAATAACCAGTTTTAAAATCATGCAGGAATCCTTGGTTTTCCTAGCCGTGTGAAGTGTTTCATGGGAAATGATAATGCCTTCCATAATGGATCTTCCAGGGGCAAATCCACTTTGTTCATCCGATATGATGTGTTTAGGGAGGGGCTTCAATCTATTGGCAATGATCTTTTCTACAATCTTATAGACCGTGTTGCATAAAGCAATGGGCCTAAAATCACTCATCTGTTGAGGGTTTTTCTTTTTCGGGATTAAAGCCAAAAAGGTGTGATTAATAGCACCTAACCTAGTCATTTTCTTTTTTGATTCTTTTAATGCTAGGTGTAGATCTCGAGCAATGATATCCTAGAATTGTTGGAAGAAAGCCACAGGGAAGCCATCAGGGCCAGGAGTCTTATCAGGAGCCAGCTGGAAGGTAATTTTCCTTACTTCATCAATTGTAATAGGATTAAAGAGAGCTGCATTTTGACTATCATAAATTATGGATGGGATTGAGTTAAGAAGTCTGACTCTTGCTTCATGATCATTCTAGCAACCACCATTCATTAAAGATTCAAAGAATCTTACAGCTTCCTGTGCAATATCCTCATAGTTTCTGACAATGTTTCCATCCGGTCTCTTAATGTCTGATATACTATTCCTATTGCGAATGGCAATGGCCAATCTATGGAAGAATTTGGTGTTTCTCTCACCTTCCTTAAGCCATAACTCCCTTGGTTTTTGTCGCCAATGGATTTCCTCACATCGAAGGATTTCATTTAGATTAGATTTGAGGGATTTTTCTTTGTTAGACAAATCCTCATTCATTCCTGAAGTAATAACAAAATTGGTTATTTCTTCCAACTTAGCCTTAACTCTAAATTTCTCCATATGAATATTCTTGAAATGGCTCATATTCCATTCTTTGATCTTAACCTTAATATACTTGAGCTTCTTATTAAGTATGAATAATCTCAAATTATTCCCTAGAACCGGTTCATTCCACCAAATAGATATAATATCATATAGCTCAGGCACTTTGAGCAACATTTTCTCAAATCGGAAGGGGGTACCTCCCTCTGATTGTCCCTTGGCAACCTCCAGATAGATTAGGTAATGATCTGATCCAATAAGTGGGAGAATCAATGACTCTAATACAATATTTTGTCCTAGCCAATCACTAGTAATAAGAAACCGGTCTAGCCATTCAGCACTATTAGTAAAAACCCGATCTCCTATTCGTCCATGTGAAAATTCCATTTTTAGGAACAATGTCTATTAGGTGATTCTTCTCAACAAATTCCAAAAATTACTTCTGGGACATACCAATCCCCTGAATGGCCCCACTTTTTTCATTGCCAGAAAGGATTGCATTGAAGTCCCCAGCAACCACGCAACTTCCCTCGGTAATACTGCAAAGTATGATAGCTAAAAGATCCTAGAGGGCACGTTTATCACCAGCAGAAGATGGTCCGTAGACATTAAAAAGATTGAAATTCCCATTCCATCCTAGGATAGTTACCAAACAATGTTGCCAATACTTGTCTTCCCCAACAAGAGAGATCCTAACATTCATGAGATTATAGATGATTCCCAAGCCACCAGAGGCTCCATCCGATTGCCTAAACAGACCATTCCACCGTTTCCAATCTCTCAGTTTTGCATCAATCTCAAACTTACTAAATTTAGTCTCTTGTAGTAGCCAAATATATCCTTTGGTGTCATCAATCTGGCGCTTAATCAAGCACCATTTATCAGGGGCATTGATGCCCCTGACATTCCAAGATAAGAGTTTCATTTCTCCTGGGGAAGGGCATTTCCCTTCCCTGATTTAAGTTTGGTTTGACCACTAGCTGTACAAGCAATTGCTAGCATTATTTTTTTTGACTTGCACCCTCGCATTCCTTTTGGCTTGAAGTTTGGTTTGTCAATGGTTGAATCTGACTTCCCAAAACCTTTTGTGGAATCCTCCAATATAAGATCAGAGTCAGGCTCAAAGTCTTCTTCCCACTTCGAAGATGAAGACTCAATTTCTCCATCTTCTAATTCAATACCTAGCGAAGAGCAATTCTTATCTCCCATCTCCCCCAGATTTATAGTAGCGTCCTTTTCCTGAGTGTGAATTTTGCAGTCTTCAATTACCAGCTGACTCCCAGTCTCAAGAGGACAGGATGGTAGCAAATCCGCTAGTTTAGCTTCAATATCCGCCTGTAAGGTTTTAGTCTTTTCCAGAAGCATGAGTAGATCTTGTTGGTTCTCACTTTGATCAGAGGAGGGAGGAGCTATGTTTAAAGGAGTTGCCTCAGTCAAGGGAATATTCTTATTTTCATGAATTTTGTTTCTAAAATCCTCCCCAGTATTAGTGGAGATAGGAGGTTCCAGTTGCAAATTTTATCCAATAGGAAATTACATACAGGAACAACTTTTCTGTATCATAGACAAAACATCACAACCTAATCTGGTGTGAGCCAAGGAGAAGCATTTAGGGCAAATATGCAACTGATCTTCTCTATCAATCTTTTGGATCCAGAACTTCCTTGCACCAATAATTTTAACTTTTTTGGGGATCTTGGTGATTTGATCTGTGCAAATGCATATTCTGAGGAAGCTTCCCCATATTTTTGTCCTCCAAAATGTCATCAACCGATACAAATGTGCCAAGAGCTTTGCATATATCCTTAATGACATTAATATGCCAGTAATTTGAGGGACAATTATAGAGTCTTATCCATACCTTACTGTCTGGTAATACATGAGTTCGGGGATTGAAATTGGGCTGCCATTCAATGATGTGAACTTCAATACCATCCAAGATATATGAACCTTTGTTTTTAGCTTTCCATTTCTCCTCATTACTCATAAATTCAATCATATAGAAGTCATTTGGGAGAATATTGATATTAATATCCTTTCCCAATTGTGCTCTACACCAGGATTCAAAGTTACCCTTAACTCGTTTTCCACCTCCCCACTTGATAGTAGTTCTTGAAGTTTCTCTTACTAGTTTAGGATGATGGGGACAATGAGGGGGAAAGGTCTGTCCTCAGAAATCAATATTTCCCACTTGATCCGAACAAGGGTTCCGATTTTTAGGATGAAAATTGGATCTCCAAAACTTGGCATGGTGCGCCCTAGAGTTGTCTTGGCCAAAACGCCCATTCCGCTTTTGGAAATTACCATGAGATTTCAAAGGGACCAGATTGGGTTTAGAATGTGTATTGCCTCACTCGATTGCCGCACCAGGGATGCTAGATTCAAGCAATGGTTGCCAGTTTTGGGGAAACTCAGAAGCAGGATACTTGGCCTTGCGAAACCAACCTTTGTTATTCCAGATGAAACCATTTTCCTTCCATTTTAGCAGGTCAATAGTGCACTGGTTGCCACTCAAATATAGATTTCCATAATTCATCTACAGTCTCGAATATTTGTCTCCATGGAAAATGTCTTTTCTCCCAGAATTAGCCAGTTTCTGAGAGGGTTGAAACCTACCTGCTTCAATGGGAAACACAATATCTGCTTCATCGCTCCATGAACCGATATTTGGAGTTACTTTCTTTTCATTTAGAATATTCACAACCTAAATGCCCAAACCTCGTATATTGATATCCTTGCTCCTGCTGCCACTGTCGCTCTTGCTGCCTTCAAATGCCGCCATAAATTTTGGATGCTTTTAACTTCAAACATTCTGCAATTTATTTCAATTTCATATGACTCCATAACCTCTTGGATTGCTAAATCAAAATCACATAAATGAACATAGATGCTTCCTTAATGCTAGTATTCATATCCTCCTTCATAGCCTTGAGAGGTGGGTCAACATCGAGTTTCATGCCACATGTTTTCCAATATTTTGCACAAACTAATTATAAGGATTCCTAGTTTTATGTAACTCTTGATATACTTTCAGACCTGATTATACATTTCAGCTGCTATGACATTGTAGATAAGCCTCTCACAATAAAAGAATTAATTCATTTTATTATGGCATCATAGTTGATAGAGAAAGAGAAAAAAATGTTTTTTTCTATTCAACCTGAGATACTCAAACTAGACAAATCATATCATTAAGGCAATAAAAATCATTCATAGGAAAGAGTAAGTGTTCCTTAATAACACAAAATTGGATTTCAATGCCATGAATTCACCCTCATATTGCAAATTGCATCATTGTCTTAAACACTCATAACAAAACCTGTTTTGGTCCACTTATCTACACAAAGCCACTACTCATTTTGAACCTTGATTTGTATATAGAATTCGGGTTTCTTGTTTGCTTGAGAGAGGTTGGGGTCCTTTTATATCACAAATCTATAAATCTTTGAAAGATTCAATTAATTATTTATCGACTCTCATGAGATAAGTTTGTCAACCTTATCGAACTTTTTAACTTTTTTTGGGGAGTTCACTTATTTGAAGATTTCAACTTGTTTTTGATCGTGTAGTTCTCTATCCAATTTGGGCTTCATCAACTTCTAATTTTATTAACTTTGGGAACTTTTGAATTTTATATCCTACCAAATCAATAAGCTTTGGTTTTTAATTATTTTCATTGAGTCTTATAAAAGGTTGGGCACTGTAGCATCGTAAATTGTAATCCTTTACAATTTCACACTATTTTTTGTGCCCTTGCCTTAGTGTGTTTTATCTTAGCTCTTATCCAAACCTATTTCTAGAATTTGTATTGCAAAACTAATTTCATGTGTTTGCATGGTGATCTGGACCTCTGTCCTCAATTGAGTGCATATTATCCATAACTTATTCACCCTATTTTGGGTGGACAAGAGCATTTGGGGTGCTCTTGTCCTAGACAAGGGCGTCTGGAGTGTCCATGTCCCTCAAAGCTAGGCCCAATTTTGAATATATAGGTGCCTGATTCCCACCAGTTGGTTGCTAATTAATAGGATTATTTAAATTCATTTTCACGTCCATCAATCTACAAACTTCCATCCATTCAAGCATCCACCTACAAGCATCAAGATGTCATTTCATCCCACCATATCCTTCAATTATTCTTTATATTTAGGCACCATGGAGCGGCAAGCTACAAAAATCTTCATGTAAGCATGTGTTTAGGTTTGATTCATTTATGTCTTGTCATGCCATGCCATGTTATTGCATCAACACTTGTGATCACATTCAAAGAGCATTATAGCATCAATCCACCATCAATTACAACAAACTTGAGGCATTTCAACATTTTACTTTAGATTATTCCTTCCAATCTCAATTCAATTATATGGCAATTCCAAACCTAGGGTTTGAACTTGGAAAACCCCTATCAACAACACTAGATTTTCCTCCTTTTTATGTGTATGTGACAGGACCTAGAGATAGTAGATATGGATTTGGGAAGAGCAAATAGAGGCGCACACAACCAACTTTTGTAGAGGTAAACATTGGAGGATAAGGTCACCCCAAGAACCATTGTTCGACACATTTTAGACAAAAATTTAGCAAAACATTCAGAACAACATCCTGTTCCTGAAAGTATATCTTTTATCTATATTTGACACTCCAAGCACAAGGTCACCCCAAGAACCATTGTCTGACATTTTTGAGTCTAGATTTCAAACATAGGTTTCTCTCTACTTCTTATTTCTATATATGTATATTATGTCTGGATATCTGATATGAAACTATATGTGCATGTTAATTATCATCAATTATACATTATTAACCTTAGATTTTTCATTCAATTCATATATTTCCATAGCTCTCTTTCAACTCAATCAAAGAGGAAATAGAATTCAATCAACATTTAGCTCTTTTCAAATAATTTGGGGTTGGATCTATTGATTTTAGTCTCATTTTATGTAATGGTAACCGGAAGTGAGTTGGTTCCTTGTTTACATAGCTAAATTAGTAAACACCCACATTTCCAACCATTAAAATTTTAGTGAACCTGGTACTTCTAACATTTGCATATTTTTGATTGGGTGTTTTTCAAATTTAATTTTCATGATGAAATTTACAAATCTGATTGATTTTCTATTTCACATGTGATTACATTATTTATTAGCTATATTGATCAAAATCATGTACATTGAATAATAACTTATTTCACTTAATGTTGTTTGTATTCATTCACACAACTGCAATTTATTACTTTATGAGGGTTTCAAAGATTTTTCCTATGTTCAATTCATTTCTCAAAATTTTCATACATATTTCATATTTCTATATGATGATATTTTTAAAGAAGTAAATGGAATATTTGGATTTCATAAAATCTTTGGGAGATGTTTCAAATTATACCCTTGCTAATCCTAGAGATTATATTGAAATAAATCATACATGTATCTCTCCTAGAGTGTCTTTTATTCATGGGGAAAGAATTAATGCTCCTATCAATGATCTCTACAATGGAGATCAAACATTGAAGAGTAATGATAAATCTTGTTCTCACAAAGATACTTTGGTGCAAGAGGGGCAAGGTAAAAATTGTAATATAAGTAAATCTATCACTCTAGATCCTCCATATTCTCCAAGAGCTTATCTTAATCATCAACATATTTTGAGGCAAGATGATGTTATTCATTTTATTTATGATTTATCTCCTAACACAATATTGAGTAGAGATGAAGCTTTAGATTATGAGAATACTTTTTCCCAGCCTAACAAAGTGGACATGACTAAGGATGATGCCAATAAGAATCTCCTTAGTAAGATTATCCCCCCTTTATCTATCCATCCAAGTGATTCTTCAAGATGTACCTACACAACAAAATTCAAAGAGGTCCATAATGAAAACATGGCCCTTCCTTATCAATTCTTTTACCACAAGAGATAAAGCTTATCATTGTTGATCATCACTTGAAAATAGCACAAAGAATATTTTTGGGACTTAAAGATGACAACAATGTTAATTTCCTTCACAAAAACTTCAAAAAAGTTTCAAGCAAGTTGATAGCAATATTTTTAATCTATTGAAATGTGTCAAAATATAATTGAGTAGTATTAGGATCTAAATCCACTTTCACACAAACATTGGAATATGAAAGCATATAGAGAAGTGATCGTACTTGACTAACTCTTGTGAAAGAGATGTTGCACCCAAGATAGGGCTGAGAGGGGGGAGGGTGAGTCAGTCTAAAATGAAAATTAACACATCATATACATAATTAAACATCAACGCACATCCAACATATGAACACCAAGATTTTCTATGTGGAAAACCCAAGCAGGAAAAAAACACAGTGAGGATTTGCCCACAAAATAATCCACTAGATATAAATGATTACAAAAGAGAGAGCTCACTGTTCTAGACTTGTAGACCAAGGGTAACTGCTCATGGTGCAAGATACAAAAGAGGACTTGCAAAACCTGAAGCTAACTACACTCAAAATAAGATACAGAAATGATATAAAAAGAAGGATCTCCTAATCATGAAGTTGTCCTTGAACTTTGCATCAAGCGACCAACATTAGAACACACAACTTAGGCCTCAATTGCCAACACTTTGTATCATATCTCTGTCAAAGTCTCATCACAACGTGCATATCATTCCAACACAACTCTTCTTCTTTGCACTTCACCAAACTCACTGATTATCTTCACATCATGCATCTACTTTCCACACCTCATCACTTTCTTTCCTTACACAAAATTGAATTATATACATCCTTATGTACAAGATAGATCATCAAAGCTTGAAACAAGTCGGCCTGAACCCAAAATATGCTTTTTGGAAAAAAAAATGCACATGTTGGTCCACTCCAAGAGAGAGGGAGAGGACCAAAACACATCTCCAAAGATTAATTCACTGATCCACAATAATTAGAATATAACCAACAACATATCCACATGCTACACATGCAAATAAGAAATTAATGGTCAAAACATACTCTCTAATGCAAGCAACTCAAATTTGTATCTCTACATGCTATGGTGGGGCCCATAAGACATCAAACAATCTCCCACAACTCATATTTGGACCTAAGAATAGGTCAAACATAGAATATCACAGCCAATAACTAACATATTTCCAGACCACAGAACAATCATATCCTTGATACCAAAACTATATCCAACAAATATAACAATAATAAACACTGTTAGCAATACTTTCTAGACCCAAACACTTCTAGAACAACTAATGAACACTTGCAACACCTACATAACAAGATATCTTTGCATCACAGACATTCTGAACCAAATTGGAACAACAAGTTTGACATCTATGACAACCACAACAACACATCAGCACATACTTCCAACAATCTCCCCCTTTGTCATTGATGGCAACACTTGATAATACTTTACCAAACTCAAATACTGCTCAATATCGCCAAAAATTGAATTTGCACAAATTCTCAAAAGTCTTTGCTCAATCTTTCTCTTAGAACTACACAATCTCTCCCCAAATATTAAATTTGCTCAATCTCTCCCCCTTTTCCATCAAGGAAAAAGGTCACAACAACACTGCACACACCACTACTCCCCTTGAGAGCAACCACAACATGAATCCAAGACATGAAATAGTCATGAAAGCTCCCCCTGGACAAATGCATCCCTATAATGCACATAGCTAGAAGAAGGAGGGGCAATAACCCCAAGCTTCTCCTAAAGAAACTCAAAAGTATCCTTTTCTCATGCCTTCATGAAAATATTTGCAACTTACTCTTTCATAGAAATGTATTCCAATCTAACTTGCTTCTCAACAAATTTCTCCCTTAAGTAGTAATATTTGATTGAAATATGATTTGTTCTCGAAAGGATAACTGGATTCTTCAAAATATTTATTGCACTTGTATTGCCACACATAATAGGAGTTGCTTCATCATATGTTACTTTGATATCCTTAAGAGTTTGTCTCATCCACATCACCTGAGCACAACAAGATGCCGCTGTAATATACTTTGCTTTAGTAGTAGATAGGGAAATTGAATCCCGCTTCTTAATTATTGAACTAGGAGACCAATGTGTCCCCTAAAATGAATGCACCACTACTAATACTCTTCTAATCATCAACATTTCCAGCCCAATCTGCATCAGTATATGCTTTCAACATAAAATCTCCACCTTTTTTTACCAAAGTCCATAATCCACAGTACCTTTCAAATATCTAAAAATTCTATTCATATCTTGCTCATGTGTCACCTTCAAATTTTCTTGAAATATAGCTATGAGACAAACAACTTCCATGATATGTATTTTGGGTACAGTCAAATACAATAATCCATCAATCATCGATGTGTACTTCTTCTATTCAACCTCTAGAGACTCATCATATTTTCTCAACTTACATCCAACGGTTAAAGGAGCTGTAATTGGTTTGCAATCATCAAAACTAAACTTCCTCAACATTTCCTTCACACACTTGCTCAAAGAGTAAAAAATTCCATTTTTTTATTGAATAACTTGCAACCCAAAAAATAAAGATAACTCACCAATCATTGACATTTCAAATTCTTTCTGCATCTCTTTAGCAAACTCTTTACATAAACTATCATCTCCTCCAAATATAATGTCATCAACATAAACTATAAGAATTAACAACTTGTCTCCATCAATCTTGAAGTAAAGATTACTATTTTTTGTACCTTTTCTAAAATTTTGTTGAATCAAATACTTGTCCAATCTTGCATACTAGGGCCTTGATGCCTGTTTAAGACCATACAAAGCTTTCTTCAGTCTGCACACCACATCGGGATCCTCTGTCAATCTGAAACCATCTAGTTGCTTAATGTAAACTTCTTCTTCTAGATCTCCATTCAAAAATTTCTAATTTGACATCCATTTGATAAACTTTAAAGTTGGTGTAAGCAGAAAATGCAAGAAACATACATATAGCTTCCATCCTTGCTCCTAGAGAAAAAGTTTCTTCAAAGTCTATGCCTTCTACTTGAGAATATCCTTTACATACCAGTCTTGCTTTAGTCCTTGTCACTTGTCTTTGCTCATTCAACTTATTCCTGAATACCCACTTAGTTCCTATTATATTCTTGTCCATTGGTTCAGGTACTAGCTCCCAAGTCTTGTTCTTTTGGATCTGATTTAATTCTTCTTCCATTTCTTTTACCCAACTTTCATCTTTACTTTCTTCCTCGTAAGTGTTTGGCTCTGTCATAGATAGAAAATAGTAATTGGCTTGTTCTTGAGCTTCTGCAATCTTCTTTCTTGTCTGTACACCTTTTGTCTTATCTCCAATTATCTAATTCTCAGAATGATGCTTCTAAACATATTTAGTAGAAACTTTCACTTAATCTTCCTCCTCTTCTTCTTCATCATCATTTTTTTCCTTCTCTTTACTTTCTTCTAGATCACTTGTCTTCTCTGGAACTACTAGAACAATCTCAACCTTCTTCACTAGCAAACATTATTCTTATTTCTATTCTTGATATAGTATACATTTCCACTTGTTATAACTCCTTCTACAACTCTTTTACTAGGGTTCTCTTTATTGATCACACATTTGTTGCTACTAAACAATACTTCATATTCTTTTCTACACATCTTATTAACACTTAAAAAACTATGTCTTAACCCTTCAACATAATAAACATCATTAGTTTTATTCTTACCATCAATAGAAACACTTCCAATACCTTGAATAGTTGCACCATCTTCCATGGAAAACTTTACTGATCCTCCATCATACTTCTTGAGATTAATAAATCCATCTTTATCACTAGTCATATGATTTGAACATCTAGATTATATAATCTGTGTACTCGGTTCTATCTTAGCATGCAATGTAGTCTTAATTGTTCTCTCTTCTTTCATTTTCTTCAAAACATCCTCCTTATCTTCAATTACTAGAAACAAGAATTCTTCATTCGAATCATCATGAACTTCATCTTCTAATGTATTATCCTTAATAGAATATAAGACCTTCTTTCTTCTATTAAAGTTGTGTCTCTTAAACTTTTTTTTCTTGTCATCATCATCCAGTCTCTTATAGTCTTCTTTGTAAGTGCAATTAGAAGCACAATGCCCAATTCTACCACAAGAAAAACATTTCAGAGGTAACTTACCTTTGTATTTTCTGGTGTCTTTCTACAATCTTCTCACAAAATTTTCTTCAACTTCATCTAGATCTCCACTGCATTCTAGATCATCATGCCTTGAAACATTAAATGCTACTTCTTTCTTTTCCCCTTTTTTTCCTCAATTTTTGAAATATCATAGGCTACTTAGGTTCCAATAATCTAATCAATAGTATACCTACTCAAATCATTGCTCTCTTCTATAGCACATCTCTGTGGCTTTTAGGATTTAGGCAAGTCAACAAGTGTGTAGGGGAAAAGTGAGACTAAGAAAACAAGCCCTAATACGACTCTCATGTATACACTATGGAATACAAAAGAGCCTAGGGAGATAACACACTTTGGCTACATCTTGTGAGGAAGAGAGAGCCAAGGATTACCTCTTAGGGTTTCTATTCCTTTGTTGCAAATGAGAGGAAGAAGTGATGCAAAAGTGCAAATTTGAATGATTTAACCTAGAATACAAGTATGCATAAACTGTTGGCAATTGACACTCATTCGGTTTCTTATGTTGTCATTGATGGAAAAATTGGCAACATATTTTGGTTCACCAACATCCGGTAGACTCTTCATCTGCATCAAGGATTTCAAGGTAACCAACAAACTAAGTACTGGTATGGGAAGCCGACATTACTTGGAGATCCGACAAAGGGTATTATCTGGCAAAGCATTTTATAATTCATATGTATTTATAATGAGCTGACATGTATTATCATTTTGTATGTAAGGTGACATATGACATAAATGTTTGTAAGGGTATATAAGTCAGTCTATTAGGTCATTTAAGATATAACATTCAAGATAAGACCTGACATGCAAAGTTTATGTATGAAAGATCATTTGTATGAAAAAACAATATTTTGTAATGATCTGTAGATGATTTCTAAGGTACTCATAAGGTGTATGTTATTCCGGAAAGGGTTTAGGGTTTAAGAACCAGAATAGTCAGAGCCTTAACTGGAACTCAATCAGGTATAGCAGATGCATTATATGAGTTTAGTTTTGCAATTTTGTATTAGAAAGTGATTGTAGTCAGTGAGACTCTTTGTGATGAGCAGTGTGCTCTAGGAAGTGTGCCTTCCTACATCTGTAGGCCCCTATTATATGTAATATCTCTTCATATGGCTAGTGAATTGATATTGTAGGTCACAAATCCCACTGTGGTTTTTCCTCATTGAGGTTTTCCATGTATAAATTCTCTATGTTATGGTGTTCATTTATGTGCTTGCATTACTTGTTTCAGTTACATGTATTTATGTTTACTGGTTGATGAATGAATGTTTTGATAAGGATAAAATCTTATATTTCGGTAGAACACTGATTCACACTCCCCCCTCTCAGTGTTCTTGGATTCCAATAATTGGTATCAGAGCCTTGTGCCTTGGAGGAAGCCTAACAACTTGAGGGAGATTCTAAATCCAAAATCTATGGAGATGTGTTTAAGGCAGCATCTTGAAGTTGCTCTTGAATATTTTGAAGCTGAAAAGGTTAAGAACATAAAGCTGGAAGATGAAATTAGATTTGCAAAAGAATTCATTATCACTTTGCAAGAAAAGCTATCAAATGCTCAAGCCAAAAGGAAGGAACTATGGGAACAATTGCAAGATCAAGATGATGAAGAAAAGGACACTCTAAAGAACCTATGTCAGAAGATGAGTCAAGAAAATGAAGTTACGAAGAATGAAACACAAGACCTAATTATGAGGATGACAAAAGAAGTTGAAGACAAAAAGAAAAAGGAAGAAGACCTTGCTAAATCACTGAAGGATGGATCTGAAGAATGCATCAGGTTAGCTCATGAAAATGATGTGTTGAGAACAAAATTATTGCAATTCCAAAACAATGAACAATAACTTGAAAGACAGATGGTAATCCTAAGAGATGATCTGACTATTGCAAATAAGTATAAGGCTAGACAATGTAGAAGTAGAGAAAATTAGAATTATAACTCTGTCCCCGGTCAATGTTCCAAATGCAATAAGTATAGTCATAAGACATAAGAGTGGAGAATGAATGTAAAATGTCATGCATGTGGAAATTTTGGACATATGACTAATTAGTGCAAGTCAAGCAATTATTTTGGATATAGAAAAGCAATTCAAATGAATAATTTTACATGTTATGCATGCAACAAGATTGGACACATAGCCAAGTTTTGTAGAAGCAAAAATCCACCGGTTAGCAATGATGGATCAAATGATAAAGGAAAGCAAATGATTAATGAGATCCGACATGATCATACCAAGAGATTGGTTAGGAAGTCAGATGATCAATCGAGAGGTGAAACTGCTCTGGTTACTCAACCAACATAGTAGAATGTTCCTGCACCGGTAGGAAGCTCATTCGATAACTGAGGCAGATGCCTTAGGGGCAGGCAAATTTCATGAAAATCCTGCATATTCCTCATGAAAGAGATTTGGAAGGAATTTTCAGACATCTGAGACGTTTATCAGACATATATATGTTGAATCAAGATCCAGTATGTCTCACCGGAAGGTATTTATGTCGATGATGAATTAGGGGTTTTCAAAGGATAAAAGGAAGAATTCACTTTCGTATGTTTACCTTGTATTTAGAGTGATACAAAGCGAGTCAAGGGTGATCAAAAGAAACCATTAGTGATTTCAACTGCATTCAAAGGAGATATCTAGGGTTTGTCACTGACAACTATTTCTAGGTATTTTTTAAAATTCAATCATTCAAAATGGAGTCTGGTTCTTCTTCTATCCCTACTTTCATTGCAAATCCTACTGTGGTAGAGGTTAAGGACTGTCCGAGACCAATATTCAAGAGATGCCCACATATTGCAACTATGAATGATTCTGTCAGTGCTTTTTTTAGGGTTCCTGAAGGCGTTGTTTATGTTAAGGATATCAAAGCTTATATCCATTGCAATCTAGAGGATTTTGGAATAGGTGAGATCAAATCAATGTATATATATAAACTATTGAACGACTTCAGACTCATCAAGCCTGAATTCAAGCATATTGTAGACCTAGGGTTAATCAAAATCTTGGATATTCTTGAGTTTGAGGATGAAATAATACGGTATGTGCTGAGTAGAGTTCATGGTGAATTTATTTGGTTGGATAGACCCTACAAGATCACCAAGGAAGCAATTAGGGCCATCACTGACTTACCTCAAATAGGCTAGAAACCAAAGAAGAAGATATCAAATGATCAGATCAACAAGTCACAGGTGCAACCTCTGATAATCGGTCAATGAGAGTCAGTACCTTTACTGACAAGGATGTCAAATTCATCAACATGATTATAGGTTCCAAGGTAACCCAATCTAACTGACTTAACTCTATTTCTAGCTCTTGCATTTTTGTTGTTTATCAAATGTTGAAGAAGGAGGAAAAGTATGATCTGTGTGAATGGATGAAAGAGGAGTTGATTATGTGTTAGGCCCAATATGGAAAGCTAATGTACTGAGAGGGGAGGGGTGAATCAGTATTTCAAATCTTTTCTTCAACAATAACTTTATTGTTAAGCATAAACTAAATATTGCTGAAACATAATATAATGCTAAAACAAATAAATAACAATCATACATGATTTAGTCCATAACACATATATTTTGGTTATGCAGAAACTCCTTGTTAGAGAGAAAAACTGCGGTGGGGATGGCACCCACAACTTCACTACTGCAATAATAAAGGTTGCACGGTTAGAGCTACATGTTTAGCTATTTCTGATAGCTTACCCTGTTAGGAGTATCAAGATCTTTAGATCTACCTTGCTAAAGGATTTTACAACACATATTCTAAATGTTGCACCTAGTTAAAGGCTTTACAATTTATAGACTTTGTTAGAGTCTTTTACCCTGTTAAAGGTTTCTCTTACAACTCAAAATATTACAATCAAAGGCAACTTCACATCTGAAATGTTATAGCAGATTCTATGTGCTCAAAATGAAATTACCTTGCTTATAGCATACCTTGGTAAATCACAAATTAACTCGGTAAACCTTTCTATTTACTCTGTTCCTTGATTGTTCTCTGAAATCCTTCTCGGTGACCTTTGTGTATCTGTAATAGTCATAACACTTGGTGCTTTCCCATGATTTTTCTTTTCACATATGTCTTGCTTCACACTCATATTTGATCCTCAATTCATGCTATATAAATAGATCTCTTGTAGCGGTGATCTTGTTCATGCTTCGATCTTACAAACATGATTCATTAAATGAATGACCATACAAATTATTTCATTGGATAGATGTTCTCAAAATCATACAAAATCTTAAGGTGCAATTTCCTATGAGATAACGGTTCCCTGTTCCTCGATCTTGTAACATGTTTCCACATATGTGTCCAGGTTCAATGAATCTGGTAACACGTTTCACTTGGTGTGTATCAACTCGGTATACCACCTTTGTTGTTCGGTAGTCATAGAACGTTACTCGGTAGACAGCTCGGTGTATACTAAACTCTATGACTTGTAACTTCTGTAACCGACTGCTCTTTGCTTATCGACTGAATATTTTGGTAGTAATAACCGACTAGAGTATATAGAATGACTTTGGACATAAAACTAATGACAACTTAGTAAATAGTAACAATCTCCCCTTTTGACATTAGTTTTGAAATGTTTGACAAAACTTCTTTCAAAGTCATAACTAAATAAAAAATCTATATACTTACAAAGTTTGACTAAACTAACATTATATACAATTGTCAATAAAATAGTATACTCAAATATACTCCCCTTATCAATATACTATACATAACTCTGATTATGCATGCACTATGATCAATATTCTGTATTCACTGCTCGGTTCACTTCTCGGTGATCATTGCTTCCCTTATCAAAATTATCTGTAGACTCGAATATGCTGATCTGCTTGATATACTCCTCTTGTATACACTATACTCCCCCTTTTTGACAAACATCAAAACTAGTTACCATTCGGTGGAGGCAATTGGTCAAAAGTGGATTTATACTTTGTTCTTGCATCGGTGAGAGTGGCAGAGAGTGCATCCTTGACACTATCCATGAGTGAATTCTGAGCTGTAATATCAACTAACAATGAAATTAGACCATCTAAAGTGCTTCCCTCTGGCTGAGTGGATAAGGAGGTAGCCTTGTTGATCTGTTCTTGGACGGAGGATAAGTGTGGAATGAATAAGGTTTGAAGAGTCATAATGTCCATCCTTATTTTGTGCTCTTCATCCCTAAGGTCCAATTGTTGAACCATGAGCATTTGTAACTTGGTATAGAAATTCTTAATAGAATTTGGCTCAGTGGTCAATTTATTGTAGAGATCAGTGATCTCTTTCTCAATCACTTCTGTTTTATTCTTGATATCTTTAATGAATAAAGAGAATGTATAGAGTTTCTGAAATAAATAAAGAATGTGCTTGAGTTGAGGGGACAACTCAGCAATAAATTTAACAAGTTTTACTTTACCGATAGCAATGGCTTTCTGTACCTCTTCAATCATTTTTGTAGTGAGCTCTTTGTACTTCAATTTGCTCAAGTATTCAGATGCGTCTGCTCTAGATGTCTCTATCTGATTGAGGAGTTCATCTAGTTGAATATGGATGGCTGCATCTTTTGTCACTGTAGCTTCAGGTAGCATATCTATTAATAGTGCTTTGACCTTCTGAAGTACTCTATTTTTCTTTTCTATAGCAATTTATCTCTCTTGCTCTGCTTTGGCTTTGCATAGTTCACTGAATTCAATAAGTGCTTGCCCTTTTAATTTGGATATGTCTACATTCGGCAACACAATTGGTTTTGACAAATCTAACTTGAAACTATGCTTTTTCATTTTCTTTTCTTTAGAGGAGGAGGCTTTCACCGATTGAACTAATACAATGGCTTGGGAGGCTTGTTTACCCTCGGTAGGTTGCTTGATAGAGGCAACACTTTTGTCAATTTCTTTAGCCTTAGATGTAGCCTTTGGTGAATCCTTGCTCGGGGTCTCAGTTGTAACATTTTTAGTACTTCAAGGGGCTTGAGAAGTTTGTTCCTCAGTGGCCTAAGAAGTAGCTTCTCCTTTGGTAGACTGTTGACCCTCTTTACCTTGTTCAGTATCCTGAGGTGTCTCGGTTGAAACATGTTGACTTACTGGAGGATAGGACTTGACTTGTTCCAAAAATGACTCACTTGATACTAGTTTGGCATAAGCATTCCCTTCTATCATTTCCTATTCCTGTACCTCGGTATTCATGACATCCTCATCAGGTTGTATAGTTTCACCGGGATCTTGCTCGGTGATATCCACTATTTCAAGTTCACCTTGCTCATCGGTACTCTTGATTCGAAAGATTTCTTGCCATTTTTCTTTTGTCTCGTTCTCTACATCAAGATAAAGACCATTCATTAGTTTCAAGGCTCTTTGCTTGACTAGGAAGTTTGTGTGGTAGTTTTTCAGATGTTCACTTATCTCATCTATCGACATGTCTGGAAAGAGATGTACCAGACTTCTTTCTCTCATCTTCTTTTTTGAGTCCATGGCATATTTCCACCTGTTATCAATGTGTAAGTACAATGCTTTTGGAAGAGAATTAGTTACTTCCAATGGGACCAATCGTAATTTAAGAAGAGTGCAGATTACAGCTTCTTCAATTTGTCTCTTTTCTGCATCAGATCTGGAGTCATATTTTACATATCTAAATGCTCCAAATCCACCATATAGCTTCAGATTTGCACAAAAATTATCAACACTATGTACATCTTCCTTTTTACTCTTAACAATCTGAAATTTACTTACGTCTTCAAATTCGGTGTCACTGGACTCTTTATTCAAAATGAGTCTCCGAGTAGATTTCTTATAAGTTTTTGTTACCTTCAGAACTGCAACATTTTTCTGTTTCTTGCTCGATGACACTGCAGATGATCTAGTGTTTGGGCATTTCACTGGAGGAGTTGGTGATACCTGTGATGTATCCTATTTCTTCCTTTTCAAAACTTTCCCTTTTGGCAACTCGGTGCACAATGTAATAGCTTCTTCTTGGGCTTCAGATTCCTCCTCGGTGATGACTTGAATGCTCTTGATAGGAGTGGAGGAAGAACCTTCTCCAAATTTCTCCGTTAATGCTTTAATCATTTTTGTTGATTTCCTTGTAGCCTTTGGTACCACAATGCTTATTTTGACTTTTTCTTTAACTTCTTCATATGTATCGTATCTAATCTTGGTAGCATGCCTTAGCAGTGCAAGAAAAGCATCTATCTGCTGTTGTGTAATGTCAGAATCAATCTCATAACCCATAGGTGGCAAAGATTGAGTTCTTGGTTCTACGATATTGACATAGCAGTAGTCTGTGTCCACTTCAAAACATATACTTTCCTTGTATTTCTCCACTAATTGGGGTGGAATCCTGTACCTGTTATGCATCTTTTCCTAAAACTTGCTAAAATAATCATCCATAATCTCATTGAAGTTATCACCTAGCTGTTTGATGAAGTCATTGATTTGATGGGTGATTGGTCGGTGTAGCTCCCAAACTACATTACCGACTAATGGAAATAATTTCTCAAAATAGAAAAACATGCATACCAAAAGTGATCCAAACTTCAGTGTGTTTGCCGAGTTGTTCTTCTTCGGCTTCCTTATGGTGTTGAGATTTTCAAACAGATTTTTCAACAACACTTTGCATAGATCAATCTTCATACCTTTCTTCACAATTTTATAGGCTAAATCAACAGCAGCATAGGGTACACTGTTTTCCCTTGCCGATTGAAAGAAACAATAACCTATGACTCTAATTGCGAACTTCAGCTCTGCATCTGTGACATTGTTTAGTTTCAGACCTCTACAATCAGATTCAACTCTAGTTAAAGTGATCAATTCTTTCTATGAAATCATTTTTTGAGCTCGGGCATGGTCAAAAATAGGGTAACCGGTGATCAAGTGGATGATTTCCTTGGTGATCTTGAATGGTTGCTCCTCTAACCACATAAAGTCATCATGAACTCTGCTCAAAACAAATTTAACCCATTGGGGTTTGAAGACTTGCGAGTAGGTTAGGGCTTCGGTCAATCCCTTGATTTTAATATGTTTAAACTTTCTATCCAATTTTCCATCGGTACACAATTCATCATATGTGTCCTTGATCTCAGTGTGACCTAGTTCCTCAACACGACACTTAGTGAAGAATCTGACATCCTCAACTAATAAAACCCTATCCAGAATGAGTGAAAATGCAGTTTTATCATCCTATTTAGATGCTACTTTGGGAGGTAGAGAGTATTTCAGTGTGGGCTTCTCAATGTTCTCAACAACAATGGGTTTCTGAATCTCAGGAGCCATTTCAAACTTTGGATAATTGCTAACGAATGAGCCTTAGGGTTTGAAAACTTTTAACCAGCAGACGCTCTCCACTTAGTGAATATAACACAACTGATATGATCGGTTAACTTGCTTGATAATGCGTTGTGATTATAAATACCTTGAATTTCACTTTGGAAGAGATTTGATTGCCTTTGAATCACTTCGCTCTACTTTCTGAAAACTTGGTAAGTGTAAAATGACTGCGCAAAAGCTTTAAGTACACATTTTACCTTATCGGGCTCCATGCAGTTAGGTCATAAAACATTAAATGCACTAGGTTCCACTAAACCAATTTACGTTCCTTTTTGTGCTTTTACCGAGTAGCCAGACTTCTTGTATTTACTGACTTGACAGGCTTCCTGCATTTACTGACTTGACTAGTGCTCTAAAAGACTTGATAAAATTTCAAACTTGCTAATGCATCTTAGCTATGCAGATTTTGAATTAAGTACATGATAAAATAAGAATTGTTAAGATTTAACCTTGAGAGAATGCAGTCCCTTCATACCTTTACCAATTAATTTGGAATAGATGCACCTAGCTCAGTAGGTAAGGTTCTTTCTTCATTTGACACAATTTCCTTCTTTTTCCAAATCATCTGAAATTTGCTTTTTATTTCTTCAATATCTCCTCTAGATTGATCTCTGCAATCTCTATCCAATTGTCCAACTTTGTGACAATGAAAACATGCCACACCAAGATTTCTCCATGATCTTTGGTTGTTCATTCCAAACCTTATAAAGTAGTTGGCACTTATATGTCCATATCTTCCACAACATTTGCACCATATCCCTATATTGTAATCCCATGGTACCACAGTATACTATCGGTTAAGATCTGTGTGAGTTCGGTAACCTCTAGCTTTTGCTCGGTGTGCAGACCACATATAGTTCTTCTGCTTAAACCAGCACTTCTCGGTACTGTGTCCATATCTATTGTAGTTTTTACAAAACCCTTTGAATTTTACCTTCTGATAATTGCTAGCAGACTTTGTCCTACATTGGTTAGATGTGTGAACATACTTATTGCAATTGTTACAATAACCATTAGACCTAGTGACATTCGGTTGCTTACCTTTTCTAATTTGGCACATGTTGGCAGTATGTCCTTGTTTTCCACAGTAGTTGCAAATAGGCTTCTTTCCTTTGATGTTTTTCTTGTTTCCAGCTTGCTTTGATGATTCTCCTCTCTCGGTAGTGTGGATTCCCTTCTCAGTAGAGTCTTTTCCTTTGTAACTGAGTCCTGCATCTTTGTTGGGTCTTCTTGTATTTAGTTGCTCATCCAACATCTTTGATGCTTCATAACTCTTCTTAAGTGTTTCTTTGAATTTCTTCTCTATTTCAAGTTCATCGACCAACCTTGATACTTCAAGTTTCAATGCTTGATTCTCATTTTCCTTTAGATTTGCTTCATGATGTGCATAACCCAATTGATTTGATAGATTACTTTGAATTCCAGTCATCCTTGTGATTTCATCATTCTTTTCAGACACTAATGCTTCTAGCTGTTGTTTTTCCCTTTCCCTATCTCTTAATTTATCCTCGACTGTCCTCAATGCATCAAGATTTTTAGTCATCTGTGTGCTGAAATGTTCATGTTCTCTTTTCATTTCTTTTAGCTAATCAGTCAGTGCTTTGTTCTTTTCTTTCAATGCTTCAATCATTTCTTTAGTATCTTTAGATATACTGTTCTCAGATGATGTCTTAATTTGTTCCACCAGCTCTTGAGAGTCCTGCAAATCATCAGACAATCTTCTTCTGACTTTCAGAGATCTTTGCATTTGTTTCTGCATGTCAGCAATCACTTGATTAGCATGATCCAATTCATTTTGAAGATTCACAATTCTCTGAGATTGTTTGTAGCCTTCCATTGATAAGATCTTTCTCTTTAGGAAGTTAAACCCTTTTCCAAGATTCAAGCTCTGATACCAATTGTTAGGCCCAATATGGAAAGCTAATGTATTGACAGGGGAGGGGTGAATCGGTACTTCAAATCTTTTCTTCAACAATAACTTTACTGTTAAGCATAAACTGAATATTGCTGAAACATAATATAATGCTAAAACAAATAAATAACAATCATACATGATTCACTCCATAACACATATATTTTGGTTACGTAGAAACTCCTTGTTAGAGAGAAAAACTGCGGTGGGGATCGCACCCACAACTTCACTACTGCAATAATAAAGGTTGCTCGGTTAGAGCTACATGTTTAGCTATTTCTGATAGCTTACCCTGTTAGGAGTATCAAGATCTTTAGATCTACTTTACTAAAGGATTTTACAACACATATTCTAAATGTTGCACCTGGTTAAAGGCTTTACAATTTATAGACTTTGTTAGAGTCTTTTACCCTGTTAAAGGTTTCTCTTACAACTCAAAATATTACAAAATATCTGCAACTTCACATCTAAAATGTTGTAGCAGATTCTATGTGCTCAAAATGAAATTACCTTGCTTATAGCATACCTTGGTAAATCATAAATTAACTCAGTAAACCTTTTTGTTTACTCTGTTCCTTGACTGTTCTCTGAAATCCTTCTCGGTGACCTCTGTGTATCTGTAATAGTCATAACACTTAGTGCTTTCCCATGATTTTTCTTTTCACATATTTC
The DNA here is from genome assembly GCF_030272615.1 of Cryptomeria japonica. NCBI lineage: Eukaryota > Viridiplantae > Streptophyta > Pinopsida > Cupressales > Cupressaceae > Cryptomeria > Cryptomeria japonica. Next base: position 99,587,869 of record NC_081406.1, on the reverse strand, counting down.
TTGCTTCACACTCATATTTGATCCTCAATTCATGTTGTATAAATAGATCTCTTGTAGTGGTGATCTTGTTCATGCTTCGATCTTACAAACATGATTCATTAAATGAATGACCATACACATTATTTCACTCGATAGATGTTCTCAAAATCATACAAAATCTTAAGGTGCAATTTCCTATGAGATAACGGTTCCTTGTTCCTTGATCTTGTAACACGTTTCCACATATGTGTCTAGGTTCAATGAATCTGGTAACACATTTTACTCGGTGTGTATCAACTCGGTATACCATCTTTGCTGCTTGGTAGTCATAAAACGTTACTTGGTAGACAACTTGGTCTATACTAAACTCTGTGACTTGTAACTTCTGTAACCGATTGCTCTATGCTTACCGACTGAATATTTTGGTAGTAATAACCGACTAGAGTATATAGAATGACTTTGGACATAAAACTAATGACAACTTAGTAACTAGTAACATTATGAACTTAGGCAAGATTAAGGGAGAAAAGAAAGGATTTTTCCGGTAGGGAAATCTATTAGTGTGCCAAATGCTTTTCTTTCTGAATGAGATGTCGGGTTTGGGTAAAAGGCAATGGGCCTTGGATATACTAGTAGGCAGGTAGATTAAGGGTGCTATCACCTATTTGGGAAATCTAAGAGATGACAAAGTTTGGGGGTACTTCAAATCATTTTAGAAGGCATGAAGTCAAAGGAAAGAATTCCAAAGCACATAGTTGAGAAATAATCAACTAAAACCTGTTTCATGGTGAAAAAGGATGAAACTCTTATGGAAGTTGTGATACCTCAGAAGATATGGATTGAGGAAATGGGTTATGAGGTAGATGCAAGCATTTTGGATGCATATGCTAAGATGTTTATAGATGCACTGACAGATGAATTTGAAAAATATTTGGGACAACAAAGCAAAATGAGCTTGAAGTTAAAATTGAATTTAATCAGAAGAAGAGAGAGAGGTAGTAGAGAAAAGTAAGTCAATTTATTCAAAAGGTCTCAAAAGACATTCAGTCTATAATTGATGCATCATCAGCTAAAGAAGTCAAAAAGAGCAAAGAACTTGAAGCTCTCCTTGCACCAATTACTTCAGATCTTGAGACTGAGGATGAAATTCCTCTATCTTTCAAGAGGGTGCAGAGAAAGAAGGTAGAAGATCCAAAAGAGAAAGCTAAGAAGACAAGGAAGCAACCGATAAGGAAGGTAACCATTAAGATAATGGAAAGTCAGCCAGTTGAAAGGAAGCCTACTCAAAAGAAAAGGCTAGTGAAAGAAACTCCTACATCATCTGGCAAGAAGAAGAAGAAGGAAGACATAGATGAAGCTATTGAAACCGATAATGTAACTATCATTCCACCTATCTCTTGTGCTAAGTAAATAGATGAAATAAAAAGGATGGTATATTAAAGAACATTCAACATTATTATGAACATTTGGATGACAAATTAGCATAAATAAATTGTGGAATTTGTTTTGTTATACTTGGACACATATAAGAAAGATTTATTGGAGACTGCAAAGAAAATACCGACATAATTAAATAATAATCTAAAAGCTAGAAGATTATTTGCTGTGGAGTAAGACTGACACATAAAGATTCAAGCATTATTCACTAATTGTGGTTCAATTACCCTGGAGGAGATGGAGAGGTGTCTTGAAACTGCTAATAGAACAATTTTAAGAAGTAGGCACATGAAAGTTAGCCTTATGGTATGTAGAGTCAAAGAAATAATTAGTGAAACCAATGAGGCATGGGTTAAATTGTTTATTGACAACCTTGATTTCTTTACATCACCGGAAGCTAATCCTAAGTTTGATACTTCAGACATCTCGATTGATGGCAAAGGAAAAGGTGTCTAGTGGATAGCCCATCCACACTTTTGAAAGATGCCAAGGAATTAAATGCAGAATCTCCGACAGAAGCAAATGTACAGAATAAAGAGGAGATACAGGTAGACAAAGCTAGTTTTGCATAATGAACAAGTTATAGATGTTGAGGATAATATCCTCTGGATCAAAATGAACATGTTGTGGATACAACAAATGTGGAATCGATAGTAATAGATGCTGCATTAAGTGACAAAGCCACTGGTACAAAAGAAGATGATATAGGAGAAAATAAAAGGGAAGAGAAAGATAAAGATAAAAATTTGGAAGGAGAGAAGGAAAAGGAAGTTCAAATTGAGATAAGTGTTTTTGCACAATCATTAGAGAAAAAGGGAGAGGAATCTGATAGAGAACTGATAACCAGAACTACATTGTTGGCAATTATCACTGCAAATGCTGAGCAACAGAGAATAACAAAGATGAGTTCAACCAAACTCATGATGATTGCAGCTTACAAAATGATCAAGGAAGGGAGTGAGGAAAAGCAAATAATTGATCATTCCTTTCCAATTTTGCACTAGTTAGTCCTGGAATGCCAAATTGATAAGGGAGCAAGCTCATCTGGCAAGCTCAAGATGTTGATTGAGCATATTTCAAAGGAATTTCAATCACTGCAGCATATCTCTAACCAACATGCTTTGGACTAGTTTTCTAAGGCCAAGAGGGCCACTTTTAATCAGTCGATTGAATCAGACAAGGTACATATAGCTGATAGACTGAAAATGATAGATAATGCTTTGAGGCAATGTACAAATATTTACCGAGTATGTTGCAATTCAAGTTTACTCACAACAGGTATAGACAAAGGCATTAAAGATATTCAAAACACAATTGCAGGCATCGCAAATAACTTTGATGGAGTATATTCTTTAACCACATTTGTAGATGTTCAAATTTGGTTATTAGAAGTCCAAATTTCAGCTCTTAAAAGAGACAAGGATAAAATCATACAAAGAGCTAAGGAGCTCAGAGGTTTTGTGAGTCCCTGGTTGGACACACTGTATGTACATAAGAAGGAGTGTATAGATATGATGGGAAAGCCCACACCGACATAAATCAAGGAGAAAGAATCTCATGCATATGTCCTAAATGGACTTGTGTCGATTTCAAGGATATTCAAATCTAGTTGGGACACATACTTGGATTTTTTCAAGAATGCTTACCTGGAAATATTCAAGCTCATCCAACTCCAGTAAGTATTTTGGGAGACATTCCATTGTACATAATTTCATTGATTTATTCATTCTTTGTACTAGTTTTTGGCATTGATGCCAAAGGGGGAGTGGTGTATGTAAAAGATAGAAGGAGAAATATGTATGGATCATATTTCAAATGGCATATATAGCTCAGGGGGAGCAATATCACATTCCAGGATCAACAGGGCAGATTGAAACCATTTTTCACATGAGTGTTGTCATCAATACCAAAGGGGGAGATTTTTGGCAATTGACACTCATTTAGTTTCTTATGTTGTCATTGATGACAACATTGGAAACATATTTTGGTTCACCTACATCCCACAGACACTTCACCGACATCAAGGATTTCAAGGTAATTGACAAACTAGGTACTGGTATGGGAAGCTGACATCACTTGGAGATCCGACAAAGGGTAGTATCTGACAAAGCATTTTAAAATTTATATGTATTTGTAATGAGCCAATATGTATTATCATTTTGTATGTAAGCCAACATATGACATAAATGTTTGTAAGGGTATATAAGTCAGTCTATTAGGTCATTTAAGATATAACATTAGAGATAATATCTGACATGCAAAGTTTATGCATGCAAGATCATTTGTATGCAAAAAAATAATTCTGTAATGATCTGTAGATGATTTCTAGGGTACTCATAACATGTATGTTATTCAGGCAAGGGTTTAGGGTTTCATAACCAAAACAATAAGAGCCTTAATCGAAAATCAATCAAGCATAGAAAATGCATTATATGAGTTCAGTTTTGCATTTTTCTATTAGAAAGTGATTGTAGTCAGTGAGAATCTTTGTGATGAGCAGTTTTCTCTAGGCAGTGTGCCTTCCTACATGTGTAGGCCCCTATTATGTGTAATATATCTTCATATGGCCAGTGAATTGATATTGTGGGTCACAAATCCCACTGTGGTTTTTCCTCATTGAGTTTTTCCACGTATAAATTCTCTATGTTATGGTGTTCATTTATGTGCTTGCATTATTTGTTTCAGTTACATGTATTTATGTTTACTAGTTGATTAATGACTATTTTGATAAGGCTTAAATCTTATATTCTTGTAGAATAGGGATTCACCCCCCCTCTTAGTGTTCTTGGATTCCAACATAAACAACCCTAATCTGGAAATGTAGATTTGAGAATAACTAATATACTGCTAGAAATTACAGATTAAGAGACAAATCCAGATGTGCACCTATACCAAAAATCTGAGCAAAATTGTCCAGGACCGGAATGCTACGCCCCTGTCATGATTTTGCGGACTGGAAGTTGTTGATAGTTCTGATACTTAATGTTAAGTATAGATGCCAAGCTAATAAGATGAGAGGGGGGGGGGTGAATCATACAACCTTAATCTTCCATAAAAACAACAGATTCAAACTTGGTAACATATACTTCAGTAATATAACCAAAACTGCTAAACATGCAAACTGAAAAGCATATAAACATCATAAAAATCATAACACCAGATTTAACGTGGAAACCCAAATAGGGAAAAACCATTGTGGGATTTCAGACCCACTAAGAAATATACTCTTCTAGAGTATGCTCGGTTAAAATAAAATCCTGTTAAAGATTACAAACACATTGCTAGATGTGACCCGGTTAAGGGATTTCCCTCAGATCCGTTAGGATCTTCACCTTGTTAGAAGTGACCTTGTTGAAGGATTTTAAACACTCAATTAGAATGTCACCTTGCTAGAGGGTTTTACAAATAAGACTATTAAGTCCACTCGGTTAATAGATTTTCTGTCACTTCACAAAATAATAGTAATAAAAATCTATCTGCAACTTCACATCTAAAATGCTAAAGCAGATTCTTATTTGCTCAATACAATATAGACATAGAACTTTATCTTGTCCATCTGTTGGGCTCTATACTCTGTTATTCAAACAGGTCTTCAAGCTTCAGTGCTCGGTAATCACTATGTAGCATCCCTGTGCATACACTTGCCCGCATACATTGTTTATCAACAATTCCTTATTTATAAACAATTGCTAACCGCTTAATCTCCTTGATCACATATCCCATGATCAATCATAGCCATCAGATCTTCACGCTTGACCAGGTTCAATGTAGCCTTCGATCTGAAAATGTTTTACCCCGCCTTAGAACTTGCATACATTTCTTGGAACTTGTGCTAGAGTATTACGGTTCAATCTGCGTTGTAGATCTTCTTGCCGATCTTCCTTTACCATAGATTCTTTAACAAACTTCATGCACGACATACCAATCATTTAATTAGTTCTAGCTTATCAGCTTCCTTCATTAAATAATGCTTTTATTCATTTAATGCATTATGTTACTACTTGCTTGCAACTCGGTAAATACTAAGCTTCACTCGGTAGACATTCTGCCTTCATTAATCAATAGCGATAACCTTAGGGTTTACCGACTAGGTTCCTTAGGGTTTACCGACTAGGTTCCTTAGGGTTTACCGACTAGGTTCTTTGCTTGGTAACATAGTATAGTATTAACCTTACAATCAACAACATATGTAAGATATCAAAACAATCTAAACATCATGATCTCATCATTGTCTAACTCGGTAATAGTTGTCTATTGAATAACTTATTCCTCCCCTTATTCATCATATTCTTTCTGTGTCTTTTACCGACATCTTTATACTCATCAAATCATACTTCTTAAGATATGGCAACATCATACTGAATTAGAAAATCAATTTCTTGACATCAATGACAAAATAATAATATTAAGACAGTAAACATCTTTAATCAGTTATATCCATAATCATCAACAACCTTCTCAATATCCTAATTGAAATGCCAACAATCTCCCCCTTTGGCATTGATGGCAAAACCAATTGATTTGACCTAATTGATTTGGATTGTTGTAATGCTGAAATGCTAAAATGCTCTCCGTCTGTTATCAGTCGTCTCCCCCATACATTAGTCTTCTCCTCTTTTCTTCAGTCTTCTCCCCCTTTGATGACAATGCCAAAAAGTAAAGAACTAAAACATAATTTCTTCCTGTATGAAGTGATTTCCTGCTGTTGTGTGTCAACTTAGTCTCGGTCAGAGCATTTATGTCTTCAATTCATGTTCCCTTTATTGTTTCCTGCACACCTTTAGATAACCTCCTAAAGTGTGTAAATCAGCATCAACTCCTATAAGATATTCTGTAGAGTCATCAAATTGATGCTTTCACCGAACTCGGTCAGTGAGTAGAAGATAGGGGTAGGACCCCTAACTTACTTCTGAGATACTCAAAAGTGTCCCTTGGCAGTGGCTTGGTGAAGATATATGCTATTTGCTCCTTTGTGCTAACATACTCCAACACCACTTTCTTCTCTTGAGCTTCTTCTCTAAGATAATGATATTTGATAGAGATGTGCTTAGTCTTAGAGTGCATAACATGATTCTTTGAAATGTTAATGGCACTAGTATTGTCACAAAATATAGTTATTGGCTCAGTAACTTTCTCATTTATACCTTCCAACAGTTGTTTGATCCATTTTATGTTGGTACAATTCAATGCTGTAGCAACGTATTCAGCTTTTGTTGTTGACTGTGAAACACATCCTTGTTTCTTGCTAAGCCAACTCACTAGTCTTTCTCCTAAAAAGAAAGCTCCTCCACTTGTGCTTTTTATGTCATCAATGTTGCCTGCCCAATCAGCATTAGTATAAACTTTTGAATCAAAATCATTTCCTTTCTGATATACTAAGCCATAATCCTTAGTGCCTTTTAGGTATCTGAAAATTCTCTTGATTCCTGTCATGTGTGTTTCCTTAGGATCTGCAAATAATCTTGCAACTATACCTACTACATGTGCTATACCTGGCCTGCTGTGAACAACATATTGTAGCTTTCTAATCATGGATGGGTAAAGTGTCTCATCAATAGATGCAAATTCATCATTCTTTGATAATTTACAGTTGGTAGTCATAGGAGTACTTACTGGTTTTGAATCCTCCATTCCAAATTTCTTCAAGATTTCCTTTATGTACTTGGATTTAATAATGAAAATCTCATCTTTCATTTGCAGTATCTATAAACCTATAAAATACTTTATCTCATCGATTAATGACATCTCAAATTCTTTGCTCATTTCATTTCCAAAGTTCTTGCATAAAGAGTCATTTCCACAAAATATAATATCATCAACAAATATGGTTGAGATCAGTATTCCATTTTCATCATTCTTCATGTACATATTGTTGTATTCACTTGTTCTTATAAAACCAATCTTGATTAAATAAGAGTGCAATCTTTCATACCATGCTCTAGGTGCTTGTTTCAGACCATATAAAGCTTTGTTCAATTTACATACCTGATCTTTATTCTTGTTTTCAACAAATCCTTCAGGTTGTTCAATAAAAACTTCTTCTTCTAATATACCATTCAAAAATGCAGATTTGACATCCATTTGATATACCTTGAAATTCTTGTAAGCAACATATGCCAACAATGTTCTTACTCCTTCAAGTCTAGCCACAGGTGCAAAAGTCTCACCATAATCAATTCCTTCTTCTTGGGCATAACCTTTGCAAACTAGTCTTGCTTTATTTCGAATGACCTCACCTTTTTCATTCAGCTTGTTTCTGAAAATCCACTTTGTACTGATTACATTTTTGTCCTTCGGTCTTGGGACCAGTGTGCATGTGGCATTCTTCTTGATTTGATCAATCTCTTCTGTCATAGCATTTATCCAATCTTCATTGTTGAATGCCTCTTTCACTATTTTTGGTTCAAATTCAGATATCAGACATGTATTCTGTCTCAATTTGTTCCTTGTCATCACTGGATCATCCTTATCTCCTATAATCTGACTTGATGCATGATGTCTTCTGACATACTTGGCTAATACAGGCTCGGTAGGCTCTGTATGATCTTCTTCATCATTCGATAATTGGACATTATCTTCATTTTCTTCAACAATTCTCTCGATAAGACTTGTCGATTGAACATAGAAAAATTCATCATAATCTTCTGGTTCTTTGGAATTTCCTTCATCATTTCTTTCTGCAAATTCATCAATTTTCACATTTGCACTTTCTACTATTTTGTTAGATGATTTGATCAGACATTTAAATGCTTTACTTCTAGAAGAATAACCAAGAAATGTTCCTTCTTCACTTTTCTAATCAAACTTTCTATTTCTATCATCTTTGTGTACATAGCATCTACTTCCAAAGATTTTGAAATAACTTACATTAGGTTTCTTGTCATACCAAATTTCATATGGTGTCTTCAAAGTTCCTTTCTTCAGTTGCACTCGGTTCAGGGTGTAAACTGCTGTGCTTATTGCTTCTCTCCAAAATGTTTGTGGCACTTTCTTTTCAATCATCAGGGTTCTGACACAATCCACAATAGATCTATTTCTTCTCTCAGCTATTCCATTTTGTTGTGGAGTTCTCACTACAGAGACTTGTCTTTTAATACCATGATCATTGCAGAATAAGTTGAACTCATCAGATGTGAACTCTCCTCCTCTGTCTGATCTAAGACATTTCAGTTGTCTTCCTGTTTCATTTTCAACTCTTGCCTTGTACCATTTAAACATTTGAAAAGCTTTTGATTTTTCTTTTAAAAACATAACTGACATCATCCTTGATTAATCATCCACAAATAATATGAAATATTTATCACCATAATGACTTTGAACTTTCATAGGACCACAAAGATCAGTGTGCACAAGATCTAAAATTCCCTTAGAAGTGTAGGACTTACTTGTAAAGCTTGATCTTGTCATCTTACCCATCTGGCATCCTCGGCACATAGAATTCTTAGGTTTTTCAAGACTCGGTAGACCTCTTACTTGGTGCTTCTTGCTTATTTTGATCAGATTATCAAAATTTACATGACAAAACCTTTTATGCAATAACCAGGTATCATCTATCTTCGCATATAGACACTTATTCCGAGTTGAGTCAAGGTGAAATGTGTTACCTTTTGTTTGTGTCCCGGTAGCAACTAACTTTCCATGCTTGTCACAAACTTTGACAATTCCTTTATGAAATTCTATTCCGTAACCTGTGTTGTTTAGCTGTGCTACACTCAACAAATTGTATTTCAAACCTTCAACCCAATAAACATCATTACATTTTGCATTGTCAAGAAGTGTTATGGATCCTTTGCCTTTTATCGGACATGGTGCATCATTACCAAATCTTACATAGCCTCCATCATAATCTTCTAACAGAACAAACTTGTGTTTATCACCTGTCATGTGATGTGAGCATCCACTATCTATGATCCAAGAATCATTAGTTTTTATGTGAGATATTAGGGCTTTTTCTTCATACCTTTCTTCATCTAATCCATCTTTGATAGCCACATAAACTACTTCCTCTATATCAGTTTCATTTGATTTATCATCATTGGATTCCTCATCAGCTATTAGGCATGACTTTCTATCTCTTCTTCTAAAGTCTCGGTGTCCTTTGTAATGATTATCTTTCTATCTATCATCTCGGTAATCTCTCTTTTCAGTAGATTCTTTGTTAGGACAGTTAGAAGCCATATGTCCTATCTTATCACAATTGAAACATTTCAAAGGTAGTTTTTGTTGGCATATGGACACTCCAATGAGACATTGTGTGTGATTGAAGGTCTTGTCATTGATGGCAACCTTGCAATCCTATTCAAGCATCAAATCATTCGTGATGGCACTGGCAAGACATCATACCGGCAAAGCATTATTCAAGCAAGCCAGTGCACTGGCATCAACAAGACCACTTTACATCGGCACCGACACCGACACAGAAGAAAAGATGTATACCGGCACAAAGGCCGACAAGATTTTTGAAATGTAATATTTTGATTATTATTGCAAGCCGACTTGGCAAATTGTAGAATGACTCTTGTATATAAAGGAGATCATTATAGACATTTGTAGATATAGGTAAGCGAGCATAAAGAAAATTATTAGATAGACCTAATGTGCGAATTATAGGTCAAGGGTATATGTAAAGAATAGAGCAAGAACAGGTACTAAATCTAGCATTGGAGATGCTATTATAAAGCAGTACAGAATATTGGATTAGTATAATCCTCATTGTAAGTCAGTGTGACTTCTCACTGAGTAGTGTGCTCTAGGCAATTGGCCTTCCAGCATGTGCAGGCCCCTATTGTAAGTAATATTCTCTTATTGGCTAGTAAGTGAATATTGTGGGTCACAAATCCCACCGAGGTTTTTCCCACACCGAGTTTCCTCGTTAAACATCTTGTGTTATGGTGTTCTTTTCATGTGGATGTTTTTGATTCTGTTTATTACATTAATTCTTGCATACCAGTACATTGTTACTTTATGTTTTGCATGTTTTATCTTAAGAAAATTTGAATACCGATCAGATACTAATTCACCCCCCCCTCTCAATATCTATGGGAACCCTAACAGTTTTCCTTTATACTTACCTTTGCCTCTCGGTAACCTTCTGGCTAATAGTGCTTCAAACTCTTCTTGCGTTCTGATTTCCTCATACAGTTTGTGTACTTCCTCCATGTTTTTGCAAAATCTTTCACTTGCTCCACTATGATCTCCTTTTGTGTACTTACTCATTCTATCATTGTAATCATCAGATTCACCAATATGAAAAAAACTAAATGCAGATTCCACTTTATTTACTGAAGACCCACTGTTATCAAAATTACTTAACTCAAATGCATGTAGCTTACCAATAGTAGCATCTAAAGAAACTAGCATATTGGGTACAGACCTCAATTCATTGATTGCAGAGACTCAGATTGCATAAGCTGGTAGAAGGGTTCTTAACAACTTACTTGTTATATCTTTTTCTTCAATAGTTCCACCTGCTCCTTTGATTTGATTGACAATCTCCTTTAGTCTTGTACTATACTGGGTTATGTTCTCACCTTCATTCATCCTCATAGATTCAAGTTGCCCTCTTAGACTGTTCACTTTTTCTCTTTGAACATGTTCATCACTGCCATACACAGATATGAGCTTGTCCCACATTGCCTTTGCATCATTGCAGCCTTCTAGATCATTAAACTCTGAGTCGGTCAATGCAGATGCTATTTCAATCATTGCTTGGATATGTTCTTGCTTTGCTTTTATCTCTTCCATTGTCAATGGATAGGTGCTCGGTGTAATGAAATCATTTTCCAGATAGTATACAACATATTCTCCAACTCCTAATAGGTGCAACTTCATCCTTTTCTACCATGTAGAGAAACTTGACTTGTTCAACTTCAGTGCATCCCTCTTATACATCTTTGGATCTTTTCCTCAAGTACCTTTAAACTTTTTCTTCCAAAGTCCAAAGGTCTGATACTTAATGTTAAGTACAGATGCCAAGCTAATAAGATGAGAGGGGGGGCTGAATCATACAACCTTAATCTTCAATAAAAACAACAGATTCAACCTCAATAACATATACTTCAGTAATATAACCAAAATTGCTTAAATGCAAACTCAAAAGCATATAAACATCATAAAATTCATAACACCAGATTTAACTTGGAAACCTAAATAGGGAAAAACCATTGTGGGATTTCGGACCCACTAAGAAATATACTCTTCTAGAGTATGCTTAGTTAAAAGAAAATCCTGTTAAAGATTTCAAACACATTGCTAGATGTGACCTGGTTAAGGGATTTCCCTCAGATCTGTTAGGATCTTCACCTTGTTAGAAGTGACCTTGTTAAAGGATTTTAAACACTCAATCTGAATGTCACCTTGCTAGAGGGTTTTACAAATAAGATTGTTAAGTCCACTCGGTTAAGAGATTTTCTGTCACTTCACAAAATAACAGTAATAAAAATCTATCTACAACTTCACATCTAAAATGCTAAAGTAGATTCTTATTTGCTCAATACAATATAGACATAAAACTTTATCTTGTCCATCTACTGGGCTCTATACTCTGTTATTCAAATAGGTCTTCAAGCTTCAGTGCTCGGTAATCACTATGTAGCATCCCTGTGCATACACTTGCCCGCATACATTGTTTATCAATAGTTCCTTATTTATAAACAATTGCTAACCGCTTAATCTCCTTGATCACATATCCCATGATCAATCATAGCCATCAGATCTTCACGCTTGACCAGATTCAATGTATCCTTCAATCTAAAAATGTTTTACCCCACCTTGGAACTTGCATACATTTCTTGGAACTTGTGCTAGGGTATTGCGGTTCAATCTGCACTGTAGATCTTCCTACCGATCTTCCTTTGCAATAGATTCTTTAACAAACTTCATGCACGACATACCAATCATTTAATCAGTTCTAGCTCATCAGCTTCCTTCATTAAATAATGTTTTTATTCATTTAATGCATTCTATTACTACTTGGTTGCAACTCGGTAAATACTAAGCTTCACTCGGTAGACTTTTCGCCTTCATTAACCGATAGCGATAACCTTAGGGTTTACCGACTAGGTTCCTTAGGGTTTACCGACTAGGTTCTTTGCTCGATAACATAGTATAGTATTAACCTTACAATCAATAACATATGTAGGATATCAAAACAATCTAAACATCATGATCTCATCATTGTCTAACTCGGTAATAGTTTCCCATTGAATAACTTATTCCTCCCCTTTTTCATCATATTCTTTCTGTGTCTTTTACCGACATCTTTATACTCATCAAATCATACTTCTTAAGATATGGCAACATCATACTAAATTAGAAAATCAATTTCTTGAAATCAAAGAAAAAATAATAATATTAAGACATTAAACATCCTTAATCAGTTATATCCATAATCATCAACAACCTTCTCAATATCCTAATTGAAATGCCAAATATCTCCCCTTGTCTGTTATAATGCCAACAATTGTACCTGACAGACTGAGATTTTTGGATTCTGAACTGTTGATCTACCAAACTTTGCTAAAAAAAGGGAGCACCAGGGTGCCATGCCCCTGTCCCAGGGTTTTTTGACAAAATCTGACCCTCAAAATAGTTTTTGTGTGCTCTGCTAGTCCTGAAAGTTGCAGCGACGCTCGGATCCCGAATTTGCACCTGTAGCTAAAAATAGGGTTTTGGGTGGGTATATGGGGTTTTTCCTTAGTCAAACCTTTGTTTTGGTGATTTCCACCTGAAAAAATAGCCGATGTGTATAGTAAAATAGTGTGTGCAAGATCCTAGGATGAGAGTAAACAATGTAGAGCAACCCTAAAGAGTAAGCCCTAATTGCTTGTAATTGACAAAGTAAATGCTCTAAATCAATGATGCAAAGTGATCTAAAGCATGAATATAAATCAAATTGATGTAATGAAGCTCATACAAAGACATAAAAAATAACATGAAATCATACCCAACCCCAAGGGAGAGGTACAAGCCAATCTTCAGTCAGCCATCTCCTATTGCTTTCCCATATCTTCAAAAGCCCCCAATTGATGAAAGAATGCTTGATGAATGCTTTATGAATGCTTGATAAGTAATGTTGAATTTTGTTGAAGACTCCAAATATCTGCTCTTTCACTAAATAGAAGTTCCTTGTAATCACTCCAAAAGATTTTCTAGATTTGATTCCTTAGACTTTCTAATAAAGAAAGAGAGGTCTTATGTATGAAACCCTAGATCTTAATTCAATCTTTAGGCTGACCTAGGATTTGAATTTCCCACCAATCTTTCGGGGTTAAGCATTATAATATCATAGAATTGTGCTCCCAAAATTTTGGGAAAAATGTTAGGGACCATGTTGCATTTGTACACGGTCCAACCAAATTTTCACCAAATTTTCAAGGCAGTTAGATATGATGATATTAGAGTGGACCCCAAAGGTACAGCTGATTCCAAGATTTTCTGATATGTGAAATCAAGCCTTAAAGATCAAAATAGGACCTAATTAGGGTTTATGATTTAATGATTAATTGAAGGAATAAAATAAAAAGGGGCACACTTAGAGTAAAGGGCCCAACTTTATAATGTGTGAACTCATGAAATATGAATTTAGATTTTATTAAATTAATTAATTAAATGCTTAAAGGAATGAGAAATCCAAGATGCAAAACATACTAAGGTAGGTGCTCAACCAAGCGTGGAATTGTACCACCCTAGAAAGGGTGTACAATTTACGACGCTACATTTAGCCCCCACTTTAGAGGTCATATGACACTAAGTGCATATGCAAGCTAAAGTATAGGAAAGTAAACATTATTTTGAAAAAAGGATATATCCATAAGTTGTTGGATGAAGCCCCCAGTGGTATCTATAGTACAAAATTAGGAACCGCGCCCTACAAAACCACATGTTAGATCACAAAATCACCTAATGCTTAATAAAGAAAGTGATGAAATTCACGGGTAGCTATATTCCTCCCCTGTTTTGACTTGCTTATTAGTGAGGTGAAATAGGGTATGATGTTTACCACAATGAATTGTGATGAAGAATTTGATGAAAACATGTTCTCAACAAGGCTTGATTGTACTTCCAAGTGATTTATGAAACAAATGTGGAGCAATAGAGAGAATTCATGATTTTGATGCCGCCAACAAAGCAAAAATCAGAGCTCCCTAGCTCAAGTTATAATAGATTAAGTGAAAAGAGAAAAATTAGGGTTTTTAACTTAAAATCATAAAACAAAAAAGTGCATACCTCATAAATATGAAAGTGACACTCTCATTTGTCATTTTTTTCTCTCGACACTATTAACTGCAGAGGAGCCCATGCATCAGTAATCATGCCTCGACGCTGATGAGAGTGACACTACTACAAATCTAGATATTAAAGCACATTACGTGTACAAGACCCACTGGAGTACCCATTGATTTGGTTCCAGAGCAGCCTAGGGTGTTCACATATCCTCTCACCCATGAGTGGTGGTTCAGAGATTTGCTACACTGGAGAGTGATATTTGACAAATTGACAGTAGAGGTTATCAGATGGAGACCCTACCTCAGGATGTACATGTGGGCATATATACATGGGTAGTTGTTTTGCATGTGGAGGAACCGTCTACTAGAGGGACGATACAACCACATTGTAGTCCCATTCTACTTTGACTGAGTCCAATGGTAGTTTGTGTTTGAGAAATGTGTCCCTACAGATGTGCCTATCTATATTCGACACTCATGTGTGACTCCTAGGTTGAGAGCCATTCCAAGGCCTACTAGTGACGAGATTGATGTCATAGATATAGATGGGTCGGATAAGGATATCACGACCGACTATAGAGATGATGTGGGCGCACATCGATGATACAACCCATGGTGGGGTAGGATATACCCTGGAGCCATGTTTCAAGTAGACTTCCCTAGAGGGAACCATAGACCATGGAGACAGGTGGGTGATGAGGAGGATCCTAATACATCCAAGGACCTTGGTGAGGAGGACACAAATGATTAGGATGATGATGCAAGAGAGCAAGAGATTGGTGGTGATGGAGATAATCCTGATGTAGGAGAGGGAGATCAAGACAGTGATGATGAGGAGGATGGAGAGGAGGAGGAGGATGAGGAGGATGAGGAGGAGGAGGAGGAGGATGAGGATGAGGATGAGGAGGATGGGGAGGTCGAGGAGGATGAGTCAGATGCAGTTCATCATCACTCCAAGAATGACACCATAGCCCTATATCCACCGAGAATTCCATTGTGAGTGGAGAAGGACCCTATAAGGGGTCCTGATCCTAGTCCCCACCATTATGTGCCCACTATGTAGAGACATCATGAGCGCAGAGAGCCTAGTGGGTCCCAGTCATAGGAGGTCCCTTTCCACAACCTTTATTGGTGAGAGGGAGATCCAGGTAAAGTGTTTTTATGATTATTTAATTTATGCAAGTTAGTTATTAAATTTGATGATATAGAATGTTACTGATGACAAACCTCCTTCTATCTCTGCAATTGGCACCTAGGAGTGGCACTCCCTTATCTAGAACGCAATGACATATCTCATCACGACTGCAAACATTCCCAGCTTCACAAAGATAGTGCATAGACCACAGGGGAGTGTCAGGTGGCATGAGGACCTATTCACCCACATTCGGGTCAAGATGGAGGTCTAGAGAGAGAGGGAGAGTACTCTGTTAGCGAGACTATAGTGGACAAAGCGAGATCTAGCAGCATCTCAGGCAGAGGCAGCCGCATATCATAGGATCATGATGGAGAGGGATCATAGGAGCTCCTCGTGGAGTCACTCGCGCTCCACAATATTATACACACCCATGGGTCCACCCACACAACTATATTAGGAGGGGACATCTAGTCACCATCCTTTAGCTACTAGTCCTAGAGATAGAAAATGATTGTATTGTGATACTTTTTTGATGTACAGTGAGATACATCTTGTGATATTTATGCTTATATTTTATCTCAAACATGTTATTTTAATTCTTGAAGCAATGTATGCATTGACTTCACGAAAAGTAACATATTTGGTAATGAACATGTATGTCTAATTTAATTTTCATACAATTGATTTCTCAATACTTCATGATTAAATTGATACATGTGAGATTTAAGTAAATAACTAAGTATTTAATTTAATGCTACCTTGATGATGTAAAAGAAAAACGTGTTAAGCTTAAGAGTTATACGACTAATGTGATTTAATTAAACCCAATTAAAAACAACATGATATAATCCTACTCAACACATATGAAATCATATAACATGCTAGCACATAAAAATGTAAATCTATTACAATTTACATAAATGAATCCAAGACAAACTATCAAGTGAAGAAACAAGCTTGTCAAGAATGAAGAAATGTAGACTAAACAATACAATATCATTTAATACCACATACTTTAATGAATATGTGCTAACATATTATCCAATTTGAAGAAAGAAAAGGCACAAGGAGAGAGAACAAATTATAAAGAGAGAAAAAAGACAGAGAGAAGAAGACTAGGCATAGTATCTATGAAGATGCATAGCATTTATGGGTTCCTTGGAGGCGTAACTTCCACATCTGCTATGTTGTAAGCACCTTATCCATAGAGTTTAATGACAATATATGGACCAAGCCAATTAGGGCCGAATTTTTTTTTTTCCTCAGGTAAGGCATTCACGTTGCATTGATTTTTATAGAGTACTAAATCACCTATTGAAAAGGAACATTGAATGACCTTATCATTGTAGCTTTGTTGTAAAGTCTTATGATACCCTTGAATATGATCAAGAGCATTTATATGCTATTCATTAAGCATCTCAAGTTGTTGGAGCCTCTATTTTCTATAAGAATCATCATCCACTATACCTTTAAGAGAAACCCTTAAAGATGAAATTTATAACTCCAAAGGCATAATAGCATCAGCACCATAAACAAGATTATGAGTAAAACCCATAGCAATACACATGCTCAACCGGTAAGCCCAAAGAGTGTAGATTAATTGGGTATTCCAATCCTTACTATGCTTTTTTCATGGTCTTATGAAGGATTTGTTCGATTATTCTATTTGAAGATTCGGCTTGACCATTTGATTGAGGATAGTATGGTGTAGAAAATTTATGTTGAGCATGATATTTCTTGAGAAACATCTTCATATCTTTGTTTTTAAATGATGTTCCATTATCCGAAACCAAAGCGAAAGGTATTCAAAATCAAGAAATAATGTTATCTAAAATGAATTGATAGATTACTTCAGCGGTAGTGGATCAAAGAGGAACCGCTTCTACCCATTTCGTAAAGTCATCAGTAGCGGTTATGATGAAAGTATGTCCTTGAGATGAGGGAAGAGATACTTTACCAATGAGATCCAAACCCCATGTAGAAAAGGGCCAAGATGCTACTTTAGATCGACATTCTTGGGTGGAAGCATTTATCAAATTGCTATGTTGCTGACATTGATGACATTTCTTAACAAACGTAAAGGAATCCTTTTCCATGGTTTGCCAATAATATCCCATTTAGAGCAATCTCTGAACTAAGGATTTGCCCCCAAAATGCCCCCCGCAAGCACCCAAGTGTGCTTCCTCAAGAGCAATCTCCGAACTAAGGATCTCTTGTTCGTAGAGTCAAGAAAGGTACCATCACTCAAATATCTCATGATATGCGAGTACCATCCATCAAAATCTATAATGCAACAATATGCCACATCACTAGGATTATGAGCAATAGCCAGGGTAGTAACATTGTGAATAGTGAATTTGAGATCTACCACGGGGTCCTTTAAAGACACAAGAGAGGATACACATAACATTTCTTCAGCATATTGATTATCTTTTCGAGGGACGGGCTCCATCGTATAAGAATCAAACTTTTGCAACAAGGATATAGCTAAATCTCTATATTGTGATAATTTATCTTGCTCAGGCTGATAAATTCATGTCACTTGCCTTATGATTAATTGTGAATCTCCATAGATATGTAGATGTTTAATATTTAATGTCAGCTTACTGCTTTAATTCCAGCTATAAGAGCCTCGTATTAAAGAATGTTATTGGTACACAATAAATTGAGACAATATGATAAAGGGATATGTTTCCTTTTAGGAGAAATTAAGACAACCCCTGCCACCAATCCTCTATGACACCTAGACCCATCGAAATATAACTCTCAAGTCTCATCAACCTCATTAGAGAGAATGCATTCATTGGGAAAAGACTTCAGGTTAGGTAGGGAGAAGGGTGAAGGAGCCTCAACTAAGTGTTTTGTCAATGCTTGACCCTTTATTACCTTCTACGAGACAACCTTGAGGTCAAACTCGATCAACATCATAACCCACTTGGGTAAGCGTCCTGAAATATCAGTTTTGGAGAAAAGATGTTTTAGAGGATCAAATTTAATGATAACATGGACTTTGGAATTCAAAAGATAATGCCTTAACTTCTGGATTGCAAAGACCAAGGCTAGGCACTGTCTTTCTATTGTAGAATATCAGACATCATAATCAAGCAGAGTGCGACTTATATAATAAACCAGACATTCCCTACCATCCTTATCACGTTGTGCCAATAAGGCCGCAAGAGCATGAAGGGAAGCAACTGTGTATAAAAGAAAGGGTTTAGAAGGGTTAGTAGGTCAGAGAATGGGAGGATTGGCCAAATATGTTTTTAAGTCTTCAAATGCTTGACAACAATCCTCATTCCATTGGAAGGTGATATTCTTTTTAAACAATTGAGTAAAAGGAAAGGTACGATCCGCATGTTAAGAAACAAACCTACGAATACCTTGGATCTTTCCTTGTAAAATTTTTAGTTGGGAAATATTTATAGGTGAAGGCATGTTAACAATAACATCTATCTTCTTCTTATCCACCTCAATTCCATGATGTGAAACTATGAATCCTACTAGTTTTCCATTATCCATGCCGAAAACAAACTTTTGGGGATTCAAGCGCATGTTGTACTTACAAATTCTCTCAAAGACTTGATGAAGATTCTTAACATGATCTATTTGAAGGATGGATTTAGCTAAGATGTCATCAACGTAATCTTCTAAGATTTTATCCATGTAATCATGGAAGATGAGGGTCATAGCATGTTGATAGGTAGCACCTGCATTTTTCAATCCAAAAGGCATCATAACCCAACAAAATGTGCCCCAAGGGGAGAAGAAAGCAATTTCGAATTGATCTTGAGGATTAATGAAGATTTAATTATATCTTGAGAAACCATCCATGAAGGATAAAAAAGCATGGCCTGCTACAAAATCCACTATCTGTAAAGCGGAAAATCGCGATCGAACCCTAGTTGCTCTCCCCTCTTCCAACTCCAAGCAGAGAGAAGGGAGATTGCTAGGGTTGATGGTTTTCACTTAGGGGAGACTTTACATTCAAAAGAGGGGTTGAAACCCACAAGATCCAATCCCACAAAATGCAAGATTGGATTCTAAATGAGTTTCAAGGGTTAAGACAGCAAGGCTACCCTCTTTTGTAAAGAATGTTGATAAGGGAATTAAGCTAGGAGTGCATAGGAAGTGAGAAAGATTCGCTTATAAACTGAGATAGGGCTATAGGATGAAGCTGCGGACCTGGAATTAGCAGTAAAATGTCGATACGACGCTATCCTACAAATTTGAGCAAAAGTTGACGGGATGATGGCGCCCGGCGTGCACACGGTCCTCCGAAAAATCCGCGAAACGAAGGGGGATATGTTCGTCTCTGCACAAGGATTCCAGATCTTCAATTTCAGCCATGTACCTGCAACCTACACACAGGAAAGCGAAGACGATTGGGGGGTTAGGGATTAGGGGTTTGCCTTTAGGTCAAACCCCAGTTTTGGAATTAACCAAGTAATGAGAAATGCTGTAAATGTAAATGATTGTAATGTAAAACAAGTACTAATACCTTGTTGTAAGGATGTTTGTATCCTTATGTGCGAAGGTATAGATGTTGTTGTTTGTTGTATGTTGTATGTTGTAGCATGTGATCTCCTCTTCAATGGTTGAATCCTTGTCTTGAATGCAACACTTAGCCTTGAATGGAGACTTGGAATGATCAATTGCTTGAAGGAATGTTTGAATGCTTGAATGCTTGAGTATTTGAGTATCGTTTCCACGTTTTTTTTCATCATATCAAATGAGAGAGGAAAATATAGTTTATATACTTGCCAATTAGGTTTAAAAGACTGATTTTCCTGACCTTAGGCCGACCAGGAAACAATATTTTCCAATTTGCAAACAAAAAGACCCGAGACCCCATAGGAGACCGGGCCCAAAATAGGGCCAGGGACCAGGGCGCTGGGCGCTCTAGTCCCTCCCGGGACAGTAGGGTGCAAAGGAGGTTCAGGCCAGGGTGCAAGAAAATGCAGTTTTTAGTGTCGAAAACAGGTTTCGGGGTCTCCATTCAGGTTCCGTGTTGCGTCGCCATCATGAAGACCGAAATGCAGTCGAAATTGCAAGTGTCGCAATTTTAGGACGCTACATTTAGCCCCCACTTTAGCGGGAGTATGTATGCTCATACTTCCGATAAAGTACAAGGAAACAACATTGAAAGACTTTCACCATGTCAAGGAGGCAAGATACACCAAGCCCCCAGTGGACTAAGGATCTTACGACTTCGATTGACAAAGTAAAAGGGAAGATCATGAGGGAGAACCATGACTGTCAGTAGTAAGGTTCCCTCACTATGAGTCATGCAAAAGAAATACCAAAATTTTCAAGGCAAAGCTACGTTCGCCAAGAAATTTTCAAGTATCCTGAAGGGATAGACGGGGTGTATGCCCCCCTATGTTAAAGCGATCGCACACACCTCAACGGGGGTGATTGTTTTAACATAGTGATACACATAAGAAATGAGAAGGGAAAGGAGCACGTTATCACAAAGATTTAGCCCCCAAGTGTGAGATAAACCCAAAGCACAAGGTGACTTCGCTTTCCTCAGGGTCAGTATGCTGTATGATAAGTCATGTATATATATCATATGTATGTATGCATAATTGTTCTTCATTCCCCAATCAAGGAAGGTCACCTAGAAGAAGGGAACACATGTGTCTTTTGAGTCAACGTGAGAGAGACCAAAAGAGATCTCAATGCTTTGCATCATCCTCAAGTAGACAACACTAAGGACAACAAATAGAAGAATGAGAATAACACATAGAAGAAGTTACAAAAGAGAGGAGGAGAGAATCTGCTATGCTAATGTAACTAGTCTAGCACGTCATCTACCCCCCGATCTTGCTGATCAATGTTTCGGGAAGGCAGGGAACACGCTAGAGGAGGAACATCCAACATCACAAGATCCAAACAAGGGCTATGTTCATGTTCCAAGCCACGTTGTTCTTGTCTAGGAGCTAGGATAAGTGCTTTAGAAAATTCGTTAGATAAATGGTTATCAATATCAACAAGTTCATATTCACTATCAGAAGCAAGAGGAGTAACATTTTCATCATGAATAACGTCATCATCAAGATTTATAAAAATAGGATCCTTAACTCGCATAGGATCAAGACCATCATGCATCTTATGTTTAGGAGATTTTGGAGAAAATGGAATAATGCTTGTTGAAGGTGTTTTTGGAGATTGTAAAGTTTGAGAAACAGCTGCTTGAGCCCTAAGACGACGCTTTCGTCGGCGTTCGCATGCAGAACGATTTCGTCTAGTCTTAGTAGGAAGTGGAGAAGATTGAGGAGGAGGAATGTTCTCATCCTTATTACTTGGGTGTTTAGGTTGTGGTCTCTTAGGCTGGATAATAGGAGAAGAAGAAGGTCTCTTCTCTCTATAGAAGGAAGGAGGAGAAACTGCTCCATATAAAGGAGGAATTTTTGGTTTAGGAAGAAGACCAAGTCCATCATGACGAGGAGGTATAGGTCTACTTTTAGAAGGTTTATTCGGCATAGACATAGTCACATCCATAGGGATGGGTTGGGAATCATCTTGAGGAAAGACATTAGTTTTATCTTTCAAAGGAAGAACTTCCTTCTCAAGAATGATAGGAATATCAAGTTTGGGTGTTCTAGGTTCACTTAAAGATAGGATCATATCTGTTTTCCACTTTTGATAAGATTTGAAAAGATGATCACTTCGCGGAGGAAGGGATTGGAATTGTTTAGGCCAAAAGTAATCAATAGGAACACTAGAGGTTCTTTCAGCTGGTTTAAAGAGACTATGATTGACAGTAACAACTTCGCCATTATGGGGAAATTTCAAACACTTATGAATAGGAGAAGCAATAGCTTCCATGGAAGATAGCCAAGGATAGCCAAGCTTCACACGAAATTGTTCGGATGAAGGAATAATAGCAAAGTTCACATCAAGAGATTTGTTATGAACTTCAATAGGTAATGTAATAGAACCAATTGCAGGAGAAGAAAATGCATCAAATAATTTCACAACCACATCTGTTTTGTCATAGATCACTTGATTCAATTGCAAAGTAAAAAGAAATTCTTCAGTAATAACATTAACCATGCACGAAGGATCAATAAGCACTCCACGGCAAGGTGTATTCTTGACTTTTGCAACTACGTATAAAGGACCATCAGGTGCCCTGATAGTTTCACTAGAATCAAATGTGATGGAAGGTTCTTTAGGGTTTTCTTGCTGCTCCACAAAGTTAATCACATTCGGAGTCATAGACACAAGACCATCAGATGAGAGAGAGGAATCATTAGCCTCAATCGCATTAGAGGTATGAGAAGGTAATGGATCAGTAAAAATCTGAAGTTTTTGGTTAGGAGGAGCTACAGATGTGTTGCCTTTATCATTCACTCCAGAAACAGAGATAGTATTATTATCAATCAAATCTTGAATTTTACCCTTTAAAGCAAAACATTTTTCAGTATCATGCCCAGGTTGACGATGAAATTGACAAAAAGATTTGTTATCAAAATAAGGTGAAGTAATCTTTGCAGGATCTATTTGCCTTATAGGAGGAAGAGTAAGCACATTTTGTTCCAATAACTTATTCATAATACTATGCAATGATTCATTCAAAGGAGTATACTTTCTTTCTTTCTTGAAAAATTTAGAAATAGGAGGCACACCTGATGCTGCATTCACATTGTTGTTGATGATGTTTTCATTGAATTTGATGGAATCTCTGTTCGGTTTAAACTTTCCAAATGGTTGTTGACTGCTATCACCCTTATCACTCGAAGCCATAGGATGTGATTGTTCCATTTGACTCACAGTCAGTTGATAATTGTGAAGAGTTGCACACAACTGTTGGAAAGAAGTAAACTCAGAAAACAGAAGTTTGTCTCGAATATCTTTTTGTAAATTAGAAATAAAGATTCTTTGAATATCATTGTCAGGCACTCGAAAAGAAATTTGAGCATACAAATGCTTATATCTACCAATGAAATCAGTCACTTTTTCTTTAACACCTTGTTTACAATGCATTAAATCAATCAAAGTAACTTTAGGACTTATATTGTTTTGAAATTGTTGAATGAAAGAATTTGCAAGTTGTTCGAAGGAAGTAATAGAATAAGAAGGCAACGAGCAATACCATTGTAGGGCTTTGTCTCTTAATGTTCTAGTAAACAGTTTTGCAAGCAACCTTTGGTCGTAAGCAAAATCGGTACATATTGTTTGAAAAGTCTTAACATGTGTTAGAGGATCACCTTTACCATTATAAAGCTCCAAATGCGGGATTTCAACATGTTTAGGAGGGATAGCTCAAACAATGTCAAGAGAAAGTGGGCTCGCAACATCAAATATGGGCACACTAAACTTAGATTGATTCATAGAGGCAATTTGTTGCTGTAAAGAAGAGACAGTTTGTGCAAGATTGTTAATGGTCGCTTCAGTCGAAGAATTCATATTAGATGTGTTAGATTGAGATGGAGGTGTTATGTTATTGAAAGAAGGTAAAGAGTAAGGTGGTGGGACTCTATGATAATTAGTCATAGGAGATGATTGGATAGGAGGAACACTACAAGGAGGAATGGAATGGTTGAATGAATTGCCCCCTTGCGTCATGTTCATTTGTGGAGATGTAATAGGAACACTCATTGAAGGAATGAATGAAGAAGTTGGATTGAATGAAGGAATAGGGTTAACTGAAGAAGAAGGATTGCCCCCATGACTGGTGATCATAGGAGGAATGTCTTGTATAGAAGTAGTCATTATGTTTGATGTAAAGGTAGGTATGCTAGCAATAGAAGTTGTTAAAGGAATAGAATGATTAACTTGAGTAGGAGGTTGTGTATAACCTAAAGTTTCAGCACAACTCTTCATAGGCATCACATTCGAATCCACAATGTGTGCAATACCACGCAAGATATCAATTCCATTCTTATCACTTTGAAGCATATGTTTTAGACCCTCAATTAAAGGAAGAGCTTGACTATCAGGGTATTCTTGAGACATCCATTGTCGAAAATCGTCAAATTGATTATCCAATTTCGAAAGTTGTTCTACAGAAACCTCATGGAGAGCTTCTTCATCATTAGGAGGATTAGAGGAATTACCCATGTCCTCGTTAAAAAGGCTATTCAAATTAGGTTCCATCTCCTCGGTAGTTAAACCTCGGAAAGACTTAATTCTACGGCTTCATCTAACAGGAATAGTGTAAGTAGGGATTTTTGTTGTAAAACTCATGCACTAGAGAGGGAGAGAAGATTTTGAATTTAGAGGTAGCAATTTTCAGTAAAATCAGCCAATCTTCTGGATTTAAGCTGTTAAATGCAATCACGACAGTCTCCCAAAATTTCGAAAAAAATGTCCGGGACCGTGGCGCTCGGAGTGCACACGGTCCCTGCAACTTTTTTCGAAATTTGCAGGGATGAAAGGTATGATGATTTTAAAGCTAATCTGAAAAAAATTGAGTGATTTTACGATCTGTAGATAGGCCAAATTAAAGTTGCAATCTCAAAATTGAACACTACCAAGATTGTCGAAAAATGCAAAATTTGAATTTTGAAAAAGAGAGGGAAACTGAAATTTTGAATTTTATGATTTTAGAGGAAATGTCAAAAGCAATGCAAGTTTTGAAATTTAAAAATTGACTCAATTTCACGCAAAATTCAATTTTGAAAGCGGAAATCAAAGTTGTTGTAATTAAGCACTTAATTTCAAAAGTCACAAATTGCAAGAATTTTGAATAAAGCACTGAAATTTCGAATGAATGCAAACACACTTTTTAGATTTAGGACAGTAGGAACACAATTTTGACACAAAATTTCAATTTCAATGATTTTTGAATAATTAGAAGCCTTAATCCAAGCAATCACAAGACCAACTTTGACTATAATTTTGAAAGTGTTATAATTGATAAAATCAGCCAAAATTCTGGATTTTAGCAGAAAAATACAGTAAGATCTAGCTCCCGAAATTTTGGAAAAAATGTCGGGGACGATGGCACTCGGAGTGCACACAGTCCTCGCAACTTTTTTCCAAATTTTCAGGGATGAAAGATATTGTGATTTTATTGCGAAATCCAAAGTTACAGCTGATTCGGAGATGTTTTGATCAGTGAAATTGTCGGACAATGGTTGAATCAAGAGGGTTTCAAAAATTAGGGTTTTGACACTTAACCACTTAATTTTCAAAATTAAAGCACAAATATGAATTGATAATTTGTAATAGAAGGGCAGATTTGAAACAAGCATTAACAATTAAATATTTCACAAGTTCAATTACCAAAAAGAAAATTTAGGGTTTTTATGCAATCAACCTCTAAAATTTGCAAAAGATCAAACATGGAAATGTAATCAAGGAATCCAATTTTCAAATCTAACCATGAATAATCAGAAAGGATGTTCACATCGGGTTCACCAAAATGTAAAGCGGAAAATCGCGATCGAACCCTAGTTGCTCTCCCCTCTTCCAACTCCAAGGAGAGAGAAGGGAGATTGCTAGGGTTGATGGTTTTCACTTAGGGGAGACTTTACATTCAAAAGAGGGGTTGAAACCCACAAAATCCAATCCCACAAAATGCAAGATTGGATTCTAAATGAGTTTCAAGGGTTAAGACAGCAAGGCTACCCTCTTTTGTAAAGAATGTTGATAAGGGAATTAAGCTAGGAGTGCATAGGAAGTGAGAAAGATTTGCTTATAAAATGAGATAGGGATATAGGATGAAGTTGCAGACCTGGAATTAGCAGTAAAATGTCGATACGGCGCTGTCCTACAAATTTGAGTAAAAGTTGACGGGACGATGGCGCCTGGCGTGCACACGGTCCTCCGAAAAATCCGTGAAACGAAGGGGGATCTGTTCGTCTCTGCACAAGGATTCCAGATCTTCAATTTCAGTCACGTACCTGCAACCTACACACAGAAAAGCGAAGATGATTGGGGGGTTAGGGATTAGGGGTTTGCCTTTAGGTCAAACCCCGGTTTTGGAATTAACCAAGTAATGAGAAATGCTGTAAATGTAAATGATTGTAATGTAAAACAAGTACTAATACCTTGTTGTAAGGATGTTTGTATCCTTATGTGCGAAGGTATAGATGTTGTTGTTTGTTGTATGTTATATGTTGTAGCATGTGATCTCCTCTTCAATGGTTGAATCCTTGTCTTGAATGCAACACTTAGCCTTGAATGGAGACTTGGAATGATCAATTGCTTGAAGGAATGTTTGAATGCTTGAGTATTTGAGTATCGTTTCCATGCTTTTTTTCATCATATCAAATGAGAGAGGAAAATATAGTTTATATACTTGCCAATTAGGTTTAAAAGACTGATTTT
This sequence comes from Cryptomeria japonica, assembly GCF_030272615.1. NCBI lineage: Eukaryota > Viridiplantae > Streptophyta > Pinopsida > Cupressales > Cupressaceae > Cryptomeria > Cryptomeria japonica. Next base: position 99,560,809 of record NC_081406.1, on the reverse strand, counting down.
CCCGACCTTAGGCCGACCAGGAAACAATATTTTCCAATTTGCAAACAAAAAGATCCGAGACCCCATAGGAGACCGGGCCCAAAATAGGGCCAGGGACCAGGGCGCTGGGTACCCTGGTCCTGAAGGACCAGGGCACTGGGCACTCTGGTCCCACCTCCCGGGATAGCAGGGTGCAAAGGAGGTTCAGGCCAGGGTGCAAGAAAATGTAGTTTTTAGTGTCGAAAACAGGTTTCGGGGTCTCCATTCAGGTTCCGTGTTGCGTCGCCATCGTGAAGACTGAAATGCAGTCGAAATTGCAAGTGTCGCAATTTTAGGACGCTACACTATCATATCGATATTTGGAAGAGGGAAATCATCTTTCAAAGAGGCTTTATTAAGATCTCAAAAATTGGTACACATCTTAATCTTGTTATCAGTTTTAGCCACAACCACAATGTTTGAAATGTATGGGGAATAATCAATAGGACGGATGAATCCAACATCCAATAACTTTTCAATCTCAGCCTTAACAAGCAATGCTACTTTATGATTCATCTTTCGAATCTTTTTTTTCACATGTTTAGCATCAGGAACTAAGACAATGTTATGAGTGACAATCTTAGGATCAATGCTGGGCATGTCAGAATATATCCAAGAAAAGATTTCATGAAATTCATGTAACCATTCAGAATATTTTTTTTTTTTCTTCTTCATCCAAGCATTTCCATATCTTAATAACTTTATCTTTGATATAAGGATCCATCCATATATCAATAGTGTCACTTATGAGGATATTACTTTGTTGAGGAGCATCTTTCAACTAAGGAAATTCTTTAACTATCTCATCATTATTTCTTTCTTTCCCAAAGTAAGCTTGTGTATTCAAACAATAGGGAGGACCGTGATTATGATGATAATGAGGAAGATTGTCATAGACTCCTAGAAATTTAGCTAAGGATTTATCAGTGGGAAAAACATTGAAATAAAAGACACTAGAAGAGTCACAGTCAATATAGTCTAGATATTTTAGTGAAAGAGAAGTAACAATGACATTAACACTAATAGATGGTCTCTTAGAAGTTTTAGTACACTCGAAAGGATCATAGCCAAGTCCAAATGTTGTGTCATGGAAGTTATTTTCCAAGGGAACCTTTATCCCTTGTTCTTGGGCATCGCAACCATTACCATTATATCCACACCTAGCTAGGAGGTGCAAATCAGGACCATAAAGGTTAGCCATTTCTGAAAGAGAAGGAGGATTCTCATAAAGTGAATGATCAAAATCCTCTAGATCAGAAACCAAGGGAGACGAAGTCCGAGAACCTGCCACAAAGTTATTACTCAATGACGCAGATAAAGTAGATTGCTTTTTAGGTTCTTCTTCTTCTTTCTTTTTTTTGACCTTGGGTTCTGTAGGGGGGATTTTATATTCTCCTATGAAAGTAGGATTAAATTCAAGGGATCCCCAATCATCTTTTGCAAGAATCTTTTCAGGAGAAAAGACATCTTTAGTGGTAGAGCTAGGTTCAGAAGGATTTTCTTCAAGAACCTTAGGTTCATTTGAGGAATCATTGGGGAATGAACTAGAAATAGGAGATGGATTGGAGAAAATAGACACACTAGTAGGAGTAGAAGCTTTGGAAGAATCATCTAGTATAGTTGGGGAAGAACCAGTTGAAGAGGATTTAGATATTGATGTTTGGAGACAAGCCTGGAGATTGGTATCACCTAGCAAGGTATATGTCTTATTGTTGTAAATGAGTTTAACTTGCCTATGCAATGTAGAGGGGACAACTTACATGCTATGAATCCAAGGTCTCCCTAACAAAAAGTTATATGTCAAATTTCCTGGCATGACATGAATAGGTGTGGGCAAAGTAACAGGACCTACCTTAACAGGTAAGGTGATGATACCTAATGAAGATTTGGCAACATTATCAAAGCCTTGGATAGTGAGAGAATCAAGCTTAATGAGAGATGTATCAACATTGATTTTATGCAATAAGTTAATGCTACAAACATTAAGGCCATAACCATTGTCCACTAGCATTCGTCCATTCCTATTGATTATTCATCCACTATCATTTATGATAACCACAACCATTAAAGGATCATATTGATGTTGGATCTCACTAGTTGGTAATTCATCTTGGGTAAACACAATTTGAGCTTTAGGAGATGTGATAGAATCAATCAAACAAGCCATATTATTGAATGTCATTGCAGCTGAGACATTCAAAGTTTTCAAGGCATCTTGTAACGTTCCATGGTGGGTTGAAGAAGTTTGAATCAAGTCCCAAAGGGATATCTTAGTAGGAGTAGCTTTGAGTTATCCAATGAGGTCATATTCCTTACCAAGAGTTTGTAAAATGCGAGGTGCTTGAGGAAGAATAGGTTGAGGATCAGGAAGAGAAGTAGGAATAACCAGAGGAGGATTAGGTTGCCTATTGTTTCTTATGTTATAAGTGTGGGAAATTGCATGATGAATCTCCTTAGTTAGTTGTTTAACATAAATATAAGGACTCTTAGTGGGATTTCCTCCTTGCACAGTAATGATAGGTTTGTTAGGAGTACTAAAGGAATCATAACTATATACAACTTGAACAGTGAAAAGAGGTTGATTGGGAAGTTGTTAGGCTCAAGAAGGATAAGCACCTTGGACTACAAAAAGAGGCTTTCTATGTTCATTCACATTTATCATGTTGATTATCACTTGGATGTATTGTTCTTGTTTGAATATTTAGGCAAAGACATAAAGTCATCAAGGGAATCATCCAACAAAACATGGTCATATCAGTTGAAAGGTTTATCTTTTGAGTCAAAGGGACACATATCATCATAAAGGGAATTGTTGTAGGCAACCATGTTGCTAGATCTAGTGGATTTGATAGGAATGTACCCATGAGAGGAATCGTTCAACTTATCTTTCTCATCACCACAAAATGGCATAGTAACAAGGTTAATTAGTTTTTGGCAAAATGAGGGTTTAGAAGGCTTAGGGTTCAAAAACTCATCTAGAGCTTCATCTAATTCATCCTTACTAAACTCATAATCAACAAAATTGCATACATAAACAAAAGCATGAAAATATTGCAAATAAAAATATGACATTTTGAAATCGAAATTGAATGGAATTTAAACACACAATGTAAGCAAATAAAGGGAAATCTCTTTTTTTTTTTAAATTTTCTTGAATTTTTCACATTTTTTTTGAATTTTATGTTTATAAAGAAAAATGAAAAGATAGTAAATCTAGATCTAAAAATGCAATGTAATGAAAATGAGATTGGATTCACGTCAGGTTCACCAAAATTTGTAGGGGAAAAAGTGAGACTAAGAAAACAAGCCCTAATCCCACTCTCATGTACTCATTGTGGAATACGAAAGAGCCTAGGGAGGTAACACACTTTCACTACTTCTTGCAAGGAAGAGAGAGCCAAGGATTACCTCTTAGGGTTTCTATTCCTTTGCTGCAAATGAGAGGAAGAAGTGATGCAAAAGTGCAAATTTGAATGATTTTACCTAGAATACAAGTATGCATAAACAACCCTAATCTGGAAATGCAGAACTGAGAATAACTGATATATTGTTGAAAAGTACATATTAAGAGACAAATTAATATGTGCATCTATACCATAAATATGAGCAAAAATGTCGAGGACTTGAGTTCTTCGCCCCTGTCCAAATTATGTAGAATGGAAGTTGTACCTAACAGACTGAGATCTTTAGATTCTAAACTGTTGATTTACCAAACTCTGCTAAAAATAGGGAGGACTAGGGTGCCACGCCCCTGTCCTAGGGGTTTCTGACCAAATTTGACCCTCAGAACAATTTCTATGCGCTCTGCCAGTCCTGAAAGTTGCAGCGACGCTCGGATCTCGAATCTACACCTATAGCTGAAAATAGTGTTTTGGGTGGCTATATAGGGTTTTACCTTAGTCAAACCCCTATTTTGGTGATTTCCACCTCAACAAATAGCCGATTTGTATAGTAAAATAGTGTGTGCAATATCCTAGGATGAGAGTAAACAATGTAGAGCAACCCTAAAGAGTAAACCCTAATTGCTTGTAATTGAAAAAGTAAATTCTCTAAATCAATGATGCAAAGTGATCTAAAGAATGAATTTAAATCAAATTGATGTAATTAAGCTCATACAAAGACATAAAAACAACATGAAAACATACCGAACCCCAAGGGAAAGGTACAAGCCAATATTCAATCGATGATCTCCTATTGCTTTCCCATATCTTCAAAATCTTCTCTTTCACTACATAGAAGCTCTTTGTAACCACTCCAAAAGCTTTTCCAGATTTGATTCCTTAGACCTTCAAATGAAGAAAGAGAGATCTTATGTATGAAACCCTAGATCTTAATTTCATCTTTAGGCTGGCCTAGGATTTGAATTTCCCACCAATATTTTGGGGTTAAGCATTATAATATCATAGAATTGTGCTCTTGAAATTTCAGGAAAAATGTCGAGGATTGTGTTGCATTTGCACATGGTCTGACCAAATTTTCACCAAATTTTTAGGGTAGTTAGATATGATGATATTAGAGCAGATCTCAAAGTTATAGTTGATTTTGAGATGTTTTGATATGCAAAATCGAGCCTTAAAGATCAAAATAGGACCTAATTAGGGTTTATGACTTAATGATTAATTGAAGGAATAAAATGAAAAGGGGCACACTTAGGGTAAAGGGCCCAACTTTATAATGTGTGAAGTGATTAAATATGAATTTATATTTAACTAAATTAATTAATTAAAAGCTTAAAGGAATTAGAAATGCAAGATGCAAAACACACTAAGGCGAGTTCTAAACCAAGTGTGGAATTGTACCACCCTAGCAAGGGTGTACAATTTACATCTTCCATCATTCTCAGATACTCATACTTCTACTTTAGATTGAATTCCATTATTTCTTGTCTCTAAATGTGACTCCATTCTCTCCTTCCAGTATGGAAAGCTTGTACCATTAAAGATTGAAACCTTGTAATGCACATCCTACACCATACCGGATCTACTTCAAGCGGTTAAGCTTACTCAAGAGGAACCTTTCTCTGATACCAATTGTTGAACCCAAGGTAGGACAGAGAGGGGGCAGAATCAATCCAAAACAAAAACTAAATGCAACACATAAACAATTAAACTTCAACACACATCCAAAATATGAACACCAAGATTTTTTATGTGGAAAATCCAAATAGGGAAAAACCACGGTGAGCACTTGCGCACAAAATATATCCACTATGTATACTAGATTACAAAGAAAAGTGATAATTTCTTTGGATTTGAAAACCAAGGCTAATTGCTCATGGTGAAAGATACAAAAGAGGACTTGCAAAACCTGAAGCTAACTACACTCGGGGAAAGATACAAAAATGATATGAAAAGAAGGATCTACTAAGCATGAAGTTGTCCTTGAACTCTGCATCAAATGACCAACATTAGAAAATGTACAACTCAAACCTCAACAGTTGACACTCTATCTCATATCTCTGCCATAGTCTCAACATAACTTTCATATCATTCGACCACAACTCTTCTTCTCTGCACTTTATCGAACCTTACTGATTATCTTCGTATCATGCATCTACATTGCACACATTATTGTTAGCATTGTTTTGTCATTGATGTCAACCGGTATAGGATGGCTACTGTTATAAGCAATGTATGTGTAGCACTGCCATTGATGCATATCGGATGTGATGTCTTTGATATCACCTTGTGTTGCAGGTTACTGGTAAGGGAGAGAATGTCATTTAGTGTAATGACCATTGGAGTCACGGGTACACAAGTTAGTGTTTGACTTGTGTGGAAGATATGGACATGAGACCGGTATCATATAATGATCAGTAAATGAAGAAATTTGCAGGAGAGCAAGATGTTGGTCGGTTGATTGTGATGAAGAGGGGGAATGTTATCTAAATCACATCAACACCAGAGGAGAAGGATGTAAAGGTCACTGATACACTATGTGGATATCAAATAGAAGGACTCCCATTGGATGAAGAGAAGGCTAACAGTAAGAGTGCCCAAACTGGATCACATGTGCCTGCTTGAAGATATGCTGCTCAAACAGGGAAGCCACATTGGTGCATGGCAAGATGCAGATGACAAGGATCCACTCCAACCGATAAGAGGAGCTTATCTCCTATTATGCAAAGTGTGCATTATAGTTCTGTGAGATAAGATAGATGAGTCAAAGGCAGGTTTTTGAAGGCTCACAACTAATCCACCAGTGAATCACAAAAATGCCTCAAGTGCATGAAATTAGGGATATGCACTGGACTGACAGAGAAGGCATGATGAGTTGCCAGGATAGTTGAAGAGTGATGGGTTTGTCACTTTGACAAACCGGTTGAGATGATGTCTGGATTGATAGTGGAGAAAGGCATAACAACAACTGCAGATAAAGAGTGCCTACCAGTAAGTATGAGAACCAGTAAGAAAGAAGAGAGGCTAAGTGATGTGCTCCTTCATGATGAAGATGAGCATATGGTGGATTGATATGTTTGGCAACCGAAAAAGGTGCTCCACCGGAAGAGAAGCCAAGTTCAAGGTAATGACAAACTGGTTAGGGTATAACCGGTAGGGTTAGTGATCTGGTAGAAGAACTCGGTAATGGAGCTGGTCAGTGATCCCATCCATACTGACGTGGATGATCTAGCAAAGGTAGATGCTGACATGAAGGCCACATGGAGGTGAAGTGGTATGCATGCACAAATTGGCTTGTTGAGTTGGTAAAGTGCGAGGCAACGAGTAGAAGGTGACAGGTCAACATTTATGTTGACTACATGATTCACGAGATGTGCAATAGAGGTTTGTGGCTTGAGGTCAAATGGACAACAGAGATCCAAAATAGACAGGTTGAGAAGATCGAGGTAACTGAAGGAGAATGCAAAACCGTTCTTGGTGATCGACCAAGAGATCCACCGACAGGTTAAATGCAGGTTGCTAAAAATAGAAGGCGTGATCTGGAAGGCACGACGATGGCAGGATTAATTAATGAGTTACAATTCATCAATCAAGGTGACCAGATCTAATAAGATCTGATTGGATTTGGTTTGTCTAGGGGTCAATGAAGAAACCCTAACCGCCCAGAATTTGAATTGGCTTTTGGCGGGAAAACCAGTTTATAAATATCAAAGTCAAAATCGATGAAGGCTGCCGCTGGATGAGAGGGTATTGTTGTTGAAGAAGTGAAATCAGTCAAGTTATCACTAAGAATAAGAAGAAGAGAGTGAGTGTGAGGATGAAAAAGGTTGAAGTGTTCAATAGACATCAGTGAGGTTACCGATAGTCAGCCATTGAGTCTGATTGAGGAGTAAACCAATGGTGACCATATCAGCAGAGAAGAGTTGTAGAAGACTGCAAAGAAGGCAAGCATATAATTGACAGAGTGTAGTACTGGTGGAGAGCAGTAGTGTAGCAGAAAGAAGAGAGAATCAATAGAGAACAAAACTGACAGAGAGATGAATCAGCAAAGAATAATGAGATACTGAACCGGTGATTGTGCAAAAGAGAGCAAGTTGCATCAGGAGATAGAGTTGCAGCTAAGAGGTGAGCAGAGAACCGACAAAGAATTGCAGTGAGAAGAACTGGTGAAGAGATTTGCAGAAGTGTTACAAAGGCTCATTTGTAACAAGACTATTAATCTTGTAATTGAATATGTTCATTTAAGATCACTGAGTTGGAGCTCGGTGCAAGGGTTGTAGCTCCTTGGGTTGGAGCCCTAAATCAGTGGTTGGTGCTCCTTGGGTTGGTTCCCTAAACATTGTAATCAAAGTTTCATTATGAGGTTGGATTGGAGCAGTAGACTCCAACAACATTTCACACGGAGGTTTTTCCCATCTTGGGTTTTCCTCGTATATGATGTCCCTTTACTATGTGATTGAATTTTTAATAGTCTCCCATCTAACCAGTAAGTCTGCTTTCTATTAGATTTGTTAACCGATATACACACATAGGATTGAAAAGAGAAAAGTGTGGAAACCACTGATTCAGCCCCGCCCCCCCCCCCCTCTTCTCAGTGGCACATTGTGTCTAACAATCATCACACTCTCTTTCTTCAACTCAATCATACACATCCTTACATACAAGATAGATCATCAAAGCTTGAACCAAGTCAGCTTGAACCCAAAATATACTTTCCAGACCAAAAAATACACATGTTGATCCACTCTAGGAGAAAGAGAGGACCAAAACACATCTCCCAAATATTAATTCACTAATCCGTAATCACCGAAACATAATTAACAACATGTCCACACGCTACGTATCTAAATAAGCAATTAACATTCAAAACATACTCTCTTATGCAAGCAACTCAATTTTGGATCTCCACATGCTATGGTGAGAACTATAACACATCAAAAAATCTCCCACAACTCATATCCAGACCTAAAGATAGGTCTAACATAAAATATCACAACCAACAACGAACAATGCTACAACAACTGGAGAGCACAAAGATATTTTCGGACCAAAGAACAATAATATTCATGACACCAAAATTATATCCAACAAAGATAACCATAATAAACAACATCAACAACACTTTCTGGACTCAAACACTTCTAGAACAAACAATGAACACTTGCAATATCAACCCAACAAGATTTCTCTGCACCACAAACATTTCAAACCAATGTCATTCTGGAACAACAAGTTTGAAATCAATGACAACCATCACCACAACAACACATCAGCACATACTTCTAATAGGGCATGTCCTTCAAAGTAAGTCAAATTATTCAAAGTCACTAGGTGTTAAATTTATAGTAGAAATTTATTGATTGAGAGACCACTAAGCTTGGTAAATGGTAGAGTATAATGATTATTTCTTACTTCTAAATAGGTGATTATGGGTTAAAGTCTTAGTATAAATGCCAAAACATATTGATGGTATTTTGTGTTATATTGGTTATAATTTATAGATGTACTAGATGTAGGATCATCAATAATGGAAATACAAGATGGTGTAAGATTTGACCAACAAGTAAATATTTAGACAAAGGGTCATAATCCTATTTATAATAGCCTACACCTGGCCTATATAGGAAATACAAAGCAAGTGTTAGAGCATAAGCCAAGAGATATTTCTGTACACTCTTAAATAGAGCTTAGCAAATCATAGTATAATAACCAACTATAATACAACCAAATACTCACCAAAAAAGTAATATATTCCATGCAGATGAAGGATGAGTAAGAAATTATATGGTAGCAATCTGATTCTTCATGTTATAATGTGATATAAAGATTACATATGATGCAGTATAACTTATTATCAAAAATAAATATAGAGATTCCTCTATTATTAGATCAGAGGAGCGAAAAATGACATATATATCAAGCTCAAAATCTCAAGTATATATAAGTAACCCTATCTTGTCCATGATATATGGATATACCTCATTATTAACTCATCTAAACTGAATTGTTCAAGAAATTGTAGGATGCTAACAAAAGGAACCATATTTACGACTAAATCTTTTTCTTATATTCTCGTGCTTGAATGATCTAGGAGCTAGTTGAGATATTCTAAGTTGTGCATAATCATCTAGTCATATTGTTTACCGGTTACAAATAACATTTAGGTAGATAAGTTGCTTGATCTTTGGCCATTTCCAAAAAGACGTGACCGATGATGAGTGCTTCAACAATTTGTGAGGTCAATCTTAATTGTAGTAGTTGAGAATTTAGTAGTGCAATTATTTGGATCATGAAGTTTCATAAATGACAAAAGGAATCTTGTGGGTCTCAAGTTTGATTTTCAGATGTCTAGCACAACGAAGAATATTAAAGCCAAGTGTTGCTCTTTATGAAACTTGGGATGATGAATCTATTAGATTAATCAAATAATTCACATTATATGGTGACATATACATTCTTTATTCTTCTAAAAATATGTGTAATCCCACCACATTTCTATTCAAATGGATCATATTTGGATTGGAGATACTATAGAATTTGTCATGGGATTACTTTACTTTCACCATTTACCAAGAGTTGTCAACCAATGACTTGAACCAATGTCATGGATTAAAAATTATTGAAAGTTGTAGGATGAGATATAAATAGATAGACCATTCCTATTCCCCATAAGTAGTTCCTCACTCATAATAAGATCTCATCAATTTCTTAGAAAAAATCAAACAAAAATAAAAAATATGTGATAATATAAGGTTACATAAATATCAACCTCTGGAAATCCACTACAATAAACAAATACCAAAGTGTTAAGTATACACTTTCTTAGATACTTCTTACAAATATTTTATGTACAAAAACTTGTTAACATCTCCTTTAGTTTGATTAAAAAAAGATAATATCTATTTTAATAAAAATATTTTAAAGTAGAAATAGGACTCATTTAAAATAAAGTGATCTCATATTTTTCTCTTTAGATTGTGTGAATTTATGAAACACCAATAATAAAGTACAAACACGTATCATACCTTATAAATTTTTTAAAGCCTTACATAATGTCACTTTTGTTTTACTTTTTAAATTAAAGAGGATGTTTCATTTAGGAAAAGGAGTCCTCACTAGTGTTTTTTCATTTTCTTTAATTAATATGTATTTGCTCATAAATACTAACATACATGGTGTTTTCTAAATAATTAATAACGAATAGACATTTGAAAATATATTAATAAAATAAAATAAAGTGTGGATAAACATTGTTTGATTTTGATTTTACTTTTATGAGAGTATCAAAGCTGATAAATAAAAATCTTAATTATGTATATTAAGCCAAATGAATATCAAATATGTGGATTCTAAGCAAGAGTTACTAATTACTAATAATATTAAATGATTCATATACTTTTTTAAAAGAGAAAAGTGTCATATTTTTAAAAGGATGATAATTTCAAATGTGTAATTTGAAATAGTGATTTAATTATATAAATATTTTTTTATTCTAATGTTTTTTAATGGATAATCATTCACTTTCATGTCAATTATAATTTTTCTTTTATCAATAGATGCATCTAATTCTATTAATTATAAAATGTACACATTCCCCAAAAAAGTAGGACACAAGATTACTCCCCAGAGTCTCACAGACAGTGCCCAAAAAGAAAATAAATAGTAATAACAATAATAGTTGTTAAGTAGCAAGAGAAACACTAGTGGGAGGTAGAGGGGCATCTTAGTCATTCGATTTGCCCCATACATCGACAAGATTTGGGGTGACAACAGGAGTAGACCACCCTTTGTTTATCTTATCTTCTCCCTCTTTATCTCTGTCTTCATTCCGTGTCAAAGAAAAAGCCAAAGCCAACCAAGGGAGTCACTTTGAGTATTCTAGCCAACCATTACCACCACTAGTCAATGACCAACCATTGCCACCACCAATTGTTGGCCATGCCCCACTCGGGTGCCACCAAGAGGTAACACCTTTAAGTGAAGGTGAGGCAACAACACCAAGTTGAATCGCTCCTACTAGGCGACGAGGTTCATAAGATATAGGGGACTGTGAACATTGAGTGAGATGCGCTAGCTGCAAGGCAAAGAATGACCATAGGAAACATAATTCTGCAAGGGGACCCTAGCCATAGTGCACATGGCATTGCTCGAATGATCCAACAACTCTTGGATGTAAGAAAATTCCAAATCCACCTTGTTGTCTTAAACTTGAGTCTGAAGCATGACAGTAGAGAAAATAGTTGCTTTAGTGAAAAGCAAAATGACAATATCAATATAGACGTTAGAAAAAATAACTACATTGCATGCTAAATTTGGGTATATTTGGAAGGGATGCTAGGCCAGTCTCCTTAGAGAGCCATATGCCAAGAAAAAAGATTTGGTTGAAAGGGGCAAAAGAAAACATGAATTTAACTCTAGAGTTGTTGAGCACAACAATAAAACTAGAAGAGATGCATGAAGGACTAAGGTTGTTCACAAAACAACAAGGATCTGATATGCTCATATGTTGAAGGCAACAACCCACAAGACAGTTTGGTATAATGTTATGGACCGCAAAGATAACGATCTAATTAAATTGTTATTGACAAACATTGTTTTAATCAATGTCCATTAAGAGTTCTCTACAAAGAAGCTATGAAAAAAACTTGGTGAGATATATCATAGAATTGTGCTCCCAAAATTTCGGGAAAAGTGTCGGGGACATTGTTGCATTTGCACATCGTCCAACCAACTTTTCACCAAATTTTTAGGGTCGTTAGATATGATGATTTAGAGAGGATCCCAAAGTTATAGTTGATTCCGAGATGTTTTGATATGCGAAATCAGGCCTAAAAGATCAAAATAGGACCTAATTAGGGTTTATGATTTAATGATTAATTGAAGGAATAAAATGAAAAGGGGCACACTTAGGGTAAAGGGCCCAACTTTATAATGTGTGAAGTGATAAAATATGAATTTATATTTAATTAAATTAATTAATTAAATGCTTAAAGGAATTAGAAATGGAAGATGCAAAACACACTAAGGTGGGTGATAAACCAAGGGTGGAATTGTACCACCGTAGCAAGGGTGTGCAATTTACGATGCTACATTTAGCCCCTACTTAGTAGTCATATGAAACTACATGCATACGCAAGCTAAAGTATAGAAAAGTAAACATTATTATGAAAAAGTATATATCCATAAGTTGTCAGACGTAGCCCCTAGCAGTATCTGCAGTACAAAATTTGGAACCAAACCCTACAAAACCACATGTTAGATCACAAAATCACCTAATGCTTACTAAGGAAAGTGATGAAATTTGTGGGTAGCTATATGCCCCCCTGTTTCGACTTGCTTATTAGTGAGGTGAAACAGGGTATCATGTTTACAACAATGGATTGTGATGAAGAGTTTGATGAAAACATGTTCTCAACAAGGTTCGATTGTACTTCCAAGCACTTTATGGAACAAATATGGAGCAAGAGAGAAAATTCACAATTTTGACGCCACCAACGGTGCAAAAATCGGAGCTCCCTAGCTCAAGTTATGATAGATTAAGTGAAAAGAGCGAAATTAGGGTTTTTAACTTAAAATCATAAAATGAAAAAGTGCATACCTCATAAATATGAAAGTGATACTCTCATTTGTCACTTTTTTACTCTTGACACTATTCATTGCAGAGGATCCCACACATCAATCATCATGCCTCGACATCAACCCGAGCGACACATGCGGATGAAGATCTTGTGCCAGGTCGTGTTGACTTGGAGATCACTCGATGAGGTGAGTTCACCGATAATTGACTCGTCATTGACTTTTCCTTTTTGCATTGTTTTTTGTTTCGATGATGTCAACATCTAATCATGTGCATGTCGCCCTGTCCGGACACCATGGTCCCTTAGGGAACCTTGGTCCTCCCTTGGTGCCCTGGTCCTCCCAAGGTGCTATCGTCCCACCTGGGCACTCTGGTCCCACTTGGGCGCCCTGGTCCTCCCAGGGAACCTTGGTCCCAGAGGGGCGCCCTGGTCCATGCTCAGAGCGATAGAGGGTATCACGGGATCAGGCATTAGATGCGTAGAATAGATGCAATGATGTTTGATTAGATGAGGATGATCGATGAGAGATTACTGATGATTTGATTGTTTTATTTTGTATATTCTTTCCTATATTCGTGAGCACACTATCGGCCACACCTTTCGAAGCCTTCAGAGTCAGATTTTGAGGCTTTCACCAGAGGATAGGGAGTTGCTGCATTTAGTAGGGTTATGATACATGATGACCATGGCTGCCATCAATTTCCATCTCGTGATGCTGATGGCACTGATGGAGAGATGGGACATGGATACTTCCACCTTTCCTCTACATGTGGGGGAGATGACGGTCATACTTGAAGATGTATACCGCATACTTTGTCTTCTCATAAGAAGAGAGACAGTGAGATACCGAATAGACCACACCGCTACTAATTATAGGAGGGAGAAGGTCTACTGTATTGGGAGGGAGATACTTGGTGTGACAAGGGGCTGCATCATGATCACTTGGCTCCTGCATCCCATCAGTGAGGTTCTACTAGTGAGACAATTGATGATTGCTATAGTTGCATTAGCCATGCGCCCTAATGGGCACGACACTCATATGCATGGAGGTCCCGCATATGCAGTTAGAGCTATGGAGAGACATATGAGGGTATTCTCCCAGGGGCGAAGCATGTTATCCCACCTCTATCATGACCTAGGAGAGTACGTGTTTGGATAGGAATGCAACCTGATGACTTGTACACTACTACAAATCTGGATATTCGAGCACATTATGTGTACTAGACCCACTAGAGTACCCATTGATTTGGTTCCAGAGCATCCTAGGGTGTTCACATATCCTCTCACCCGTAAGTGGTGGTTCAAATATTTGTTGCATTGGAGAGTGACATTTGATAGATTGATAGAAGAGGTTATCAGATGGAGACCCTACCTCAGGATGTACATGTGGGCTGATATACAACCACATTGCAGTCCCATTCTACTTCGACTAAGACCAACGATAGTTTGGGTTTGAGTAGTGTGTCCCTACATATGTGCCTATCTATATTTGACAGTCACATGTGACCCCTAGGTCGGAAGCCATTCTGAGGCCTACTAGCGACAAGATTGATATCACAGATTCAGATGGGTCGGATTATGATATCACGACCGACTATAGAGATGATGTGGGCACACACCAACATTACAACACATGGTGGGGTAGGACATGCCCTAGAGCCATCATTCTAGCAGACTTCCCTAGAGGGAACCCTGGACCATGGAGACACGTGGGTGACGAGGAGGATCCTGATACATCTAAGGACCTTGGTGAGGAGCACATTGATGATCGGGATGATGATGCAGGAGAGAAGGATATTGGTGGTGATGGAGATGATCCTGATGCAGGAGAGGGAGATTAGGATGGTGATGATGAGGAGGATGGAGAGGATGAGGAGGACAAGGAGGACAAGGAGGATGAGGAGGACAGGGAGGTTGAGAAGGATGAGTCAGATGCAGTTCCTCATCACTTCGAGTATGACACCATATCCCTAGGTCCACCAAGCATTCCATTGCAAGTGGAGAAGGACCCTATAACGGGTCTTGATCCTAGTCCCCACTGTCTTGTGCCCACTGTGCATAGAAATTATGAGCACGGATAGCCTAGCGGGTCGCAGTCACAGGAGGTCCCTTTCCACGACCTTTATTGGGGAGAGGGAGATCCAAGTAAAGTGTTTTTATGATTATTTAATTTATGAAAATTAGTTATTAGATTTGATGATATATAATTTTATTGATGCAAACCTCCTTCTATCTCTGCAGTTGGCACCCATGAGTGGCGCTCCCTTATCTAGAACGTAGTGACAAATATTGTCATGATCGCACACATTCCTAGCTCCTCACAAATAGTGCATAGACTACGGGGGAGTGTTGGATGGCATGAGGACCTTTTCACCCCCATTTAGGTTGAGATGGAGGTTTGGAGAGAGAGGGAGAGTACTCTCTTAAAGAGACTACAATAGACAAAGCAAGATCTAGCAGCGTCTCAGGTCGAGGCAGCCACATATCATGGGATCATGATGGAGAGGGATCATAGGAGCTCCTCGTGGAGTCACTCGCGCTCCACATCATGATACACACCCATGGGTCCACCGACACGACTAAATCAGGAGGGGACATCTAGTCACCATCCTCCAGCTACTAGTCCTAGAGATAGAAAATGATTGTATTGTGATACTTTTTTGATGTACAGTGAGATACATGTTGTGATATTTATGCTTACGTTTTATCTCAAACAAGTTATTTTAATTCTTGAAGCAATGTATGCATTGCCTTGATGAAGTAACATATTTGGTAATGAACATGTATGTCTAATTTAATTTCCATGTGATTGATTTCTCAATACTTCATGATTAAATTGATACATGTGTGATTTAAGTAAATAACTAAGTATTTAATTAAATGTTACTTTGATGATGTAGAAGAAAAATGTGTTAAGCTTAAGAGTTTTATGACTAATGTGATTTAATTAAACCCAATTAAACACAACATGATATAATCCTACTCAACACATATGAAATCATATAACATGCTAGCACATAAAAATGTAAATCTATTACAATTTACATAAATGAATCCAAGACAAACTACCAAGTGAAGAAACATGCTTGTCAAGAATGAAGAAATGTAGACTCAACAATACAATATTTTAGTAACACATACTTTAATGAATATGTGCTAACACATTATCCAATTTGAAGAAAGAAAAGGCACAAGGAGAGAGAACAAATTATAAAGATAGAGAAAAAGACAGAGAGAAGAAGACTAGGCATAGTATCTATGAAGATGCATAGAATTTATGGGTTCCTTGAGAGGCGTACCTTCCACATATCCTATCTTGTAAGCACTTGATCCGTAGATTTGAATGACAATATATGGACCAAGCCAATTAGGGCTGAATTTTCCTTTTTCCTCAGGTAAGGCATTCACCTTGCACTGATTTTCATAGAGTACTATATCACCTACTAAAAAGGAACGTTGAATGACCTTATAATTGTAGCTTCATTGTAAAGTTTTATAATACGCTTGAATATGCTCAAGAGCATTTACACATCGTTCATCAAGCATCTCAAGTTGTTGGAGCCTCTGTTATCTATAAGAATCATCATGCAGTATACCTTTAAGAGAAACCCTTAAAGATGGAATTTCTAACTCCAAAGGCATAATAGCATCAACACCATAAACAATATTATAAGGAGTACAACCCGTAGGAATACGCACGCTCATCTAATAAGCCCAAAGAGCGTAGATTAGTTGAGTATTCCAATCCTTACCATGCTTGTTCACGATCTTATGAAGGATTTGTTTGATTATTCTATTTGAAGATTCAACTTGACCATTTCATTGAGGATAGTATGGTGTAGAAAATTTATGTTGAATATGATATTTATTGAGAAACTTCTTCACATATTTGTTTTTAAATGATGTTTCATTATCCGTAACGAAAGAAGAAGGTATTCCAAATTGGGAAATAATGTTATCTAAAATGAATTGAAAAATTACTTCAATAGTAGTGGATCGAAGAGGAATTGCTTCTACCCATTTTGTAAAGTCATCAGTAGTGGTTATGATGAAAGTATGTCCTTGAGATGAGGGAGGAGATATTTTACCAATGAGATCCAAACCCCATGTAGAAAAGAGCCAAGATGCTACTTGAGATAGAAGTTCTTGGTTGGGAGCATGGATCAAATTGCTATGTTGCTGACATTGATGACATTTATTAACAAACGCAAAGGAATCCTTTTCCATGGTTTTCCAATAATATCCCATTCAGAGCAATCTCTAAACTAAGGATCTGCCCCCAAAATGCCCCTCTCAAGCACCGGAGTGTGCTTCCTCAAGAGCAATAGGGATTTTAGCTCTGTTAAGACATCGAAGGAGAAGACCATTATAACCCCTCCTATAAAAAAAATTAGAAAGGATAATGTATCTAGCGTCCAACTTGTGAATACTAGCCCTAGTATTCTTGTTCATAGAGTTGGGAAAGGTAGCATCACTCAAATATCTATCGATATGGGAGTACCACTCATCATAATCTATAATGCAACAATATTCCACATCACTAGGATTATCAACAATAATCGGGGTAGTAAGGTTGTGAATAATGAAGTTGAGATCTACCAAGGGGTCCTCTAAAGACACAAGAGAGGGTACACATTCCATTGCATCAGCATATTGATTATCTTTTCGAGGGACAGGCACCATGGTATAAGAATTGAACTTTTGCAACAAGGATATAGCTAAATCTCTATATTGTGATAATTTATCTTGCTTAGCTTGATAAATTCTTGTCACTTGCCTTATGATTAACTATGAATCTTTGTAGATATGTAGATGTTTTATATTTAATGCCAGGACTGCTTTAATTCTAGCTATAAGAGCCTCATATTCAGCAATGTTATTGGTACACAAGAAATTGAGATGATATCATAAAGGGATAGGTTTCCTTTTAGGAGAAATTAAGACAACCCCTGGCCCCGATCCTCTACGACACCTATAGCCATTGAAATATAACTACCAAGTCTCATCAACCTCAGTAGAGACAATGCATTCATCGGGAAAAGACTTCAGGGTAGGTAGGGAGAAGGGTGAAGGAACCTCAACTAAGTGGTTTGTCAATGCTTGACCCTTTATTGCCTTCTGCGAGACAAACTTAAGGTCAAACTTGGTCAACATCATAACCCACTTGGCTAAGCATCTTAAAAGATCAATTTTGGAGAAAAGATGTTTTAGAGGATCAAATTTAATGATAACATGGACTTCAGTATTCAACAGATAATGCCTTAATTTATGGGTTGCAAATACCAAGGCTAGGCAATGTCTTTCTATCGTAGAATATCGGACTTCGTAATTGAGCAGAGTGCGACATATATAATAAACCAAACATTCTCTACTATACTTATCATGTTGTGCCAATAAGGCCACAAGAGCATGAAGGGAAGTATTTGTGTATAAAAGAAAGGGTTTAGAAGGGTAAGCAGGTTGGAGAATTGGAGGATTGGCCAAATATGTTTTTAAGTCTTCAAATTCTTGACAACAATCCTCATTCCATTCAAAGGTATATTATTTTTAAGTAATTTAGTAAAAGGAAAGGTACGATCCGTGAGTTGAGAAACAAACCTACAAATAGCTTGGATCTTTTCTTGTAAACTTTTTAGCTGGGAAATATTTTTAGGAGGCAACATGTTAACAATATCATCTATCTTCTTGGTATCCACCTCAATTACACAATGTGAAAGTATGAATCCTAATAGTTTTTCATTATCCAAACCAAAAACATACTTTTAGGGATTCAAGCACATGTTGTACTTACAAATTCTCTCAAAGACTTGACGAAGGGTCTTAACATGATCTATTCAAAAGGATGGAATTAGCTAAGATTTCATCGACGTAATCTTCTAAGATTTTATGCATGTAATAATGGAAGATGAGGGTCATAGCATGTTGATAGGTAGCGCCTGCATTTTTTAATCCAAAACGCATCATAACCCAGCAAAACGTGCCCTAAGGGGAGGTGAAAGCAGTTTTGAATTGATCTTGAGGGTTAATGAAGATTTGAATATATTCTAAGAAACCATCCATGAAGGATAACAAAGCATGGTCTGCTACAGAATCCACTATCATATCGATATTTGGAAGAGAGGAATCATCTTTTAAAGAGGCTTTATTAAGATCTCAAAAATCGGTACACATCCTAATCTTCTTATCAATTCTAGCTGCAACAACAATGTTTGAAATCCATGGGGAGTAATCGATAGGACCGATGAATCCGACATCCAATAACTTTTCAATCTCAGCCTTAACAAGCAATGCTACTTTAGGATTGATCTTTCAACTCTTTTGTTTCATAGGTTTAGCATCAGGAACTAAGACAATGTTATGAGTGACAATCTTAGGATCAATGGCGAGCATGTCAGAATATATCCAAGCAAAGATTTCGTGAAATTCATGTAATAATTTAGAACATTGTGTTTATTCTTCTTCATCCAAGCATTTCCCTATCTTAATAACTTTATCTTTGATACAAGGATCCATCCAAATATCAATAGTGTCACTTATGAGGAGATTACTTTGTTGAGGAGCGTCTTTCAACTGAGGAAATTCTTTAACTATCTCATCATTATTTATTTATTTCGCAAAGTAATCTTTTGTATTCAAACAATAGGGAAGACCGCGATTATGATGATAACGAGGAAGGTTGTCATAGACTCCTTGGAATTGAACTAAGGAATCATCAGTGTGAAAAAAATCCAAAGAAAAGACACTAGACAAGTCACAGTCAATATAATCTGGATATTTTAGTGAGAGAAGTAGGAATGACATTAACACTAATAGATGGTCTCTTAAGTTTTAGTACGCTTGAAAGGATCATAGCCAAGTCCAAATATTGTGTCACGGAATTTATTTTTCAAGGGAACCTTTATCCCTTGTTCTTGGGCAGCACAACCATTACCATTATATTCACACCTAGCTAGGAGGTGAAAACCAAGACCATAAAGGTTAGCCATTTCTGAAAGAGAAGGAAGATTCTTATAAAGTGAAGGATCAAAATCCTCTAGATTAGAAACCAAGGGAGACGAAGTCCGAGAAGCTGCCACAAAGTTATTACTCAATGGCCTAGATAAAGTAGATTTCTTTTTAGGTTCTTCTTCTTCTTTCTTTTTTTTGACCTTGGGTTCTCTAGAGGGAATTTTATATTCTCCTATTAAAGTATGATTAAAGTCAAGGGATCCCCAATCGTCTTCTGCAAGAATCTCTTTAGGAGAAAAGAAATATTTAGTGGTAGAACTAGGTTGAGAAGGTTTTCCTTTAGGAACCTTAGGTTCATTCGAGGAATCATTGGGGAATGAACTAGAAATAGGAGATGGATTGGAGGAAATAGACACATTAGTAGTAGTAGAAGCTTTGGAAGAATCATCTAAGATAGTTGGGGAAGAACCAATTGAAGAGGATTTAGGTATTGATGTTTGGGGACAAGCCTGGAGATTGGTATCACCTAGCAAGGTATATGACTTATTGTTGTAAATGAATTTAACTTTCCTATACAATGTAGAGGGGACAACTTGCATGCTATGAATCCAACGTCTCCCTAACAACAAAATATATGTCAAATTCAGGCATGACATGAAGAGGTGTGGGCAAAGTAATAGGACCTACCTTAATAGGTAAGGTGATGATGCCTAATAAAGATTTGGAAACATTATCGAAGCCTTGGATAGTGAGAGAATCAGGCTTAATGAGAGATGTATCGACATTGATTTTATGCAACAAGTTAATGCTACAAACATTAAGGCCAGAACCATTGTCCACTAGCATTCATCTTATTGCACTATCATTTATGATAACCACAATCATTAAAGGATCATATTGATGTTGGATCTCACTAGTGGGTAATTAATCTTGGGTAAACACAATTTGAGCTTTAGGATATGTGATAGAATCAATCAAAGAAGACATATTATTGAATGTCGGTGATGGTGGGACATTCAAAGTTTTCAAGGCATCTTGTAACATTCCATGATGGGTTGAAGAATTTTGAATGAAGTCTCAAAGGGATATCTTGGTAGGAGTAGCTTTGAGTTGTTCAATAAGGTCGTATTCCTTACCAAGAGTTTGTACAATGTGAGGTGCTTGAGGAAGAATAGGTTGAGGATCAAGAAGAGAAGTAGGAATAACTAGAGGAGGATTAGGTTGCCTATTGTTTCTTGTGTTATAAGTGTGGGAAACTACATGATGACTCTCCTTTGTTAGTTGTTTAGCACAACTATAAGGACTCTCAGTGGGATTTCCCCCTTGCACAATAATGACAAGTTTGTTAGGAGTATTAAAGGAATCACGACTATATCCACCTTGAACAGTGAAAAGAGGTTGAATGGGAAGTTGTGAGGTTGAGGAAGGATAAGAACTATGGACTACAAAAAGAGGCTTGCTATGTTCATTCACATTTATCATGTTGATTAAAATTTTAGATGAATTGTTTTTGTTTGAAGATTTAGGCAAAGACATAAAGTCATCAAGGGCATCATCCAACAAAGCATGCTCATATCAATTGAAAGGTTTATCTTTTGACTCAAAGGGAGACATATCCTCATAAAGGGGATTGTTGTAGGCAACCATGTTGCTAGATCTAGTGGAGGAGTTGATAGGAATGTACCCATGAGAGGAATCATTCAACTTATCTTTCTCATCACCACAAAATGGCATAGTAACAAGGTTAATTAGTTTTTGGCAAAATGAGGGCTTAGAAGGTTTAGGGTTCAAAAACTCATCTAGAGCTTCATCTAAGTTATCCTTACTAAACTCATAATCAACAAAATTGCATACATCATCAAAAGCATGAAAATCTTGCAAATAAAAATATAACATTTTGAAATGGAAATTGAATGAAATTTAAACACACAATGCAAGCAAATAAAGGGAAATCTCTTTTTTCTTAATTTTTTCTTGAATTCTTCACTTTTTTTTTTAATTTTATGTTTTTAAAGAAAAATTAAAAGATACTAAATCTAGATGTAACAATGTAATGTAATGAAAATGAGATCAGATTCACATCAGGTTCACCAAAATGTGTAGGGGAAAAAGAGACTAAGCAAAGAAGCCCTAATCCCACACTCATGTACACATTATGGAAAGTGAAAGAGCCTAGGGAGGTAACACAATTTGGCTACTTCTTGTGAGGAAGAGAGATCCAAGGATTACCTCTTAGGGTTTCTATTCCTTTGCTGCAAATGAGAGGAAGAAGTGATGCAAAAGTGCAGATTTGAATAATTTAACCTAGAATACAAATATGTATAAACAACCCTAAATTTTTACAACTGAGAATAACTAATATACTGCTGTAAAGTACAGAATAAGAGACAAATTCATATGTGCACCTGTACCAAAAATTTGAGGAAAAATGTCTAGGACCGAAGTGCTAAGCCCCTATCCTGATTCTAGAGACTAGAAGTTGTACCTAATAGATTGAGATCTCTGGATTCTAACTTGTTGATCTGCCAAACTATGCTGAAAACAGGGAGGTCCAGGGCACCACACCCCTGTTCCAGGGGTTTTTGACCAAATCTAACCCTCAGAATAGTTTCTATGCACTCTGTCAGTCTTGAAAGTTGCGGTGACGCTTGGATCCTGAATCTACACTTGTAGCTGAAAATAAGGTTTTGGGTGGCTATATAGGGTTTTGCCTTAGTCAAACCCCTTTTTTGGTGATTTACACATCAACAAATAGCTGATTTGTATAGTAAATATTGTGTGCAAGAACCTTGTGTGTGTGTAAGATCCTAGGATGAGAGTAAACAATCTAGAGCAACCTTAAAGAGTAAACCCTAATTGCTTGTAATTGACAATGTAAATGCTCTAAATCAATGATGCAATGTGATCTAAAGCATGAATGTAAATCAAATTGATATAATTAAGCTCATACAAAAGCATAAAAAAAAACATGAAATCATATCCAACCCCAAGGGAGAGGTACAAGCCAATATTCAGTCGGTGAACTCCTATTGCTTTCCCATATCTTTAAAAGCCCCCAATTGATGAAAGAATGCTTGATGAATGATTGATAAGTATTGTTGAAAGTTTTTGAAGACTCCAAAGATTTGCTCTTTCACTACATAGAAGGTCCTTGTAACCGCTCCAAAATCTTTTCTAGATTCGATTCCTTAGACCTTCAAATGAAGAAAGAGAGCTCTTATTTATGAAACCCTAGATCTTAATTTCATCTTTAGGCCCACCTAGTATTTGAATTTGCTACCAATCTTTTGGGGTTAAGCATTATAATATCATAGAATTATGCTTCTGAAATTTCAGGAAAAATGTCAGGGACCGTGTTGCATTTGCACACAATCCTACCAAATTTTCACCAAGTTTCAGGACCATTAGATATGATGATATTAGAGAGGATCCCAAAGTTACAGCTAATTCTGAGATGTTTTGATATGCAAAATCGGGCCTTAAAGATAAAAATAGGACCTAATTAGGGTTTATGATTTAATGATTAATTGAAGGAATAAAATGAAAAGGGGCACACTTAGGGTAAAGGGCCCAACTTTATAATGTGTGAAGTGATGAAATATGAATTTATATTTAATTTAATTAATTAATAAAAAACTTAAAGTTAATAGAAATGCAAGATGCAAAACACACTAAGGTGGGTGCTAAACCAAGTGTGGAATTGTACCACCCTAGCAAGGGTGTACAATTTACAACACTACAACAAGATCTTATGAACAACATTGCATTCTTCCAAATTTCCACTAGTAGCTCTAATGCCATCAACAAGATCAATCAATCTATGAATATAGTTCTCAACACTTTCATCTTCCATCATTCTCAGATACTCATACTTCTGCTTTAGATTCTTCAGCCCAGCCTGCTTGTCTTTAGATCTCCTTCATATGCAAAACACAACTTGTCCCATACAACTTTTGCTTCTTTCAATCATTTACCCTTTCAAACACTAAATCACTTATACAACTAAAAAATTATAGCTCTAGCCTTCACTAGTCTCCTTCAACTTTATCTCATCTGGAGTCTTAGCACCACCCTGCAAAGGTGTATATCCAGTCTAAATGATTTTCCAAATTCCATTATGCATTGTCTCCAAATGTGACTCCATTCTATCCTTCCAGTACAGAAAGTTTGTACCATAAAAGATCGAAACCTTGTAATGCATATTCTACACCATACCAGATCTACTTTAAGCGGTTAAGCTTACTCAAGAGGAACCTTGCTCTAATACCAATTGTTGAACCCAAGGCAAGACAAAGAGGGGGGAGAATCAATCCAAAACAAAAACTAAATGCAACAAATAAAAAATTAAACTTTAAAACACATCCAACATATGAAAATGAAGATTCTCTATGTGGAAAACCCAAATAGGGAAAAACCATGGTGAGCACTTTCACAAAAAATATATCCACTATGTATACGAGATTACAAATAAAAGATATACGAGATTGCAAATAAAAGAGCTAATTTCTTTGGATTTGCAAACCAAGGCTAACTTCTCATGGTGGAAGATACAAAAGTGGACTTGCAAAACCTAAAGCTAACTACACTCGGGGCAAGATACAAAAATGATATGAAAAGAAGGATCTCTTGAGCATGAAGTTGTCCTTGAACTCTGCATCAAATGACCAACATTAGAAAATGTACAACTCAAACTTCAACAGTGAACACTCTATCTCATATCTTTTCCATAGTCTTAGCATAACTTGCATATCATTCGACCACAACTTTTCTTCTTTGCACTTTATCAAACCTTACTAATTATCTTCGCATCATGCATCTACATTGCACACATCATCACACTCTTTTTTTTCAACTCAATCATACACATCCTTATATACAAGATAGATCATCAAAGCTTGAACCTGAAATATACTTTCCAGAGAAAAAAATACACATGATGATCCATTCCAGGAGAAAGAGAGGACCAAAACACATCTCCCAAATATTAATTCACTGACCCGTAATCACTGAAACAAAATTAACAATACTTCCACACGCTACACATCCAAATAAGCAATTAACATTCTAAACATACTCTCTTATGCAAGCAACTCAAATCTGGATCTTCACATGCTACGGTGAGACCCATAACACATCAAACAATCTCCCACAACTCATATTCGGACCTAAGGATAGGTCTAACATAGAATATCACAACCAACAACGAACAATGCTACAACAATTGGAGAACACAAAGATATTTTTGGACCAAAGAACAATAATATTCATGACACCAAAATTATATCCAACAAAGATAACCATAATAAACAACATCAAAAACACTTTCCTAACTCGAACACTACCGAAACAAACAATGAACACTTGCAATATCAACCCAACAAGATATCTTTGCACCACAAACATTTCAGACCAATACCATTCTGGAACAACAAGTTTGACATCAATGACAACCATCACCACAACACATCATCACATACTTCTAATAGGGCATGTCCTTCAAAGTAAGTCAGATTAGTCAAAGTCACATCTAGGTGTTAAATTTATAGTGGAAATTTATTGATTGAGAGACCACTAAGCTTGGTAAATGGTACAGTATAATGATTATTTCTTACCTCTAAATAGGCGATTATGGGTTAAAGTCTTAGTATAAATGCCAAAATATATTGATGGTATTTTGTGTTATATCGGTTCTAATTAATAGATGTGATAGAAGTAGGATCATTAATAATGGAAATACAAGATGGTGTGAGATTTGACCAAAAAGTAAATATTTAGACAGAGGGTCATATTCCTTTTTATAATAGCCTACAACTGGCCTATATAGGAAATAAAAAGTAAGTGTTAGAGCATAAGCCAAGAGAGATTTCTTTACACTCTTAAATAGAGCTTAGCAAATCATAGTATAATAACCAACTATAATACAACCAAATACTCACTAACAAAGTAATATATTCCATGCACATGAAGGATAAGTAAGAAATTATATGGTAGCAATTTGATTATTCATGTTATAATATGATATAAAGATTACATATGATGTAGTACAACTAATTATCAAAAATAAATATAGAGGTTCCTCTATTATTAGATGAGAGAGCAAAAAAGGATGTATATATCAAGCTCAAAATGTCAAGTATATATAAGTAACCCTATCTTGGCCATGATATATGGATATACCTCATTATTAACTCTTCTAAACTAAATTGTTCAAGAAATTGTAGGATGGTGACAAAAGGAACCATATTTCCAACTAAATATTTTTCTTATATTCTCGTGCTTGAATGATCTAGGAGCTAGTTGAGATATTCTAAGTTGTGCATAATCATCTAGTCATATTGTTTACCGGTTACAAATAACATTTAGGTGGATAAGTTGCGTGAGCTTTGGTCATTTCCACAAAGATGTGACCGATCATGAGTGCTTCAACAATTTGTGAGGTCAATCTTAATTGTAATAGTTGAGAATTTAGTAGTGCAATTATTTGGATCATGAAGTTTCATAAATGACCAAAGGAATCTTGTGGGTCTCAAGTTTGATTTTTAGATGTCTAGCACAACCAAGAATATTAAAGCCAAGTGTTGCTCTTTATGAATCTTGGGATGATGAATCTATTAGATTAATCAAATAATTCACATTATATGGCGATATAGACATTCTTTATTCTTCTAAAAAGCATGTGTAATCCCACCACATTTATATTCAAATGGATCATATTTGGATTGGAGATACTATAGAATTTGTCATGGGATTACATCACTTTCACCATTTAACAAGAGTTGTCAACCAATGACATGAGCATAACATATTATTTTCCCATGTTTTATTAAAAATTATTGAAAGTTGTAGGATGAGATATAATTAGATAGTGCATGCTAGACCATCCCTATTCCCCCATAAGTAGTTCCTCGCTCATAATAAGATCTCATCAATCTCTTAGAAATGATCAAACAAGAATAAAAAATATGTGATAATATAAGATTACATAAATATCAGCGTCCTGAAATCCACTACAATAAACAAATACAAAGTGTTAAGTATACACTTTCTTAGATATAAAAACACATCTTATAAATATTATATGTACAAAAACTTGTAAACATCTCCTTTAGTTTGATTAAAAAAAGATAATGCCTATTTTAATAAAAATATTTTAAAGTAGAAATAGGACTCATTTAAAATAAAGTGCTTTGAAATGTAGTGTAAGATCTCATCTTTTTCTCTTTAAATTGTGTGAATTTATGGAATAACAATAATAAAGTACAAACACGTATCATATCTCAAAAAAAATTTAAAGCCTTAAATTAAAGAGAATGTTTTATTTGTCAATAATTTAGGAAAAGGAGTCCTCACTAGTGTTTTTTCATTTTCTTTAATTAATATGTATGTGCTCATAAATGCTAACATACATGGTGTTTTCTAAATAATTAATAACGAACAGACATTTGAAAAGATATTAATAAAATAAAATAAAGTGTGGATAAACATTGTTTGATTTTGATTTTACTTTTATGAGAGTATCAAAGCTGATAAATGTAAATCTTAATTATGTATATTAAGCGATACGTAGGTTCTAAGCAAGAGTTATTAATTACTAATAATATTAAATGATTCAATACACTTTTTTAAAAGAGAAAAAGTTAATGACAAAGTGTCAAGATGATAATTTCAAATGTATAATTTGAAATAGTGATTTAATTATATAAATAATTTTTTATTTTAATATTTTTTAATGGATAATTATTCACTTTCATGTCAATTATAATTATTATTTTATCAATAGGTGTGTCTAATTCTATTAATTATAAAATGTACACATTCACAAAAAAAGTAGCACACAAGATTACTCTCCCGAGTCTCACAGACAGTGCCCAAAAAGAAAATAAATAGTAATAACAATAATAGTTGTTAAGTAGCAAGAGCAACACCAGTGGGAGGTAGAGGGGCATCTCAGTCATCCGATTTGCCCCATACATCAGCAAGACTTGGGGTGACATCAGGAGCAGACCACCCCTTATTTATCTTATCTTCGCCCTCTTTATCTTTGTCTTCATTCTGTGTCAAAGAAAAAGCCAAATCCAACCAAGGGAGTCACTTTGAGGACTCTAGCCAACCATTACCACCACCAGTCAGTGACCAACCATTGCCGCCACCAATTGTTGGCCATGCCCCACTCGGGTGCCACCAAGAGGTAGCACCTTTAGGTGAAGGTGAGGCAACAACACCAAGTTGAATCGCTCCTGCTAGGTGGCGAGGTTCATAAGATCTAGGGGACTATGAACGTTGAGTGAGATGCACTAGCTGCGAGGCGGAGAATGGCCACATGAAACATAATTGTCCAAGGGGACCCTAGCCATAGTGCACATGGCATTGTTCGAATGATCCAACAACTCTTGGATGTAAGAAAATTCCAAATCCACCTTGTTGTCTTAATGGTGCAGGAGCACCTACCTATGAAGAAGTGAACCTAGAACAAGATGATCTTCTATTAGCCTAGAAGGAATGTAATAAGACCCTATGGGTCCTTTTTGTAATTCAATGTCTTAGGAGTGTGACAAGTTTGTCCATGTATGGGTCAAATTGTCACCTAGGGTCTTCTAGAGCAAATTGAGTCAATAAGGGTCACAATGGTCTAAATTGAGAGATCAAGTGACCAAATGTTTATTTGAGTCATTTTTTATGTTTTATAATCAAATGTAATCATTTTGGGGGACTATGATAGTCAAGAGTCTAAGTTGGTTGAATAATACAAAAATTGTCATATTGTCAGTTTGTTGTCATGCCAATTTTGCACTCTTTTGTAAGTCGTGATTCTCCAATGGTCAGTTCAGTTTGAAAAAAATGGTTGGAGGAGGTTGTGTTCATTTGGGGTGACACATTTAAGGACCCCAAACACCAAAAGATGTAAGTTGGTCGATGTGGGTTGATTTGATTGTTTTAAGGAGGAAATTGAAGCATCAAAACTGTTGGAAACTCGGAAAACCATCTAATTTTTGTTGATTACATACTGAAGGTGGATTGGCAAGAATAATCATGGCATAGATCCTGAAACTAGATTGTTTTACCCTTTTTTTTTCATTTTGTGTGAAGTCTTGAAGTGATAGTTGACCCATTCTATAAGAAAATCTCTACCGGGTACCCTAAAACCCTCAAACCCCTCGGGTTTGACTGTAATAATGGGTTTTGGCCTATCAATCCTTAACTGAAGACTCTTCCATTATAGGAGATGATAGGCCACTATATAATATGTCAATTCCAAAATCCATTAGGAGGACACAATAGGGCGAAGAGGATGGAGAACTAACCCTAGGTCTGGCATTTCTATGTGATAGACTAGTTTGATGAGTGCAGTGTGTGAGAATTGAGTGGTAGAGCACTGGAAAGGGGTTTGAATGTGGTAGAAGAGTACTTTGGAGGTTTACATAACATTTCATGGCCAATGATGGTCACCAATTAGGAGAACCAAACTAGTTTGTGGAAGGTGTCTAGTCAAATAGGTCTAATAGCCTTATTAGGTCTGTTAGTGCAGTATTGGTTGGGATATCTGCAAGGTGGTCTGGTACTGGAAACTGAGATATTGTTGAGAACTCCCAAAAAGGTATTTAAAAATATAATTTATTTTCCTAGATCCTTAGGGTTTCAAAATTTATCACCCGATTCCTTCAAATGGAGGCCTAATTGCAACTGGTTCTATTCGTGGGCAAGTGAATCAAAATTGGTGTTCTGGTGGGTCTAAACCATGAAATCCTATTTCATTTTTGTTAAGGTGATGTGAGAACACCCCTCCAAGGGTTGTTGTATGGAAGTGGTCAAGTGGGCCTTTCAAACCCCTAAAGCCTAGTAGTAGCCCACATATGAATGCAAGGGTGTGTGTAGTCAAACAAGACTTGAGAGTGTTGACATATTGGAGCCTTTGAGTCTCCCACGGTATTGTTTAGTGTCATTGAACCATTGCTTGACTTGGTGTTGTGTAAGGACCTTTTGGTATTAGGGATTTGGTTGAGTTTTTGAGGTTTAGAGGTTGGTTGGTTCAAGGTTTATCCTTCTAGTTTGTTGCCTCCTCATCACTTAAACTTGAGTCTGAAGCATGACATTAGAGCAATTAATAGCTTTAGTGAAAATAAAAATGACAATATCAATAGAGATGTTAGAAAAAATAACTACATTTGTGTCTTTCCATAAGGAAAATAAAATCTACACCCTAAAAGCATGCTAAATTTGGGTATACTTGGAAGGGATGCTAGGCCAATCTCCAGAGAGAGCCATACGCCAAGAAAAAGGCTTTGGTTGAAAGGGGGAAAAGAAAACATGAATCCAATTCTAGAGTTGTTGAGCACAACGATAAAACTAGAAGAGATGCATGAAGGACTAAGGTTGTTCACAAAACAACGAGGATCCGATATGCTCATATGTTGAAGGCAACAACCCACAAGATAGTTTGGTATAATGCTATGGACCACAAAGATAAGGGTCTAATCAAATTGTGATTGGAAAAATTTATTTTAATCAATGTCCACTAAGAGTCCTCTACAAAGAAGCTATGAAAAAAATTTGGTGAGATATATCAAGCCAAATAATTAGTGAACAAGATTTGTTAAGGAAGAAATTGTATTCCTTGAGAATAGAAGAGGGTGGATAAAATAATAGACCTTTTGGAAGTATTCAATATGTTGGTGAATCAATTGGCATTAGTTGATGTCAATATGGAGGAAATGAAATGTCATATCTTTCTTTGTTCTTTGCCTAATTAGTAAGATTCCCTTGTTATGGCTATTGGTAGTACTTTCGTTATTTCAAAGACTGGAAATGTGGTGGGTTCTTTGCTTTCGAAAGAGATAAGGAGGAAGGTACCCATAATTTCCAAGGAGATGTTAAATGCTTAAGAAATATCTATGGAAAAAAGGCCAAAAGAATGAGAAGCGTGATAAATCCAACTCCAAGGAGAGATCTAAATTTTCTAGAAAGTCCAAAGTTATTTGATAGAATCATAGTAAGTTTGGACACTTCCATAAGGAGGGCAAAGAGTAAAAGAAGAAATTTGATTATGATTTTGAATCTAAGGAAGATGGTGATGTGTTCATTGCATCTTTGGCCACTCATGCTAGTAATGATGTATGGTTAATTGACCTAGCGCATATTTTCATATGCTCTATAATAGAGATTAGTTTTATGAATATGAAGAATTTGATGGAGATAAGATGTATTTGGGTGATCATTCTCTTATAAATATTATTGATCGTGGTAAAGTATTATGTTTCATGTATTGATGATTATAGCAAAAGGACACATGGGTATATTTTCTAAAGAGTAAATATATTTTTTTCAGTCAATTGAAATAATTTAAATTAGTGGTTGATCTACAAACTTGAAAGAAAATAAAATGTTTGAGGACTAATAAGAATAGAGTTGCAAAAAGAATGAATAAAACACTAATGGAGAAGGCTAGGAATATACTGAATGGTGTTGATCTAGAACAAAAAATTGGGTTGAAGTTGTTTCCACTACTTTCTACCTAATTAATAGCTCTCCTAGATCATCTCTTGTTTATAAAATGCCTATGGAGACATGGTCAGGTCATAAGCCTTCACTAAGACATCTTATATTTTTTGGTTCTGAGGCATATGCACATATGCCAAAGGAGAAGCAAACAATGTTAGAGAACAAGGTTGTGAAATGTATCTTCATCGGATACATAGTTATGGTGTGAAAGTATACATGATTTAGGATCATGTTGCATAGAAGGTAATATGTAGTTAAAGTGTTATTTTTATAGAAACTAAGCCTCCTATTATGTTGCAATTAGAAGAAACTAAATAGGAATATGTAATTCAATTTCCTTTTAGGCTTGAGAAATTTGAATCGAGACCCATAAATAGACAAGAAATTGAAGAGATCTCATCTAGCTATGAATCCTCAAAAGAGGAGGGAAAACCTCCAACTCATTTTGTTTGAAGGTCCACAAGGCATAGACAAGTACACATGTAAGGTATTCACCTGATGATTGGAGATGTCTTTTTGGTTTGAATGCTACAATGGATGACCCTAGATTTGTAGAAGATGCATTAGGTATAAATGATACATAATCTTAAAGATTGCAACAAATGAAGAAACGACAACTTTGGAAAAGAATAATACATGGGATCCTGTACCATTGAATGAAGGATGAAAACTTATTTGTTGCAAATAGGTGTTCAAGAAAAATATTGGTTTGGATGGATGTATTGAGAAATATAAAGCAAGGTTGGTTGTGAAAGGATACTCTCAAGTTGAGGGTGTTGGTTACAGTGAGATATTTTCTCCTATTGAAAAAATGAAATCCATTAGATTTTTTATTTTCATTAGTGTTTATGAATTAGAGGTTGAGAAAAAGGATGTCAAACCTATTTTCCTTCATGTTGATTTGGAGTAGGATATTTATATGACACAAACAAAGTATTATTTGGTAAAAGGTAAAAGTATTTTCATTTGTAAATTGAATAAATATTTATATCATCTCAAATAGAGTCCTAGGATGTGGTACCAAAAAATTGATACATATGTGTAGAGTTTAGGATTTTAGCATTCTAAATCAGATCATTGTGTTTATTATAAATCTGATGGTGACAATTTCCTATACATCACATTATATGTTGATTTTATGTTATTCATTGGTATAGGGAAATGAATGATTTTAAAATTAAATCCTCAGCTTCAAGCTAAAATTGAAATGAAAGATCTTGGTGTAGCTAAACACATTCTTGGGATGAAAATTAGAAGAGAGATTCAATAGAAAGTTATGGCTATGCCAAAGTAGGTATGTGGGTTCAATTTTATAGATATTTTACATGCAATATTGAAAATGATTATGTGTTCCTTTTACAATTCATGGAATGAAGTTATTTGCTTTAGATTATCCTTCGTCCCATTGAAGATGAAAAACATGAGTAGCGTACCTTACCAAAGTGCAATTTGAAATATGATGTATGTTATGGTTTGCACTAGACTAAACATTTCTCAAGTAGTGGGAGTTATTACCAAATATATGTTTAATCCTAGTACAGTTACTGATATGTAATTAAAGAGTCTTTAGATATTTGAAGGGTACCTACGAGTATTCTTTGTGTTATCATAGTAATTTTATAGTAGATGAGATTTTCCTTGATATTGATGGTTATGTGGATTCAAATTGGGCACATGATATGATAACAATATTGGATATTAGAGTTATTGGAATGTGTTGTTGTCATTGATGTCAACATATTCCTGTGTTTCTTGTGCTTCTGTGTTGCAGAGAGTTGGTTTGGTTGCATTTATGTTGATGCGGAATAATGGGTTTTGAGATACTTATCTCTAGCTGATTTAGTATGAGTTTCAATGTTCCAGAAGGTGATTTGATCGAGTTATGTGATCTAGTGGATGATTGGTTTTTCCGTTAGTATTGCAGAGTTGTGATTCCTAGATTGTATTGCTCTTGAATTGATTCTTTATGTTGTGCATATTTTTGAGAGTGTTTGGGACATTCATTTATGTCCTCAGTTCAGATGGTTCATGATTTGGAACTTCACAAGAATATCTTTCAGTTTGTTGTTGGTGTTCTTGAGATCTGGTGATGAAATGATGATTCTTTTAATTATCCAAGTTGTTGCGGAGGAATTCACATTGTTTGTTTATGTTCTTCGATTGTGTTCTATGCATTTTGGTGGTCCACATTGATTGTGGTGCGCGTTATTAAATATTTTATTGGTCTAGTGGTATTCTTCGTGTTATACAACTTTCTGGCCGACCCAATGGTTGTTGCATGTTGCAAATGATCTTGGTGAGATATTCGGTAGTGTTGAATGTTTGAAAATTTGATTTGGGTCCATGATATGTCCTTGTCGACATTGTATTGGTCCACATATTGATTTATGTATCGTGCAATGTAATTTTGTAATTAGGTCTTATGTATTGAGTCGACCTTGAGGTTAAGGTTGATGATTTGTATAAGTGATAATCATGTAAGATGTATGTCTATGGTTGTGTCTGTGTTCTTTAAGAGTATTATATGTGCAAACAAGTGAATTGATCGTTTGGTAGTGTGGAGAAGAGCAGAGAAGTGTTGCAATGCAGATAGTGTACTTAACTGGAACTGTGATCAAGCATTTAGAGATGTTATTCTTTCAGTTCATGTAATCCAAATTGTTGTCTAATCTTTGTAAGGTAGTGAGCCTTCCCTGGGTTGTAGTCCTTTGTTGTTTTTGAGAAGTGAGCTCTAGGTTGTTAGACAGTTTAAGTAACCGGAAGACAACTGAGAGGGGCGGGGGGGGTGAATCAGTTGTCACAAATTACCAGAAGATTTAGAAATTAAAAATTTAATACAGGAACCCAAAACATTAATACCGGAATTCTTAAATCAAATACCATAATAGTAGTTAAACCAATTAAGCATGAATAACAATCACAAAATAAATACCATCCACATCACACCAAGATTTATACATGGAAAACCCGGTAAAGGGAAAAACCATGGTGGGAAGCCTACCCACAGTTAGATAATACTTCTTCAGTAAGTATGTGAATTGCAATTGAGGGGCTTACACTTGCAGGAAGGTCAACAGCCTAGAGCGCACTGATCATCAAAAAAGGAGCCTCACTGACTACATAGAAATCCGGACTACAATCCGAAATAAGTGTTTGAACTTCAAAGATAGCATCTCCTATGCCTGAGTATAGTTCCAGTTAAGCTCAATACCTGAGGACTAAATCTTCTTACATAAACCCAATTCGATCTCCAATGATTGACCAGATCCTCTGCCTGAATGATATTACATTATTCGCACATTAAATATCTTCACACACAATCTACAATGAGATCTTACATCATATATATACAAACCCTCGACCATAAACAATCAGGTCAGCCACCAGACAATAAACCAATTACATAATTACAAAACATGTCCGCCTTAGACCAAACAAATAATAGCCAACACATAAGACATCCTAGAAACACATCAAGAGGTCCAATCCATACATTACATTATCTGGACCATAACCTAGATCAATCGGGACCCAATATGGGTCCACACACTAAAGAAATGATCTCCATCTGCCAAGTATCGAACATGATCACCAACAACATCCTGAAACTTCACCAGAAGCTGCACCAATACCACTTATGCATATCATCAAAGATCTTCATCAAAATATTTGTTGGTGAAATCCTCGCCGGAACCACAAGCCAAGCTTCCAAGCAAACAGGATAGCATCCAATCACCAAACCAAAACCAACTGACTGAATATGAACATGAGTATCATGAATAAGCCAATTTCATAACCAAACCATACTGTATCATGCTGAATCCAAACCAACCAGAAACTACCTAACCTACCGGGACCAGAAGGGTGCTGGTAAAGCATCCAAACAACCAGTGTTGGCATCAATGACATAACATCAATGCAACACATAATCAATTTCACCAAATGGCCAACAATCTCCCCCTTTGGCATTGATGGCAACACTAGATGTGAAAAACATCTAAGTACCAAGAAATGTCAAATAAGTCTCCCCCAATGGAAGACAACCAACAATCTCCCACATATAAATGTAGTAATGAAGTTATGAAACAAACATCAAACTCCCTTTGTGAATTATATCTCTTTAAAGCTCTGAATTATACATATATATCTCCCTCTAATGTATACAACTCCTTAAGTTTTTCTTTTTCACATCAGTATCTCTCCCCCTTTGACATCAATGCTAGAAATCTAACAAAAATATCAAACCAAAAACATAAACTATTGAATCACAAAGATGACTACTCCCCCTAAGCAGTAGCATCCCCACACCAATGCCAGAATGAAAAATATCTTTGATAATGCATACCGGACTAATGCCAAACCACAACAATCAAGTCTCTACCGAAGGGGAAAAATCTCCCAATCTGTCTCTAAAGTACTCAAATGATTCCTTAGGAAAAGGTTTAGTGAAGATATCTGCAATCTTCTCTTTAGTGTTCACATAAACCAGTCTAACTTCATTTGCTTCCACCTTTTCCTTCAAAAAGTTGTACTTGATAGATATGTGCTTTGTCTTAGAATAAAATACCGGATTATATATATATATATATATCAATAGCAGTAGAGTTATCATAGTGAATAACTACTGATGCATTACAATCCACCTTTACATCCTTCAACATTTCCTTCATCCATAGAACCTGTGTACAGTTAGTAGCAGCAGCAACATACACAACTTCAGCAGTAGATAAAGAAGTACATGATTGTTTCTTGTTGATCCATGAAACCAACTTCTTTCCAAGAAAGAAAGCTCCACTGGAAGTACTTTTCTGGTCATCAACATCTCCAACCCAATCTGCATTTGTATATGCACATAATGTAAAGTCATCATCCTTAGGGTACCATAAACCATATTCAGTTGTACCTTGTAAGTATCTAAAAAACCTTTTCACTGCACTCTCATGATTTTCTCTAGGATCACTATGAAATCTTGATACAATAAAAACAACATTCATTATGTCAAGCCTAGTCTGAGTCAAATAAAGCAGACTTCCAATCATAGATTTGTATCTTGTAGGATTTACCGGTGCAGAAACATCTTTTCTTGTCAATTTCCCACTTGTAACCATAGGAGTACTTACCGGTTTAGAATCTCCCATACCAAATTTGTTCATCAATTCTCTAGCATACTTAGTTTGACAGATGAAAATACCTTTATCAGTTTGAGTAATCTGCAAACCTAAGAAAAATATTTTTCCCCAATCATAGACATTTCAAATTTTTTCTCTGTATTCTTAGAAAATTCCATGCATAACTTATCTTCACCTCCAAAAATAATGTCATCACCAAATAATTCAATAATCAATATATCATCATCAATGATCTTATAATATAAATTGCTATCAGCATTACAGTTAGTAAAACCAAGCTTCAAAATATATTTATCCAACCTTGCATACCAAGCTCTAGGTGCTTGTTATTGGCAACTGACACTCATTGGATTCATGTGTTGTCATTGATGACAACAAGATTCTATAGATGGAATATACCGATAGATATTGGCATTTGGAGGCATACGCCGACATATACCAGCATTGGAGTAATCAGGGTCATCACCGACACTGACACCGACATCCAGCACTTCAGTAAAGCCAACATTAGTATGGATCCAAAAGGTTTTATTTGTAAAATCATTTTGTAATTTTTGTATAGGGCCGACATTGAATATCTTTTGTAATGTATTGTAAGCCGACATAAGGCATATTGTTTGTAAAGGGTATATAAGCCAGTCTATTATAAGGTCATTTTGGTAGATGACAAGGTAGTATAATAAGGTGATGCGAAGGATATGTATGTAGATCATTTGTATGCAAAATTTATATCATGCAATGATTAGTAGATGGTTTTTAGATCATTCTTGAAGGAAAGGAGATTTCGGTAGAAGGGTTTAGGGTTTATGAACCAGTACAGAACGGAGCTTTAACTGAAACTCTTTTTGGCATTGCATATGCATTTTGTGAGTTCAACATTACTATTTTATCTCAGCAGAAGCTTGTAGTCAGTGAGACTCTTTTGTGTTGAGCAGTGTACTCTAGGCATTGTGCCTTCCTTCATGTGCAGGCCTCCATGCTATGTAATATCTTTCATATGGCTAGTGAATTGATATTGTGGGTCACAAATCCCACTGTGTTTTTTCCTCTTTGATGTTTTCCACGTATAAATTCAGTGTGTTATAGTGTTCATTCATGTGGCTGGTTTATTTACTTCATATTATATGTTTCTTCATTTACCAGTTTATATGTGTATGTTATAAAAAGTTAAAATCTTGTATTACCAGCAGAACACTAATTCACCCCCCCCCCCTCTCAGTGTTCTTGGATTCATTGTATTCCAACAATTGGTATCAGAGCCTAGTACCTCGAAGGAAGTTTAACAGCTTGAGGAAGATCCTGAAACCAAAATCATTGAACATGGCTATGGAGAAGCAACTTGAGATGGCACTTGAGGATTATGATGTTGAAAGGTTGAAAAACTTAAAGTTGCAAGATGAATTGAATTTTGCTAATGAATTCATTGTTGTTCTACAAGAAAGGTTATCATCATCTCAAGCAAACATTGTCAAGATAAAAATGCACTTAAGGAACAATGTTAGAAATTAAGTCAAGCAAACATGCTCATGAAAAATGAAATGCAAGACCTAACTATGAAGACGTCAAAAGATATCAAGGAAAAAAAGAAGAAGGAAGAAAATCTTGCTATATCTCTGAAGAAAAAATTTGAAGAATGTGATAGATTGGCTCATGAGAATAATATATTGAGAACTGATTTGGTACAATCCCAGAATAATGAACAAGAGCTTGAAAGACAAACAATGACTCTAAGAGATTATCTAACCATGGGCATATGGGCCTAGGGGTATTTGGTTGATTATTTTTCTAGGTGTTTATGTGTTGGAGATGTCTTAGGAAGGTTTAGGACATGTTGAAGAACCTCTAGGTAGGCAAATTTAACATATGTCAAAAGTTTCTCAAACTTGACAACTTTGTTGGCAACTTTTAATGACAACTTTTGGTTGCAGATAGCAACTTCCTTACAATAGTCACCTCAGTTAAAAATTTGGTTGATAACCATTGAGGAAGGTATGAAATGTCATCCTGAATCATCATTGAAAGGAGAGAATGACTTTGTAAACTTCTGGCATCATTGAAGTAATATATTTCTGAGAATTTCCTGCAATTTCGTTATTCTACGTGGTGTATCGTACTATATGATCTTTTTAGAGTTAGGAAATAGGTGGGATGTGTTAGAGAGGCTAGTCACCTTTCAAATGCATCAGGTCTAAGGTCCCAATTCACCAAGACAAGGGAGAAACCGATAATTTTCTGGAAGTAGTCTAGACTTGACAGTTTTGCCTAGGGTTTTACAAAGAAATGGCCTCATCTTGTTGATCCTTCATTGGTGGTTCACGGATTTGGAGGGGATGCAAGTATGGCCAATGTATTCTTGGATTTTGAAGGTCTTTTGTAGGTTAGGACCAGTTGGAGGCAAGGTTTTGATGCATTAAGGTGGGAAACTCCATGTGGCCACCATGCAAGTGTAAGCAAACAAGTCTCACATCAGGGGTTAAAGGTATGATCATGGCCTAAGACTTAGGAATTGGTG
Organism: Cryptomeria japonica; assembly: GCF_030272615.1. Lineage (NCBI taxonomy): Eukaryota > Viridiplantae > Streptophyta > Pinopsida > Cupressales > Cupressaceae > Cryptomeria > Cryptomeria japonica. Next base: position 99,521,730 of record NC_081406.1, on the reverse strand, counting down.
TATTTTCAATGGCCTAAGAGAATTACTTGATTTTTTTGGTGAGTTAAGGTCTATGTCTACACACTCCTTTGTAAGATAGGCCTAATTGGGCTATACTGATCTCCTAACCAAAGTAGGGTTTGGATTCTTGTGTTCCCTACCGGTAAGAACCCTTAGGATATTTTTAGTAACTCCCAAAAGGGTACCCAAATCTAGGATTTTTTGTCTGGTCTTTTGGATAAATAAAGATTTAAGTGTGTAAAACCGGTCTGGCAGAGGTACTAGGTTTTGTAGGCCTTGTTGCAGCAGTTACCCAAATCGGTAGAGGGAACCTGAATTCAATGATTGACGGAGGTCTCCCTAACCTAGGTAAATTTAAAGAAAACCTTAAATAGCCATTGTTGCATTGGAGAAGGGACCAAACCATTGTTGACCATAGGGTCCTTGTACCGGTCAATGAAAGAGACCTTATACCGGTAGTCTTTTGTTTGGAAGAAAGGGATGTGGGACTTGTCAAACTAATATTCCTTAACCCCTAGGAGTTTTTTGTGATTGCTAGGGTCCTTGGTGTGTTCTTGTATTAGGGGAACCTATCCTATACCTATACCACGACTCTGCATCAATATTACAAAGCTTCACGATGTAGTACAATAAACATATAAGTAATCCTTCTATAGTTAATGAGATAATATAATATTGTAGTGTCCAAAGATAGGCATTGAAAAATGTGTCAAGTTTCTTATGCTAGCCTTGTTGGAAGCCTTATACATGCAATGATTTGTACTAGACTCTATATTGTACATGTAATGGAAGTTGTGAGTAGATACATGTCCAAACTAGGAAAAGAGCATTAAGATACTCTAAAATAATCTTATATGGATTTATGATTAGGATTGAGTTGAAAACTCTTAATTATTTAAGTCATACTAGTGGCTATGTATTTAGCCTTTATGGAGAATCAATAAGTTGGATGAGCAAAAATATAGGTAGTGATTGCATTATCTAAAAAAGAGGTAAATTACATATCAATTAATCATGTGTGTAAGGAATTCATATGGCTATAGAGGCTATTCTTGACCATTGGTATATTACAGAAATTGGTAAGATCAACTTTGATAGACAAAGCATAATAATATATGGGAAAAAATCATAGCTATCATATTCTAGTCAAAACATATTGGTGTATAGTATTACTTTTGTTATAGAAATAACTGAAGGAAGTAATTAATAAGGGAAAAAAAATATACAAATAAGAATGATGCTAATTTGTTAACAAAAGGCAGTGAGAATCAAGAAATTTTCTTGGTGTAGAAAAATGGTGGGTATAGTCTCACTATGTAACTAAAAATACACATGCATCTAAATATGCTACACAAGTTACACAATATGCTTTACCTCTTAATATGGTACACAAGCTACACAATTATGTTATGCCTCTAAATATGCTACACAAGCTGGGTATTTATTTAGTGAAACCTTGGTGGAAAGACTAGCATTCGTTTCCCAACACTATCTTTTGTAATTACAAACCTCAAATAAGTTACCATTGGCTCTCTCTGCACCTGCCTATGGTGCTAGCTCTAAACCTTTGATGGTGTTTGCAGTCTTTCTAGGCAACCTAGAGTCGCAACATGCTCATTTTTCTTGGTGTATTCTTTCCAATGGCTTGCCTCTAGGTTTTCGTCTAAGGCATATGAGTATCCCAGAGGTACATTTTCCTTTATGTGGTTAGCCTAAGACTTTAATTCACCTTTTCTAGGTTTGTCATCATGCTTAGAAATTGTGGAGTTGGATTCATGACATTTTTTGGCCCTTCCAGCCAAAGCCCTTTTCTTGGCATATGACCCTTTTGGGGGATTCTCCTCATATCCCTTTCAAATTTGCCCAAATCTGGCATGCTTTTAGGGTAGAAATCCTTTTTAATTTGGAAAGATAAGACTGTTGTTTTGTTTTCTCACAACTATATTGATGCTTTAATAAAGCCTATATTTGTAATAATGCCATGCTTTAGATTCAAGTGCAAGCTAACAAAGTTGCACTAGAGGTGGCCCACCTTTAGACCCTTCTTGATCATTGGGGAAATATCCCTTGTTTGATTGCTAGAGTGCCCCCAAATCCTTCTACTGGTACTTTTGCTAGACCCCCAGCCTCTCCAAATGACGTAGCTCCTCCACTCGTTTCTCTCAAATCCTGTGGTCCTAGGCTCCCCATTGCCAATTTGGTGGCGACAATAGCACTTTCAACAAGTGATGCTCTACCTCACAAGTATTTTTACTCTAGGTGAGGCTCGAGGGGGTAGACCCTATCAATGATGGTGCCAATGGTTGTATTCAGGTGGTGACATTGGTAGGCCTACTCCTAATGGTGATAGTGGATGACTTGGTTCTTTTAAAGGCTTTCCACAATTGGCTTTGGCAATCTCGTCCTCTCGAACAACTCATGACAAGGAGAAAGAGGACGATACTATTGAAAAAGCACAGTCCCTTCTGGATGATAACCCTAACCCTGCTAATGTATGGGCGCTAAGGGTGATATGGATCCACCTCCTTTGGCCACTACTCTAGTCGCTTAAGGGACCATTTTAGGTTTTTTCCTCTCTGGGCTCAGCCCATGTTATTTTTTTATTATTTAGGTGCTACTTGTTTGATTACAGAGGGGTGATCTTGTATCCCCTACCTTTTGTGAATAGTGTACTTTATCTCTTTTAATGGAAATGACTACTATTCATCAAAAAATATACTTGTTTCCCCCTATAGAAAGTATTAACGACTAGGATAATATTGTAAGTATTGTAATGTAGTGAAAATGGGGTTCACTAATCTTAAACATGAAAATATGGAATCAAAACCCATTCACACCCACATACATTAGATAATACTTATTAGGCTCAACTTCAAACCCTTGGGAGAGATGGGCACTATGGTTTGTTATTCTCTTTTGACTTTTGGTATGATTGGATAAGATGAAATGATAATGATGCAAGCACTATGGATTTTGATAAGAAACAACAAGGTATAAAATTATAAATCAAAAGAGAAACTCAAATATGTAAATGAGATACAAAGAGGAACCTATGTATGCAATCTGGGCCTGAAAGTGTTTGACTATGTCAAAAAGCACCACTATCTAGGGGGTGTTTTCTTTGCTCAAGTGTGTGGAATTCGAATCGGTATATTCTGTAGATCAACTGCCCAAAATTTCAGCCAAAAAGTGTTAGACACTAGATACTTTGTAATGGTGTCCAAGGTTTTTTGCGTAATCCTAAATCTGAAACTATGTATGTCTATTTGAACTTTTAAAATTTGTTGCTTTCTGTCATCAAATATGTCACCTACATACATAAAAGAAGGAAAACTATTCAACTATATAGGGGCTTGCCTAAGTCAAACCCAGATAATTGTTAACCTCCACTACAACAATGATGATTAGAAAAAGAGAACTTTCCCTTGCAAGACAGAGGCTAAATCTAAAGTAAAATATTGAAATGACAAGATTATACTTCAAATTTAATATTGTTGATGATGTAATGGTCTTTGGATGTGATCCTCAAATGTTGATGCAATAAGATGACAAGACAAGATCAATCATGAAACTCTTATACTTACTCTAGAATATGCTTGAATGTGATTAAGTGAAAATGAATGAGGAATGATGCTCTTATATAGGGTTCCCAAGGTATTTTGTAAATTAAGATAGCTTCCAATAGTTAGATATTCAAATATTGGGATTAGATTTAAACTAGTGGAAACCAACACATCGACAAGTTTAAATTTGGGCCCATTTCAGGGAGACTATGTCACCTAGCACCCTAGTCCAGCTAGAATGGGGTGGAGCTAAAGAAAATTTGATCACTAAATGAACACATGCCAATTATGTTGTAGCAAAAGCACTAGAAATATGCTTGGAAAGAGGTATGAGGGGGCACACTAAATCAAAGGCCCAAAAAGGAGTGTGAAATTGTAAGGGGTTCAAATTTACAAAACTATAATTATGTTATATGCTTTTCATTTTCTATAGTTGATTAAGGTTATGTTGTCAATTTTTTGGGTGCCTTAAATTAGGTTTTCTATTTTTACCCATGATTTAAAAATAATTTTTAAGGAATTTATGTAAATTATTAAAAAAAAAGTATTTTCTTATTAATATATATACATGCATAAGGGTTGAGTGAAAGTATTACAATTTTGTTGTGAAAAATTGAATTTTTTTACACTAGTGAAGTATATTATGCTATGTCTTTAATTACTTCAAAGGTTTCTCTTAAGAACTAATTCTTGTACTATGTTTTTCTACTATTAATTTTAATATTTTATTTAGATTCTATATATAGTGCTTCTCTTATAAAATTTTATTGGGGATTCTTATTGTACACATTTATAAATTTATATTTTCTTAATATATAAAAAAGGGTTCAAATAATTTTGATGAATAACTTATTTTTAATGTGATACTAGGATATTAATTTCTTCATTATTTATTCTAAGAAACATCTTTAGGTGTTCAAGTTGATTCAAAGAGCTAGCTAGAGTCTTCAAGCATGGACCAATTGTGAGGCTTTTCTTCTTTCCTTCTCTTGTTATTCCATAGTTAGTCGTACTTGTTTTCTATTCTATTATTTCATTTATCTTTTATCATTTAGACACATTTCCATCATAATTTGTCCTCTATATAGACTTTATGACTCTGTCTGTACAAGACGACAACACGTCGTGTTGTCGTCTAAGATTGGTGCATGCGTCCTTAGACAAAGTGTCATAGAGTTGTGTCATAAGACCTTTGTGATACATTCAGTTTCATCTAATGGGTACCAGACAATCAAACACTATGTACCACATCTTGAGTGGAGAGGTTGAATAGTCAATCCCTGACTGGTGTTTACCAACCTATCTGAGATGTTCACTTTTTTCCCTCTACATCTACCAATATTAATGATATATTATTGAATCAAGCCATACTACTTGTAGAAACAATCAAATACATATGAGAAATATAGCCCATTATTATCATTTCTCAAAACCTTTATCATCGTTTTTGTTAAATTTTCTACTAGAGAATTATCTCTTTAAATTAATTTAAAATATCAAATTTATTCTAAATACAATATATAAAGTATTTTTCATTAAAAATTTATATATAAAAGTAACATGGTAGATAGATTCTCTTAGGGATTGAACCTTAACTAGAACAAACAATTCATAAGAACAATTTTGCCAAATACATAGTACTCACAAAAATCAAAAACAAAAAAGAAACCAAAGATTCCTTTAGCCAAACCTTTACTTTTTAAGTCTCAAAGGTATGTTTCTCCAATATGTCTCAAATAGTAATTCCACAACATTGTCTTCTCTATAGGAGGTGTAGAAGACTGGTATGCAATATTAATAACCTTAGGAACCATAGAGCTATTGCAACCACCATTTATAGTGATTTGATAAAGCCTTGAATAATATTCCTCTATTAAATTTTCGTGTGCCAACATCATAGCTCCATAGATCATCTTGTAGCTATCCTTATAAATTTCACTCACAATCGATATTTGTCATGCTTATTGAGATCAAATTTTTAACAAAACCTAAAATGTGTATAATGCCAAGATGTGTTTTAATTCTTACATATTTGAACCTCATCTTGAATCTTTCTCAACCTTTGATGTTATATATGAAATTATATCCCAAGGACACTTTACCTCTGTTAACTTTTTGATAACCATTGAACCACTCTTTATAGGGATTCATATGGAAAAAGAACTCAAATCTTTCAATTATGTATTGTGGGATTCATACGAGCATGAAGAAACCAAGAATAAATAACTTGCCTTCTATGGAGATCTTTGAAGAATCATAACATAACTTACACTTTCCAACCTTTTTAGATCTATAATATCTCTTATAATGTCATGTTTAACCATTGTTGTTTCATTATTTTATTTTATTTTTTATCTAGACCACTAGATTTACCTTTACACTTTGATCTCTTCTCGCATTTTTTCTTATCTCTTAAATTCTTTTTCATTTATTTTGTGAACAATCTCTCATGTCTAGGACATCCTTAGATTGATAAAGATGGGTAAATTCTTGTCTAATCTTTGTTGATAACAGGCTTTCTATTACATCCTTTATTTTTAATACATAAATAGTATTTATAATTGTCATGATTGGATTATCCCAAGAGTTAGATAAATAATAGAGCAAAGTGACACACTTATCTTCATCGTCTATTTTAATTTAAATAGTAAATAGTTGATTTACCATAGTATTGAAGGTGTTCAAATGATTTTTTATAGATTAACCAACATTCATCTTTAATGAATAGAACTACTTTCAAAGAAAAGACATATTGGCTAGAGACCTTTCCATATATATATATATATATATATGAGAAGTGATATAAAAATCCACTCATCTTCTTCAACTAGCAAATCTTCCCTCTTTAGTTACCATAACCCAATTTTTCCCATTAAATATGACAATACTTGTGCATCCTATCTTCTTTTCTTCACTCAAATCCCCACATGTATTTCCCACTCAAGAAAACTCTGTTGCAAGAAGAAGAAATCCAAATCCTTCAAGAAAAGATAGAATCAAGTATTTATTGATAATGATAGAGCTTTGGATTTAATTGTGTAAGAATTTTTGCATCAACGTTTCGGGTCACACTCTGTGAACCATCATTAGAATAAAAAGATCAATTGAAGGAGAAAAATGGTTCACGGAGCGTGATCTGAAAAGTTGATGCAAAAGTTATTACATATTTAAATCCATAAATCTATGATTATCAATAGCATGGATTATGGAAATCTAATAGAAACAATAGAAAAAAAAGTGTGGTAAAGTTGTACAATAGAAACAATACATATAGAATTTGAAACAAATAATAGAAATTTAAAGAATTTGAAAAAAAACATTATGTAATATGTTGATGTAAGAAAACTCTTTTAAATACAAAACTTACTATAACCTTCACCTTCACCGTCATTACATACCAATTCAATCATTTTTAATACAACAATAGAACTCTTATTCAACTTTTATGTACACACATATATTGATAAACTCACTATAAACAGTTTTACAATTGTATAAATACTTTAAAATTTATTATAAATCCATAAATAATATTATAAAATTAAAAAAAAAAATTATCACATAACTTTAATAGACTATAAAGCATAAAACATACATCCAACCAAAACAAAAAAAATATAGACTAGGCCATTATTGTACATGAACATAAAGCTCAAGAAATAGTAAAACTTGCAAAACAAACACAGATGACAAAAAGCAAATTTGGTCCATTGTGATAAAGTTATATTCCATAATTTGTACCATTTAATAAGAGGTGCTAATTCAATTATTTGAAAAAGGTTAAAACAATATAATTGGGTGGAGAATCTACTTTTGAGAAAAAGGGAATTGAAATATGACCTCTTTTAACTCTTTCATTATAAATTCATGCAAATATCTTCACACTTGTCATCTCTTCCAAAATCATTATTTTCAAAAGGAAAGTTGACAAGAATCACATATAAACCTTTATATCAACAATTAATTATTAGAGATACTTTAATTTGACTTGGAAAAGGTAAATGCAATTGTATGAAACGATAATTTCGGCCTTTATCACTTCAAATGAAAGTTAATGTTCCTCTTTTTTAACAAATAATAAATGTTGATTATATTATTATAGAAAATATTTAGATAATATATTTTGTTAATAGTGTTAATAAACTTAATATTATCTAAATATATATTATGGTTATTTTATAGTTTTCTAATGTCTAAATATGTCAATTGTTAAATTGACTAAATATATATTGAATATTATTCGTATTCGCAATAACAATCAAATATTATCTCAATGTGGACGACTATGTGGATGGAACAGAGTGGAGGATGGTTCTGCGTAGGCTAGGGTTCCCCTAGCCTACGATTTTTTTGGTTGTGTTGTGTCAGGGTGCAAAGGAGCTACATGGGGGCTAGTGTGTGGTGGTGCCCAAGAAGAGGGTGTTGTTTGCAAGGGTAGTGCATGTGATTTGTGTTAGGGTTTAGGCAGATCTAGACCAAATACAAATTAACAATTATATGCATATTCAAATACACAAAGATGAAGAAAAAGACAACACAAAATAACATAGAGATTTAATGTGGTTCACCCCAGATGGGCTACATCCACATAACACAGTCGTTCAATCTTTTTTTATTATCCAGTAAATCAGTACAACACCATTACAATGCCTTTTTCATTCCAACCACACATGCAATTTTAGGGAAACATACAAAGTTTGTTGACAAAATTAACCCTAACCGTAAAAGAATATTCTCGTAATCTTTTCTTCATACTCATATTTTCATACACGTATTCTCATATTCTCATATTCTCGTACATGTATGAGAAAATTTACGTTCAAGCAATTTAGCCTTGCCCTCAAAAGGCAATCTTTTCCAATTCAGTTCAAGTTCAATTTCTATTTCAATTAAGGTTAATTCCAAACCTCTGGTTTGACCTAAGAAAACCCCTATCCACAACCCATTTTATTTCCTTCTTGTGTGCAATTATAGGTACCCAATGGAGTCGAGAAGATCAAAACAGCTTCAAGACCCAAAGATAGAGCATCCAGCCAAATTCAACCAAAGTGCCTACACCAGGCTGCCTAGCACCCTAATCCTCTAGGACTAGGGTGCCCAGTGCCATATTCCTCCTCAATCAGCCTCAGATTTGGTAGGAAGCTCTCAGGCAGTCACAAATTTCATCCCCCCAATTTGCAGCTCAACCTAGTCTCTGGTACCAAGGCACCCAGTGCCCTAATCCTGCCAATTTAAGCCCAGATTTTGGTCATAGGTGCACAATGGAATTCCATTCTTAGAACTGTACTTGTTGTCTCAATTTTGTTAAGTTATCAGTCTGTTGTCTTACTATTTTAGTCACTTGTATTCATCTTCTTTGTAAAGTTTCACAACCTCCCATATTTTTCACATCCCCTTTCATAGCAGGGAAGGTATAGAAACCCTAGAAGTATTCCTTGATTCTCTTTCACAAGAGTTAGTCAAAGAGAATCACTCCTTTAGGTGCTTTCATATTCCAAATGTATGACTGAAAGTGGAGTTAGGTCCTAATACTACATGATTCCATTTTCATACATTATAGTGTCCCTTGGTTCATACCCAATGAAATGAATGAGATGCTTATCAGTCCAATTTCTCTTGATGAACTAGAAAGGGTCATATTTCATATGAATAAAGGAAAATATCCAAGCTTGGATGGCTTCCCATTTGAGTTCTTCTAGGATTTTAGGGAGGTTATAAATTAGATTTGTGGGAGGTGGTGTTAGAGTCTCAGAATAACAAACAAATGTTCAGAGCTTTGAATGCCACTTTTCTTGTTCTCATTCCAAAGTGTGAGGGGGCTAACTCTTTGGACTTGTTCAAGCCGATTTCTTTATGTAATGTTTTTTTAAAGATAATCGTAGAAAGGCTTAATTTGTGTCTTAGCATGGTTATTTCCAAAGAACAAGGAGGTTTTGTGGTAGGTAGACAAATCTTGGATGGTGTTGTTAGAGCTTATGAGGCCATATATTTGATGGAGACTTTTAAAGAAAAAGTTATGTTCATAAAGTTGGATATGGCCAAAGCTTATGATCGTGTTAAATGGTCTTTTATTTGAAAAGTTCTCTTTAGCCTTTGGCTTTGGAGTAGATTGGGTTAGATGGGTGATGATTTGTGTCATGTTTGTTTCCTACTTAGTTTTAATAATAGTGAACCTTCTGATTTGTTTACTACTTTGAGAGGCCTCGGGTAGAGAGATCCTCTCTCCCCTTACCTTTTCATTATCATGTATGAAGGTCTAGGGAGGCTTCTAAAATCCCATGTGAACCATGGGATCATTAATTGGTGGAGTTGGGATAACAATTTTCCTTAGCACTCTCACCTATAGTTTGTGGATGCCACTGCCTTGCTAGGAGTGGCCAAAATCAAAGAAGCTTTAAGCTTCATACGAGCTTAGGACATCTATGTTGCATCCTCAGGTCATAAAATTAATGAAGATGAGTCCTCTATTTTCTTCTTTAATACTCATCTTCTTATTCAAGCTAGGATAGCTCACATTCTTTGGTTTTGGATCAGATCTCTTCCTTGTTTGTATTTGGACATTCCTCCCTCTATTGGCCCTTTACCTAGAGAGACTTGGTAGAATGTTTTAGATAAGTTTCGTGGGAAAATAAATAATTGGACTTCTAAGTGGTTATCCTTTGTAGGCAGAGTGTTACTTCTTAAAGCAATGGTTCATGCCCTTCTCATTTATTGATGTATGGTGCAGATAGCTCCTCCAAGTTTCATCAAGGACTTAGACTCCTTTTCAAGGCAAATTTCATGGGTAGATTGTTTGGAGGCGTCTAAATGGATTTTGGTTAAGTGAGAATCTATTTTTCGGCCAAGGCAGGAAAGTTGACTCAGGTTGAGAAAATATTCCCTCACAGGTCAAGCCTTGGTTGCTAAACTAATCTAGAGATGATGCACTTGTCAGGATCAAGCTTGGGCTAAGATCTTTTCTTATAAATACATGGGAGGGCTTTAAAGCTTTACTATTCCTAGAATGAGCTTGGAGGGTAAAGGATATTTGATTTGGGACACTCTCAAAATAGATGCCAGCCTGATTAAGCAAGGTTTGTTTTGGGTTTGTAATATGGGCTCAAAAGCTCTATTTTGGTATTGATTCATGGGATAGTTATCCCCCTATTCTTTCAAAGTACCTGCATCTTCAAGACCTTAGCCAACTCTTCATATCGGTGGGTTGGGATAGAGTGGATAAATTTAAAAGTGTCCATAAAGTGGGACAATTTGAGGTGTGAAGGTGGAAGGAGCCTTAAGAGTGGTTGTAGGGGGGCTCTATTGAAGCTCTTGAGAAACTTTCTTGAATCTTGGCTAGGAGAGTTTGTAGCTCATTAAAAAGTCATGACACTTTGGCCTGGAGTCTCAATACTAAAGGGAAGTATTCAATATAATCTAGATATCAGGAAGTGGATAGGAGGGAGAATGGAGGCAAGGATATCTCATGTTGGAAAAATGTGTGGAATAAGTTAGCTTGGCCCAAGTGTAATTTCTTCCTTTGGTTGGCTACGCGCATTAGATTCCTCACCTAGGACAATTTGCGTAAGGGTTCTAGGGACCTTCTAGATGCACCCTATGTGGTAACAATGAAGAATTCTCTTCTCATTTGTTTTTCTAGTGTCTCTTCTCTAAGGATTTATGGCATCGTTGGCAGGTTATCTAGAAGCATGCTTGTTTACATGTTTCCTCTTTTGTTGAATTTTGCAAGAATTTAGGGACACCTCAATCTAAGGCTCTCTTTCTTAGGGAGACTTGTTCCATTGACCCCTACTGCATTTTCTAGCAAGTGTGGATTGACCAGAATTGTAGGATCTTTCAAGGGAAGAATATGGGGGGCATCCAACTGTAGAGTAGAAACCTTGGCATGATTAAAGAAACTATTATGGCCAAGTGTGAGGTGTTTATTCCTATAGAACCTAAAGAAGTTGTTATGATGCAGGGGCTTAGTCTCTAGGAAAACAGATGGGGCCTCCTCGAAGAAGGAGTAATCTTATTAAGAAAAACCAAAGAGATGCTAAGTGGTCTTCTCCTCTTGATGGTGTCCTCAAGATCAATGCAGAAGGGTCCTCTTGAGAAAATCCTAGACATGTTGAGATTAGTGGAGTGGGAAGAAGTACTTCTGGCAAGGCTCTTTCCCTCTTTTCCATCTACAAAGGGCAAAGGACCAACAATCTTATGGAGCCTCTTTCTCTCTTGTATGATTTGGAATGGGGGTACTTTCTCAATTGGAGTAAGATTATTTGTGAGGTTGATTCCCAAATTTTAGTTAATCTTCTAAATAATCAAAATTTTGAGAGAGTTAATTGACAATTATCCCTGTTGGCTTGTCAAATCCTTAGGCTAGGAAGCTACTTGGATACAATTTATTTCACCCACATCCCTTGAGAGTGGAATGTTGTTGTTGACTATTTGGCTAAATGGGCTTTTGAACAGGTGGGTGATTGGAATATCAAAGACTGGGAGAATCTCTCTCTTGAATGTTGTAGTAAATTATAGAAATTGATTCATGAGGACATGCATGGATAGAAATGTTGATTTGGTTGGCTTTCTTGGGATATGTGTCCATTTTCCTTGTTTGAGTTGGTTGTTGGTTTTGTGGCCCTTAAGGCGGCTTATTCCCTTTGGTTGTACTTATGGTTGATTTATTGAATAAAATTTCCTCCTTTTATTCAAAAAAATATTATCTCAATATAATTTAAATTAGAAAAAATTATAGATAAATATTATTTGTATATTATAAGGATTTAAAATATATAAATGTTAAATAATAATGACATTATATCAATTTAAAAAAATTAAAAAGTAGAATCATTATAAATATTTTGGGTCCATTTGTATCATAACAAATAGTGGATAATAGTAATTAATATAATGTTTAAATGGTGGTGTGACTTATAATGAGTCACATCATCATGACATTGATTTTTATGTTTGAGACCATTAACACTTGTTATTCTTATATTGGAGTATAAAAATTTATTATTAATATTTTAGTGATCAATGCATTGTAATATGAATTAAACCTTCTTTCTTTTTTACTAGAATAAAATTCATTGAGCTAAAACAACATGGCATACATATCTGAAACTTGAGCTTAAATGCCAAAAAATATTACAACATACATATTTAAACTCTATTGCCTCATCTCATTCTCGCAACTCTTAATCTGACTAGGGGCTTGTGCCTTTGGAACTTCATATACTATTATAGAGTCACTATCACTCAAAAATTAACTTGGGAGATTTATTATGGTTCTAGGATGATTTGTGGAATGGATATCAAGCATTGTCAGGGAGGGGATTTGAGTGAAGCAAGACTTATCATATTATGGGGCATTAAAGTTCATGAATGCATAGAGTTGAGAGTACCCACTTGCTAGTGAATATTGAATCTAATAGGACAATGGTCAAAAAAATTGGCATCTAACCATGGCTCAACCAAAAGAGGAAAGTAGATGGAAAAAGAAAAGAAAAGTTCCTAAATTTCAAAGCAATAATTTTATCAACAATGAGGAACATATTACGCACTTTGTGAACATGACATATGGTTATGAGGTTGACGATGAAGATGTTATTATGAATTATTTTTTTGTTGGGCCACTTAAAGAAATCATTAGAGAGTGGTCTAAAATCTTACCTACTAACAACATAGGCTCTTAAGAAAAGCTTATGTTAGTATATACAATATTAAGATAAAGTTGACCCAAAATTTTATATTCATGATATTACTACAATAAAAAAGGAAGATAATGAAATATTAGTTGATTTCAACAAAGGTTCATCACCACAATGAGAAAAGTGTCTCCTCACAACCAAGTGATATTTTAATTATATTTTACAATGATTAATTTGATGAAAATATTGGTTATTTCCTTGAGGAAAATTTTTTGGAACATTGATGGATACATATGAAATAGCTATAAATGTTGAAAGCAATATAAAGGTCTTAATTAAGCATATGAAGATGGTTTTGATACAAATTCCTAACCTAATAAGGGTTAGCCAAGAAATATTTTGATAACAAATGACAAGCTGGATGAGCTCATGGGTTCTCTTTGTTAAGAAAATAGCACACATACGCTACTAGTACCAAAAAAATTACAAAACACAAGCTTTATATAAGTACAAATAAGCAATTATGGTAAAAAGTGGAATAATGGCATATATTCATTTCTCACGCCAATCCTTGACGAAATAAATAGAAGTTGTTAGATTGATAAAAAAAAATGAACAACATAACTACATGTAAATAAACACTTAGAAAAAATGAATGAACAATACAAATAGAAACATATAAACAAAAGAGAAGGAACACCAATATATATAGGGAAAACCATTTTCAATTAAAAAAAATCATGCCTTCTAAAGAATCAAATCAGTATATTATTTATCAAAAAAAAATAGTTACAATACATTTGCAGGCTCAAAGACATAAAATGGAGATCAACATCTCGCTCCTTTGGAGGAAATCCAAAAACATAAGCCTTCAAGATGTTGCTTGATGATTTGATCTCAATAACGCAATTAATTGACTCAAGGAGGCCCATAAAACCACTAAAAGGCATTATCATGGGCCCAAACATGATCCTAAAATACCATGGTAAGAATATTTATTACAAACACCAAATTTTGACCCATTATTTATCATTTACCTCCTTTAGAAAGATACTTTATGATGCATCATAAGTGGGTCAATATTACCAATCCACTTTATAATTCCCTAAAATCGTTCTCTTGCATATGACATAGACTTTGTCATAAATAACTTTGATCTCTTACAATATCATAATGAGATTAGATTCCCCTACATGTTCTTAAACACATTCTAAGATAGTTAACACATTCAAAAATTCCACCTCAAAGTTGAATCCCTCATTTACTTAATAATGATAAAATAATAATAAATATAAATAAATAAATCATTTAAATATTATGAGTTACAAGTTAAGATAGAACTAATCCTAACACTTTCAAAGTACTAATGTATAGAGTAGAAAGAAATGAAAAGGTTCTTCAATTTCCTAATGCTACACCACATGCTAATGAAGGGATATTCTTACATAACAAACAATGAAACCCAAAATGATCCAAGAAGAAAATACAAAATGATATGTATGCAGCACCAAGACACAAAAACCCAAGGTCTCACAAGAAAGATATGCTTGATCCATTAATAAAAGATCAACTAAATAGGAAGTGTGATTTTCCTTGGTTTGATCCATGTTATATGTCTCATGACCCGATAAACCATGTGGTCATTTTATCTAATGGAAAGAGAATATTGTCATGTTGAAGATGAACATTAAGAATATTATGATGTTGAAAAATAAGATTATCAAGTTTTTTATTTCCATTTTGATGTCAACTAACCTCATTAATATGAGAACATGAATATAATTCATGAGGACAAGGTAATAAATATTTTTTAGAATATTTAAAAATATATCTGGCGAATGAATACAAAAAGGAAAGGCCGCCAACAAATGATAAAGGTGTTTCTACTTGGTGGAAGATGCTCACTTGACCGTCAAGGCTCCTGATTTTGATGATTCTTTAGATGTTGACGTGGACTCCTCTCGGGATGAGGTTGTGCCTCTTACTATTGTTGTGGTCTCTACTGGCCCCCTGGATGTTCCTAGTGTGACCCCCTCTAGCCTTAGGGTTGATTCATTCGTTGCTACTATTCTACAACAACTGCCAGCTCCTAGTGAGTTTGCTTCAGGGGTTTTTCTGTAGCAATAATTTGCCCTAAGTTTGGATGATTTCTCTGAGGAGGTTTCCCTTGTTGATCTTCATCGTAATGATGTCCCTAACAATAGTATTGCCTAGATTGTTGTTTGTCATAGGCATAAAGGTAATTCCTCCCCCTCCCAATCTTCGTGTTGGGTCAAGAGTGATTCTCCCCTCTCTTGAGTTAGGCTCATGGCTTTTTTCTATTGGGTTATTTTTGGTTTTGTAGGCCATTGGCAATGGTCCTCCAACCTGCTATTTTTGGCATGTTCAATCTAAGATTGTATAGGGTCAACACCCTTGTTTTGCTACTTATTTTAATCAAAACAAATGATATGAAAGCCTTGACCAATGTAAAAGTGTCTCAAGTGCAAAGTGAGTATTATTTAATAAATAGGAAAATAGTAACTAAATTTAAGAAAGTTGCAAGAGTTCAAGACAAATAAAGGATTGTTGTTGAAGCTGAAAAATCCCACAAGTGTAAAGGTATATGAGAAAATATGGTCAAATTAAAAAAATCTAGTAGTGTGAAATAATTTTGAACCAAAGAAAAAGAAGTAGTGCAGTGCCCCTCTCTTTTGGCTTGTCAAATTTTATGTTTTGAGTCTTCTGTGTGTGGTTTCAACCCCTTTGGTATGTGATGCTTGACTATGCTCCCTAGATTTCTATGTGACTTTTATACTTTTGTTGGAATCAAGGAACACTGGGGGGGGTGGGTGAATCAATATTCTACCGATTATCATATTTTCTAATTTAAATTTAAACTGCCAGGATTCATAAGCATGAAACTAAAATGCGGAATCTCAAAACAACCAACCACAAAATCATAACACCAAGATTTTTACATGGAAACCAAAATGGGAAAAGACACGATGGGATTTGAATCCACACTATTATTTCTCTATGGCCAATAGCAAAACAATATTACATGAGGAGGAATGCACAAGCATTCAGACACACTACCTAGAGCTACAACCCCGGAAGGCTCACTTCCTTACTGATCAATTACAATGATGAAATACAGTAAAAGAACTCCAAAATAGCATCTAACAATGCTTGGGTGAGTTTCGGTTAAGTCCCAAATCTCTGACTGTGTCTTCTCTGCAACTCTGCTCTGTTTCATGTCTCAATCGGCTACTGGATCAAGAATGTGCACGCGAAACTGTGCTACAAAGGATTTTTGATCACCACTTGCTCACATATCAACTATATCACACACCAAAAAGATCTTTTGCACCGGTCTTATATATCCACAATCACAAGATAATCATTTATCAAGTCGGTCTGCTAATATAACATGTAATCATGAGTTGGCTTGATCGGATCATCAAAAACAAATGCAAATCACCAAAATGATGATAAAATGATGTCTCTATGTTGGCCCAATCATCCCATGCATGATTCATAACACCACAATCACCATAAAGCTTTTGGACTAAAACTGCTCTGCTCTCCTTGAAATACCAATTAATTGGCTACTACTTGACATCTGCTTCTGAATATCAAGATCTATGATTACCGAATAGGAATCTCAAGAAGATTTGCCATCAATTACAACCCTAGATCACTAATCAATCATTGATATATACCGGATGAGTGTCAATTTCCAACAATCTCCCCCTTTGGCATTGATGGCAACACGCATGAAAAATGTCTAAGTGTTGAAACCTAGAAACCTTATCAAATTGCTAAGGCTCCCCCTTAGACAAAGAATTCTGAAACCTGTAACATGCTCTATACATTACAATATTTTATTGTACATTTTTCACCATTACTCTCCCCCTTTGACAACAATTCCAAAGATGGGATGTTGTCCAAAACTTATATACAGAGATATCTACCAGAGACTTTACAAGTATTTGAAGATATCAGCAAAATTGTCTTCAAAAATCCTAGGCGAGTGTCCCACTCACTCTTCAAGTTATCCAAAACTGTAATGAATACACTTAAAACATATGCATGAATCTCCACATCCTTCAGTTCAGATGGAACAAGTTGTCCCATAGCCTTCATACAGTTAACCTTATTACTCAACATGGTGTCCAACCGGGGGGCAATCAAATTATGGAGTTCACCAACTCTCCTCAAAATTATGTCCTTATTTGCATTAAGGCTTGATATTTGATCATTAAGATCCATTATTTGCCCTTCTACACTACTAGTTAGGGATACATTAGGATCAAAAGACTGTGAAATACTAGCAAGTTTACCGTGGCAAACACCTATTTGCTTTTCTATACCTACTATGATCTTTGGGAAAATAAGATAAAACATATATTTTATCGCCTCGGCCAATGAATCTGAAATAGTCTGTAGACCTTTATTCAATCTTACTCTATCATCTTCTATCATTTTTTGGAATGTCTGCATTCTTACTTTCTTGAATCTATCCAATACTCTCTTAGTAGTAGACTTCTCTAAAGAATCAAAATTGGTACTTACATTGTTAATCAATTGAAATAATTTACAGAAGGGGATAGAATTGGGATCTAGTTACACTCTAAGAACCACCTTCTGCAACACATCACCAGACTTCAAAATAAGCTTTTTGTCTTCGGACTCTGATTTGACCAGATTTTGATTGGCCTGAGCTTATGCAACTTTTGCAAGCATCAACTTTTCAGCAGGAGACATTTGTCCAAGATCTAGAGGACCATCAAGATTGATAGAGATCCGGGGTAGGGTCCTTGTGACTGCAGGAGTGTCAATTGCTAGATCAACAACTCCCTTTCCTTTATCTACCTCTGCATCTTGCACCTTTGAATTCTCAAGCTCCTTTACCTCAGCACCATCCCCTTTATCTTGTGCACCGGTGTTGCCTCTTGGTGCAGTATCATCCTTTTGAATCTCGGGAACTTCTTGAGCACTATCTACCATCAGAGGATTCACACAGATCTCAGCATCAACTGATACATTTCCTTAGTCTTTTGGATGCTCCTTGGTTTGAGTTTCATCCTTTTGATCATCAGAGACACCTTCCTTTACTTTTGGATGGGAAGTCTAAATTGCATCATTGTACAAGTGGTTGTTCTTCATGATTCTTCTCCATATTTCCTTAGTCTCCTTCTTCACCTCTTCAACCCTACCAATCATCAACCTGTTCACCCTCTTTCTACTTCTGAATTCCTTTTTCTTTGCTTCCTCAATGAGCCTTTTGGCTTTATCTTGGGAGATACAACTGCAAACTTTAATCAATTCTCTTTCTTTCATTTCCTTATATGTTTTGCTATCAGTCAGTCTCCTCGCATGAATAATGTTGTATAGATTCTTAGGGATATTCCTCTCCATCTCAATCAATGTTTTACTAAAGTTATGTAAATATGAAACAACTACTTCTTCAACCTTTCTTTGATCTACCTCATCAAGGTTTTCATAATATGCTCCAATATTATTCAAATTTCCATCAACAATTATCTAATCAATCAATTGATCTATTGTCAATGGAGGAACACATGTATATTTACCTTGTTGATCACTGGATTCAAGATCTTTATCAAGTTGAGTTCTAATCTTTATTTCCCTCTTGGGCATTCCGGTAAGGGTAGGTTTAGATTTAGCTTTCTTGCTTTGCGGGGCTCCATCGGACTATGGTTTCCTCACAACTCTGACAAAATCTCCATTCTTCTTAGCCTTATATTCTTCTTCATCTAATTCGATCTCAGAGGCCACTGGAGATACAACAACATAGGTTCACTTAGGCTTCTCCTTTTGCTTCAAAATTCCCTTTTTGGATGAGCTATGTCCTGATGAGGGTACTGTCGGAGTAGGGGTAGACTTGGTCTCTTTGGGCTTGGCTTTAGAGGGAACCAGTTCAGCCTTAGGCTTCTTGGCTTCCTCCTTAGCCTCCATCTGAGCATGTTTCTCCCTTTCTTGCTTCACCTCCTCCTGGGTAAATCCCATCTGCACTGCCACTTCCTCATCCATCTTAGATACTTTTCTCTTCCTAGAAGGTGCAGTGAACTACTTGTGCAACTCTAGGTCCTTTTCCTTGAAGGTGTCGAATCTTCCTTCTTTCTTATCAACCGGCTGACTCAACATATGTTGAGCATGAGCATCAAGGGTAGCAGCATCAACTTCATAACCCATTGGAAGAATCCACACAATCTTTGGCTCAATGACTTTCATTAGACATTGGTCTTTATCAACCATGAAGCAAATTGTTTTCTCCTACTTCTTCAGTATCTCTATTGGGATTCTTTCTCTTCTCTTCATTATGGCTTGAAAAGTTTTGAAATAACCCCATAGAGTGGATATCCTCATTTTTCCATCATCAATCCCCATAATCCCTTCCTTTATTTGCATAACAACCGACTTGTCATAGGCCCATTGGACCTTCCCTTGAATACCGGGGATTTCATTCATGAAATATAAAGCCAAACAGATAATAAGGGTGCCAAAATTAAAGGTGTGCTTCTTGTCTTGTTTTATTTTCTTCAAATTGATTAGTAACTTATTCAAGAGAACCGTACATAAATCATACCTCTTATCTTCCTTCAACATCAGATAGGCAGAGTATATTGTTGTACCGGAGATAGAGTTTTGTCTGCTTGACTGGTATACTTTATATCCAACCACCATTGATGCAAACTTCACATCATGCTCCAGAATGTCATTGATTGTCATAGCTCTATTGTCAAATTGAGAACCAGTGGAAAAAATCACAATGTTGTTTGATATTTTCCTTAAGCTAGGAACTTCACCAGATGCACTTAGACAAGTCACGGCTTGGATTTCTTGCTTAGTGAGTCTTATCCAACCACATAAATTCATCATAAATTTTGATGAGTACGAACCAAATCTATTCTTTCTCATCAAATGTCAGAAAGTGTACGAACTGAGAAAAACCCTTGACTTGCAAATATCGATATTCCGGCTTGAGATTCCCCAAGTTGTTTGCCAAATGATTGGTGTACATGGTCAACATGTCAACGTTGTGTTAGTCCCAACTGGTTCTTAGAGGGGAGGGGTGAATCAACACTTAATCAAAATTACACAATTTAAATTTTATTATAAATCTTCATTCATCTAAGATCCAACAATGTACTTAATCACTGAAGTAAAATATGCAAGTATGAAAAGTTGACAATGACACCAAGGAGTTATCTCGTGGAAACCCAATAGGGAGAAAACCACGGTGTGAGTAGGAACTCACAAAATTTTCACTCTTTTGGAGTACGCTCGGTTAAGAGCCATCCCTGTTAGGAGATTACAAAGACACTGTTAGGTGACACCTGGTTAAGGGATTTTGATCAAGGCCGGTTAGTGCCTTTACCCTGTTAAAGGTAGCCTGGTTAGAGGACTTAGAACATCAACTAAGATGTTACTCGGTTAAGGGATTTTAAAATAAGGACCTGTTAAAGTCCACCCAATTAAGAGATTTATGTTCCATTTGTTAGAAAGCAACAGATGGATGATCTGTTGAATTAGCTACTGATAGATTGATCAGATCTCAATATGCATTCCACTCAATACACATCGATTGTGTCTTCTCTGCACAACATCAGTTTCCTTCTTACACCTTCGGCTATTCACTCAGTCGATCACCTCTCCTTTGGCACTGCACTCTGTCGGTCCTTTGACCTTTGGCTTTGCACTCTGTCGGTCCACTGTCCTTCGGCTCTATCCTTAGCCAGTTCTTTGTCCTTCGGCTCTGCACTCAGTCGGTTCTCTATCTGTCGACTCTGCACTTAGTCGATCTACCTCACACACACACTAAACTATGCTAACATCTGTTAGCAATTCCTCTCACTCTGCTCTTCACCTTGGATTGCCTTCAACAAGATTTCCTTGTTCCAAATTTCACGATCAAAACTTTCAGAAATAGCCTTAGAACTCTTTATACATTTTTCTAATCGACACCTACAGGCATATCCTCAATCAGATCAATCAAGGATTCTGGAAGGTTTCAAATTCAAACTCTCCCGCTCTTTCTCTATGCGCCTTTCAACAATTCTGCCAAGTGTTCAACCAGTTCTACCACCACATCTCCCAAGGATAGAAACCTTTGAGTCATGTTCAGTCAAATAAATGCAAACCAGAGAATCCACATGTAATCATGCTTGACTGTATGATAACTCAAAGTTAACTTTACCAATAAATGATTTGGCGTAGACACAAGCTTACCAACTCATTCTTTTCCACCACAACTAAATGGCCGATCACTGCTCCGAGATTTATGGTGATCGACTATCTTCCTTCTATCATACCAAGTTACATGGTATGTAACTGCATTTCTTACTTTACCGGTTCATTCTTTGGCTATTAGTTTGTTATGCTAGCATCATGTCTCTCCCCTATTTTTCAGTGAGTTACCGGTTGGTTGGAGCAAACAAGTTTCCTTTCCTGAGTCACCTTTTGTGACTTCACCACCACTAGAGTGACTGATCTTCTTGAGTGATAGATTGGTTAACTTAATTTATCTTTCCTTGAGCTGAAGTAACCTTTGGTCATTCAGTACCAATTTTGTTTCCATTCACTATTGCTTACTAAACAACAAAACCACTCTACCTTTACCACTTCACTGGTAAGTGTTGGACATCAATGACAAACCTTAGCACATATACCAGTTTTCTAGATTGACCAGTTTTGTCAATGCCAACAATCCAACACGTTGTTGAGTTCATCAAGATCATAGCCCTGATGTCCTCATTATGAAGAACGTTGTAGGGTACAGAGGAAAATGCTTCTTCTGGATCATCCTTGACTAGTTTGAAAGGATGTTTCTTGAAAATGGGTCAAGCCCTATCTCAATTCGCAATCGGGAACAAAAATTTGCTTTAAGATTGTTGTAATCATTGTTATATCACCAAATTACTTCTCTCTACTACTCTATACTTTCTCGTGATTGCATGGTGATAAATAAAGCTTTGAAATGCTCTTTTAACCTTCGAAAACCTAATTCTGCATTGCAATAAAAGTTGCAACCAGTTATCTTGATTTTTATGGAGTCACTTATTGGAACATCAAATCATCACTAAATCTTTCAAATAACATTTGCATATATTATTTAATCCTTCTGCAACCTTTCAGAATTGATTGCAGATCTCTGAAAAGGGGGTTCTTAGAATCTACATGAAAAGTTCCCCCTAAGAAAAAAATCCCTAGTTACCAGATGAAGATCCTACACCGGATTCGGGTGCAGATCAATTTTCTGCCTTGGATTCATCTTTTTTGACCCACATCTTCTCATGCTTGTCTATGATCTCCTCTACCTTTGCCTTGCCTTTCTCATCTGATTTGTTCTTATCTACTGGAGCACTCTTGTTCACATTTTTTGCTTCTGTAATGTGATCGGTTTTATTGCATGCACGACAAACAACATTTTGCATAGGTCTAAAGTTCATCTGATTTGGTCCCATCCTGCACTACTTAGAGATATGTTCAAACATCCCACAAGCATAGCATCTCTTGTTTTAAAAATTATTCATTATTGCTCTGCACATGTTTGACTTGTGACCAAAATTATTGCATATGAAACACTGACCGGTAAAGGTAGGACCATTGTTCACATTATTCATTCCATTATTCACCCTACTTCTGCATTGATTCACTATATGACCAAATTTATTGCAAATAAATCATCTACCATCGAATTTATGAGCATTATGTTGCCTAACCAGAGGATTCTTGTTCTTAGGCTTTGCATTGCTTTGTCCAGATCCGGATGATTCTCCTTTCTCAAATCCAAGTCCTCGCATGTCCTTTCCATGTCTTTGACTTTCCAACATCTCATTAAGCCTTGTTGAGCTAGCATTGAATTTGTCTTTGTATTCATTTGCAGTAGCAAGTTCATCTCTTAGGGAAACAATTTATCTTTCAAGTTCTTGACCATTATTCCTCGATTGTGTCAACTCAAGCTTCAACTGATCATTCTCATAGGTAATCCCGAAGCACTCATATTCTCTTTCCTTCAATGATTGATTCAAATTCTCTTCATTCTTCTTCCGGTCCTCAATCTCCTTAGTCAACCTCATCACAATGGATTGCATCTCATTCTTCAGTGCAACATTCTCTCTCAGGCTTGTCAACTTTGTCTTGATTCTCCATGCATTGATCTTCTTTCTCCTTCATCTCGTCCATCAGCTTTTTCCTCTTGTCTCTTGTAGAGTTAACTTGATCCTTCAAGTCATTAATGAAGTCTTCAGCTACATTCAGGTTTCTCTTTAAGGTACTAATCTCATTTCTTGATGCATCAAGATCCTCAACTGCCACACTAAGTTGTCTCTTAAAACCAAAATCCATTAATTCAATCTCCCGGACCTTCCTCGAGAGGTTAGGCTTCCTTAGAGGAACTAGGCTTTGATATCAATTGTTGGAATCAAGGAACACTGAGAGGGTGGGGGGGGTGAATCAGTGTTCTATCGGTTATCATATTTTCTAATTTAACTTTAAACCATCGAAAGCATAAGGATAAAACTAAAATGTAGAATTCAAAACAACCAACCACAAAATCATAACACCAAGATTTTTACGTGGAAACCCAAATGGGAAAAACCACAATGGGATTTGAACCCACAATATTAATCCACTATGGCCAATAGACAAACAATATTACATGAGGGAGAATGCACAAGCATTCAGGCACACTGGCTAGAGCTCACTACTCAATTACAATAAGGGCTACAACCCCGGAAGGCTCACTACCTTACTGATCAATTACAATGATGAAATACAGTGAAATAAATCCAAAATAGCATCTAACGATTCCTGGATGAGTTCCGGTTAAGTCCCAAATCTCTGACTATGTCTACTCTGCAACTCTGCTCGGTTTCTTGTCTTAGTCAGCTACCGGATCAAGAATGTGCACGTGAAACTGCACTACAAAGGATTATTGATCACCACTTGCTCACATATCAACTATATCACACACCAAAAATATCTTCTACACCGGTCTTATATATCCACAATCACAAGATAATTATTTATCAAGTCGGCCTACTAATGTAATGTGTAATCATGAGTCGACTTGACCGGATCACCAAAAACAAATGCGGATTACCAAAATGATGATAAAATGATCTCTATGTCGGCCCAATCATCCCATGCACGATTCATAACACTACAATCACCGAAAAGATTCCGAACCAAAACTACTATGCTCAACTTGAAATACTAGTTAATTGGCTACCGGTTGACATCCGCTTCCGGATATCAAGATCCATGATTACCGGATAGGAATCTCAAGAAGAGTTTCCTCAATGCCACCGGATGAGTCTCAACTGCCAACAACTTTATGTTATATGGATTGTTAAAATAATGATGCTTTCATATTGTTGATAATGTGATGTATTTGATGTATCTATGCTCTGAGAGTTGGATGATTATTGAGATGGATTTTTATGTAATGTTAGAATTTGATCTTGATGCTCTTAGATGGTTATATGTTCTAATCTTACACTGTATATTATCTCTAATGTGTTTGTGGTGAAGGGGAAAAGTGTTGCACTACTCTTTATGGGCAAGCTACATTGCCTCCATTCCCTTTTCACGATGTTATGCTATATGGTTTATATGCACATGTTCGATGGTTTGCTTATGCAATTGTAGGTACCAGGCATCGATTCCACCTGAATCTTCAGGTCTGAGCATGCTCTTCAACCCAATGGTAAAGTGGAAAATGAAGATATTAGTCAGAATCTACACCTTACCTTATGTCAGGTATTCTTGTGGTCATAGCTAGTATTGTTTCCTCAGTCTTGTCCATGTGTGTGTGTTTGTATATGTTGTTGATGACGTCTTCTTAAAGTTGGCTTATGTGAATTAATTAGTTTTGCAAAAAAAGATTTAATTTAATAATGAATAGTACTTAAATACTTTGGTTTATTTATTTAATTAATAAAATGTGTTTAGTGCAAGTTAAAATTCAATGGGTTAATTAAACACTCAATTGGTATTGTGCCTTAGAAATTAAGGTTTTAAAATATATATATATAATTAAATAATTTTACCCCACTCTTTTATAAAATATAATAATAATAATTAAAAGGGATTTAATTTCTTTATGGGCAATTAATTGTCTATGTGCATGTTGGGAGTTACAAAAAAATTAATGTTTTTAATTGGGGAGTATTCTCGCATGCACAACAAAGGTGTTTTTTTTGCAGTGGTGCATAGAAGCTCTCCGGTGAAGAATTATGGGGGGTTTTGGAAAATTTCTTGAATGGAGAATTTATTTTTGGTTATGCTAGAGTTTTGGGAGATTATTCTGTAATTTTTTTGGTAAATATTTGTTGAAGTTTTGGTTTGATTTGGGTTGGCTCTCTGGATTTGGATCAAGGATTTCTTGTTTGTCGTGGCCTATGTTGCTTCAAAATTTCTTTTCAGGAAAGCATTTGAGGTGAGAGCTTTTGATTCCGGTCTTGCATGTAAAAAAAACAAAAAAAACAAGGGTTACTTTTCATGTTGGAGAGTATAATTGTTGTTTTTTGACTAGATTAGATTGAATTTTTATTTAAAAATTTGGGGATTGTTGTTTAATGGATTCATTTGTATATAGATATTGATTTCTTTCAGTGATTGGATTCAAAAAAAATTGGGTTAAATGGGATCTTAAATATTTAAAATGGGGGTTGTATTTCTTCTGATTCTAGTAAAATTTGTTCAAAAAAGTTTGGGTTGAATCTATATTTATTCTAGTAAATAGTTTTTAAGATTTTGGGGATTTTTGATGATATTGGGTAAAATTTGTGATATGTGTTCTTTTTATCAGACAATCTGTGTGCTCTCTTGTTGAATCCAACATTTTTTTTTTGTGCATATATATATATATATATATGTGTGTGTGTGTGTGTGTGTGTGTGTGTGTGTGTGTGTGTGTGTGTGTGTGTGTGTGTGTGTGTGTGTGTGTGTGTCATTTTATTTTATATTAATGGATTGTGGGGGTCCAACCCACAGCCGTGGGTGCTGACCCATGGTTTCCCCCCTTGCCCTCAATTAAAAATTAAACACTCGGTTGTGCTATTTGTTAATAGATTCAACAGTGATATTATATATATATATATAAAAGCAAATGGATGTGTTTTTATCTAATGTATTTGGTCTTTCAGAAAATCTATATTTGAGACACATACACATTTTGGTAGTTAATATTAGAAATTAATCTTTTATGTATAACCTCATTTCAATTTGTATTGTATTCCTTATTTATTTTAAAGTTTAACCATATTTTGAAATGAAATTATTAGAGGAAGCCTTGTTTTCATAAATATTAAAATATTAGTACTTATATTAAAATGGTATTATTAGATATGAAATGAGACTAAATGAAATGGTTAAGATATTGGGAATTAAAGTTATATAATAACCTCCAGTGATGTTATATGATTGATATCTATTGGTTTAAAGAAAGTCTTATTTCCTTTTTACCTTCGTTCATGGAGTAATGATGTTTGTTATTGATGCCATTGTGTCAACTTGATGTTATGATTTAATCCCTCTATTTTTTTTTGGCATTTGGAGACCTTAATCTTGTCCTTGGATCTTTTGTTCCCGTGGGGGTAATATTCAGTTGAATGGTTCTATGTTTTGGTTTTGGAGGCCTAGGGGGGGCAGGGGGTGGGGGGGAATTATGGTTTCTTCATTGTTCTACCATGTTTCATTCCTTGGATTAAAGTTCCAGTCTGTATTTATAATTGGAAGGTAGATGGTGATTCCTAGCCTACTCGAAATCATTCCCATGTAATACTTTATTGTAGCAAGAGGGTCATGCCTTGCTATGGTATTTTAGTGCTTTCCATCTTGTGATTTCTTGTTTGGACTTTGGTCTTGCCTAGTTTCCTAGGTGCACTCATGGGAGAGTGGCTTTCATTAAGGGTTGGGACCCAAAGTGGTTGCTAGGCTAACCCAATGGAAGTTTTTTAATTAAGTGATAACATAACTTAATAAATTGGGGATGGGTAGTTAGTTCACATTAAATAAGATAAATTTTGGATGCCTCTCTTACGCCCAAACGCTCGTTCAGGTTTGAGATAAGTTCACAAGGTCGAGAATGGCGTCCACCAATCTTGTCTCCACTAAAGGTTGGTGTGGTCCACTAGAGTTGTATGGGGGTCAGGGGTCAGGGGTCAGGAGAGGTTACCAGGGTAACCCAGGATGGGGGTCGGGACCTAGTGAAGACCTACCAAGGTAACTCATGACAACCTAGTGATGACACTCTTCCCAGTTGCATACCTAGTGGTTTACTTGGTTGATTCTCTGTGTTTGCTTGGGCCTCTGGAAAATTGATTGTTGTCTTGTGAGTTCTTTATTCCATCTTGTTATTTCTTGGTGATTGTATCCTTGTGAGACTTGAGTTTGTTCTTGTTTTATTTGTACCTTCCTCTTGTCTCTTGGGTCTGACTGATACCTCTTAGCATGAGGGGTCGACCCGATGGTACCACATGGTTGGGTGGAATTCTATTTGCACCCACTAGATTTTGGTATGAGTTTCATCATGATCGATATGGTTTGAGAGAAAACTGAATATCTACCTTGCACTCCTGATATAGAGCTTTTGACATTTTATTTTTTTGATAGGTGACATGGATTTTTTAGCTTGGTCCAATCGCCAGGTGAGGCCACAAATTGGGGGGGCTCATCCCCAAATACATATATGAGGTATGGAGACCTCTAAGAATTAGTCCTATCATCTTTGACCTATCTCTGAAAGAACACCTTATCTCTCCACACCTTATCACTCTGCTAGCTCTCCTTATCTCTCCATTTTTTCCTCTCCTTATCACTCCAACCTCACTTTATCTCTTCAATTTCGCCTTATCACTCCACACGCATTGCACCTTGTGTCCACAGTATGATGTGTATTAACACCTAACAATGCCAGTATACTTGATTTGCAAGCCATGTACCACATCCTCCAATCGAGGCTCCTCACTGGTCAACACATCTGACATAGCACCGAAGTCTATGCAACGTAAACCACAACAGAGGCAATCAACGAGTCCAACCAATCATTGTGGCATTTGAGGAGGGCATGCACCATAAATATCTCATCAAACAACCTTCACCAAATTCATTGTGTGAGACTCAAATGAAAGACGTCCTATCAACACAGCTTGCAGCTTTTACTGTTGCGCTGCAGGGTGAACCCTCAAAGATTTTGACATTATTGTGCTTTGTAGATTGTATCCATATGGATACCTTGTAATGTAATTATGATCTTATGTATGTTCTCTTAGTAGTGTACCTAAACCATGTACCTTGAGAAGGACAATGTATTATTATTTGTAAAAGATTCTTATTTCTTCATTCATGTTTGGTTATGATATTTGAGTAATTTCATTGTGGGGCCTTGTGGACACTTGTATGAAATAAATGATCATTGTTTATCCCTTATTGTACCATCTTGTAGCCCATTGTAAATGTAAGGTTTATTTATTTTTTGACAAAAAAAAAATTATTCGTATTTTTATTGTTTATTTTTGTTTTGTCCTCTGGGCCTCATAGCGGGGCTGTTACAAGTAGAAATTCCTATAACAAATATATGATATCTAAAAGAAAAATATACATGCCTTAATCTATATGAGCATATAGAATTAGTGTAGCTAGGAAGAAACCTACAAATGGTAGTAGTCCTCGAGTTAATTCAAAGGTTGATCATGTTGTCAATCAAATGATACAATATGCGCCTTCTAACAACTTTGTTACACTATCAAAAGTCATTACTTTCCCTATCTATGGACTTATGTACAAGTCTTGAGCCATAAGTCAAATCAAGGTTCAAGCACAAAATTAGGATGATGGACTATTTAGCTATCCCATCAATGAGTGATGAAATGGGTTGTGCAAGAAGTTGAATCCAGTTTTGGGCCAAAAAGTTCAATTGTTTTTTTTCTATTTTTTGAGAATTTGTCACATTTGAGCTAAAAATTTGAAGCACTTAATTGAATTTAAAAGAAAGTCAATAATATGAAATGTAGTACTTAGAGTCTAGTTTCCAAGTATTTAATTTATTTTAATACCTAGATGATACAAATTGATTTTAATAGGCAATCTAAAATCCACTGTTTAAAATACACTTTTTCAAGACCATACCATGCATGTGTACGACAAGCATAGTTTGACCTAAATAAAAGTAGTTTTTTGAATCCTCTTGGGAAAATATGTAAAATACTAAATATTGTTGAGGATATTTTTTTGTAATTTTTTTTTGAATATTTATTTATTAATTTTTTATTGGTCACAATTGTTGTTTTGAAAGACACTTGTGTATGACAAACATATGCAGGCCTAAACTTATCTTTTTTTTTTTTGCAATAAAAAATTAAATTGAAAAGAATCATTTGTAGATTATTGACATATAATTTTTTTTTCAAAAAATGTAAAAAATAAAAAGATTTAAAAAAATAAGAAATCATGCTATTTCAAGTTTTTGGACCACTTTCATAAAAAATTACTTAACAAATAGAAAAAATAATCCAATTGTAAAAAAATTACATATTTGAAATTTGAAGAGTCTCTTCTATATTGGGTTTTAATTTTGTTAAAAATTTCTACAAAAAAATGTCTTAAGATATATGTCCAAAGTCACTCTTTTCTAATGACACAAGCATGACCTTCAAGTTGCAGGTCAAAGCATGTCCAAGGCTAAGGGTCAACTCCCCAAGCCTTTCTAGAGCTGAAACTCATAGCAAAAAGCAATCCTTCAATTCAATTTTTTTTAAAAATGGATCTCGTTATGTTTTTAGAAATGGGATTGCATTTTTTTAATAACGATATCCTATTTTATAAATGACAACATCCCATTTTTTAATTTTAGCCTTGGAACCCCAATGTATAATGGGATCTTGTTTCTAGAATAACACGATCTCTTTTTTGTTAATGTATTTTAGTGTTTTTTGTTAAGTCCAAAACTTTCACGAGAAGTGGACTCAACTTCATGCTTTTACCTAGTACCTATTAGTTCCTCCAAGGCTTGCCAAGTTAATACAAATGCTCAAGAAACTCGTGAGATATATCTAGGCTTGAATGCAAAAATTCATTATCATTAATTATAATTAACACGCAACCACTAAACCTATCTAATTAACAGATTTTGAATATAAATCAATGAATGTATACAAAACAAATTCAACAATAATAGATCAAAAGCATGTAAAATATCCTTGTCAAATTTGGATGTATTTCACTTCCATTGTCCTTCTAGTTCTTGTGTTATCTTGGCTCTTACAGTCACGCTATGAAAGACCTACATAATATGGACACAAGAATTTGAAGATGGTGGTCCTCGAAAAAGGGAAATTAATGTCAAATTTATAGATTTTAGAGAGATGATTCAGATGGTTGAGATTCAATTGAGAATTGAATTAGTCAATGACTGAGATTTCATGTGACCAGTTGGTGAGAGAGAATTGCTCATGCTCTAGATTTGATTGATAGATCAATTGGATTGATTGAAGAGATAATTGGTTTGATATGGAGTTAGACAGGATTGATTGCTTAGTCAGAAAAAGGTGATTGATAGTTAACTGGATTGATTGACTAGATGACTGAAATGATTGATTTGTTAGAAAAAGGTGATTGGGAGTTGACTGGATGTTAGTGGTAGTTAGAGTTTAGCATGTGTTGTAGGAAATTAGAATGGAATTTAATTTAATTTGCATTTAGATTTTCGAAAATGCAAATTAATAGGAAATTAAATGAAATTGAAATTAGATGAAATTTGAATTTGGGGAGAATTGAATTATTTGAAATAGAGGGAAATTGAATTAAATAAATTAATGAAATATATTTATTTTGGAGCACATAATTAGATAACTAAATAATTTAAAGAAATTATTTAATTATGAGGGGAATAGAAATTGAACTTAATTAAATAATGAAAAATATTTAATTAAGTTACATAATTGTAATTAATTAAATAATAAAATTATCTAATTAATTTTTTAATTTTTATTTTTGATAAAAGTGGAGAACCACTAATTTTTTTATTAATTTTAATATTTTTTTACAACCTGGTTCAAAGAGCACCAGTAGGAAAGAACCAGATGAAGAAAACATTTGGTCTTGCTCATACATCATAAACCAAATATGAGGCCCACCCAAAGATTACACAATCACCATAATGGGCAACAAAAAAAAACCCAGCCCCCTATAATGAGTACAAAATCTCTCTGAATGAGAGAATTACATTAAGAGTGCAGAAACCATGAACTAGTTATTTCCAATGGAGGAGAAGAAAGGGGGATAACATCATCAATGAGATCTGCAGGAGACACCATTTGAAGAGGCAAAACTGAAGTTGGAGAAGACATTACTGCTTTCATCGAGTCTAGAAGGAAGTGAATACCTAAAAATACATTGATAGTTGCTGCCAAAAAATCTGGCGAGACATAATCTAACAAAGCTACCAAGGCAAACATAGAATCATCATAAAGGTTAGAAATCAAGCCATTCCTTATAATTGAAATAAGTTCCTCGTGCCAGCCAGAAGATAGTAATTGAGAACAAGGTAGGAAACCACCATAAGAAAAATTGCCAAACTCAAAATGATAATGAGACAATGCATTATCCAAATCAGCAGCAATATAGAAATAGGGATGGAAATATGCATCAAAGAGTGCTCTGACCATAGAAGAATCCAAAAGCAAGTCCATGTAGATAGTGCAAAAACGAGATGCAACCTCAACAAGAAAACAACCTGCATTTTCCACCAGCCATCGTTTGCCCAAAACCTTGCGAAAAACTAGAGAGAAATCTAGAGAATAAATTTGAAACAAGCGGCAAGCTTTTCATCATCAAAATCATGAGAGTCCTAGAAGTCATGCTGCTTAATAGGCAACAATACTCTATAGCCCACATACTCCATAAAAGAGATAATGTAAAAACAAAGAGAATTCGGGGTTAAAAAGACAACAAATGCCATCATAGAAGAACACACTTAGCCACCAAAGGACGCGACAAATAATATCAGTACAAGCAAGCCCACGGTAAATGTGCGAAGAAAACCACAGACAGCCACCTCAAGAAAGAATGATGAGAACTTCTTCTCAAAAGCATGCCCATAATTACACATGATCGTGATAAATAATAATACAAGATTGTCACACGAATGAGATCCCCCGAATGCAAAAGTAAATAATTCCAAGTCTGCCACCACAAAGGAAGAGATGAAAAATCATTAAAACTTCAAGCAAGCCGCCCTGACAGAAAGTACAAGCACCAAAGGTAATCATAAATAAGACCTCGTGCAAGTTGTACAGGAAATCATACTTCAGGTAAACAAAAAGCCCAGGCAACAGACACGTGATATTATGGAAAACAAGATTACAAGGCACTCCTATACCAAAATCCCAGCCTATTAAAACAAAAACCCCAACCCATACCCTGGCTGGAATTACAAACAACAATGCAGACTTAATGAGGAGATATGAAAGACCAACAAGGCCACCAACACCACCACATTAAATTGCATACCTGAATATAATCACCAACAAGATACAAGGTCATGACTCGGCCAATAGGTTAAGATCGATTTAAACCGGATGAGGTGGTAAAACACTAGTATCCACATCAACCAAAGAGTGGATATCTTCATCTAATGCTTTATTGGCCAGGAAGTCCGCCACCTTGTTGGCTTCCCTGTAGCAATGGACTATAGAGAAAGAATTAAAAAACTCAAGTTGAGCAAGTATCTTATCCAACCAATATTTGAGATGTCAAGAGTGCGAGGAGCAATTAGTGACCATATAAAAAACAACCTGGGAGTCACCTTCTATAACAACATCCAACAAATGCAATGAAAGGAGCAGATCAAGCCTAGTAGAAAGAGCATGAAGCTCAACCACATTATTAGTCCCATTAGAAATACACTGACATTGTGCTTTAATAATACAATCCCTATTATCAGAAACCACAATACCAATGGCAGATTTCCCAGGGTTACCACGGGATGCTCCAGCAAAGTTCAACTTGTACTTAGAAGCCGAGGGAGGCAACCAGACCACCTCTTTCCTATTTAATGAGGACCTTGTTTTAGAAATGGCCCCAATCAAAGGGAGCGACTGTAAAGCTGGCCAATGCTTGGTAATCCAATTGTCCCATGGTGTAAAAGTATTGTGAAGACTAATGCCCTTGTAAATGAAGGCCAAGACAGTCTCGGAGATCAATTTTTCTATACAGAAGAGCACATCTTGCAAAGTGGAAGAGTTCTTCCTAAAAATCCTGTTATTCCTCTCAAGCCAAATCTTCCAGATTAGAACAAAAGGAGCTACTATCCAAATGCAAGCATAGAATGAAGATGGATATAATAGGGGACAACTCATGAAGTGAGACCTAAGGTCACTGCCTAGAGCAGAACTCCAATTTAACTTATTAGATAGCTAGTACCAACAATGAGAAGCAAAGGGGCAATAAAGGAAGAGATGAACGACAAATTCAAGAGAGCCTCCGCACATAACACAAGGAAAGACAACAGTAATGCCAAGCCTATCCAATCTCATGCCAGTTAGAATTCTATCTTGAACGACCAACCAAGCAAAAGCCCCTGCTTTTGGAAGGCAGGCAGCATGCCAAAATAACTTATATGGCAAATCATATCCCTTAACACCTGCAGACAAATAATTATACCCTTCTTTAACTGAATATTCCCCTGATTTTGAATAGGTCCAAATTAGCTCATCATCCTCCTCTGAAAAAGAGAAATGGACGTTTATTTAGCTCCTCCACAAATGTAGATTTAATATCTTGGTCCACCGGAAGAGAATCAATTGATTTCCATTTGGCCACGGGTAAGAGGCCCGAGGAATCCACACAAATATAATCAGCCACAAATATACCCCAAGAAGATTTGAGGGAAGACATAAGAGGTGACCAATCCCTAAGGCTAAAAAGTGTAGGGAAACCATTCCAGATTTCCTCCCAAAACCTGGCCTTTCGACCATTATGGACAAGCCAGGACAACCCTGGAAAAATGACAGATCTGCACTCAACCATGAAATTCCAGATTATAGACCCTTTAGGGAGCGAAGAAGCAGTAAAAATGGCCTCCCTAGAACCATTATTCAAATATTTTGCAAATAAAATAGATGCCCACTTAGAAGAGGGTTGTTTATATAGCTTCCAAACTAACTTATCACCAAGGGCCAAATTCTGCTTACCAATATCCTTAACCCCTCCACCCCCTTTATCTCTCGGAGCACAAATCCTATCCCATGCCAATAGAGGGATCCTACCTTTCTTGTTAACGTTCTCATTCCATATAAAAGACCGTAATACTGAATGTAGAGCAATCATAGTTTTCTTAGGAGCCTTTAGAACAGATAATAGATAGATGGGAACCACATTTAAAATGGCTTTAATAAGCACAATTTTTCCTGAAAAAGATAACCACTTATGAGACCAAGAAAGTATTCTTGAAGAAATGGCCCTCGAAATCTGTTCCCAAAAATTATGCTTCTCTGAACCAGTAGAAAACAGAATACCTAAATACTTACAAGGGAACTGGCCAACAAAGAAACCCCAAAAATGAGTCAACCTGGACTGCACCAACGGGGAAACATTAAGAAAGAAAATTTTAGACTTGGCCCGATTGACCTTCTGACTAGAGAACAAAGAATAGTCCATAATGATCCTATTGATGACCTTAGCTTCCCCCATAGTAGCTTTACCAAATAGTAACGTGTCATCTGCAAATCAATAATGAGTATGGCTAGCAGCCATAAGAGGAATAGAAATCCCCTTCAAGATGCCACTATCCCTAGCTCTTAAGATGGCTCTACTAAGGGCTTCAGCTAGAATAATAAATAGAAAAGGCGACAACAGATCCCCTTGCTTGAGCCCTCTAGATGAAGCAAAAAAGCCATATGGAGAACCATTCAAAATCACTAAGAACCTGATCATGCTAATACATGCTTGTATCCATTTAACCCATTTAATCCCAAACCCAAAATTATTAAGCACACACAAGAGCGCCTGCCAACTTACCCTATCATAAGCCTTCATCATATCCAACTTTAGAATCATAGCCGAAATCGATCGCTGAGAGATAGAATGCAGAATCTCATGGTCCACAATGGCCCCTTCTATCATTTCCCTACCAGGGACAAAACCCCCC
The DNA here is from genome assembly GCF_030272615.1 of Cryptomeria japonica. Classification (NCBI taxonomy): domain Eukaryota; kingdom Viridiplantae; phylum Streptophyta; class Pinopsida; order Cupressales; family Cupressaceae; genus Cryptomeria; species Cryptomeria japonica. Next base: position 99,486,373 of record NC_081406.1, on the reverse strand, counting down.
TGTTCACCTGAGACAATCTTTGGAATGAGCTTGGCAAGCCTTAAAGAAATAGCCTTAGTAATGATTTTGTATAAGGTATTACATAAAGAGATTGGGCAAAAATCCACAAAAGATTTGGGATTCTCACTTTTTGGAATGAGGGAAATCAAAGTTGAATTGAGTTCCTTCAAAATTGACCTATTGCACCTAACCTCTTCTAAAACAAGATGAGGTTCTCCCCATGGAAAGACCAACATTTTTGGAAAAAGAGGGCAATAAAACCATTGAGACCAAGAGCCTTATCAGGTGACATTGAAAAAAAAACCTCTTTTACTTCTTGAATAGAGAAATGTGCCATTAGCATTACATTATCCTCATCATAAATAAGCCTAGGAATAGTGGAAACAAAACTATCATCAAAAATAGATGTCTCCTCAGATAGTAAAGACTTGAAAAACCGGACAGCCTCAACAACAATCTCTGACTCTTTTGAAATAACAGCTCCATCAAGGTTTTGAATACAAGAGATCCTATAACATTGTCTTTTCATCTTAGCTGAGGAATGGAAGAATTTAGTATTCCTATCACCATCACACAACCATAGGTCTTTAGATTTGTGACGCCAATAGATTTCTTCCCAAGAGAGAATCTCTTCTAGATGAGAGTTTAAAATTTTATGCCTCTGAAAGGTAGTAGAGTCCATGCCACAGTTCATAACCATAGAATCAAGAGCTTCAAGTTCATCCTGAATCTTAATCTCCTCAGAGAAAATATTTTTAAAATGCAGTACATTCCATTTCTTAATTTCTTGCTTAAGATAAGAGAGTTTTTTGAAAAACCTAAACATCCTAGTTCCATGAACAAAGGGAGCCGAGGACCACCAAGATTGTAAAAGCATAAGAAAAGATGGATCTCGAAACCACATAGGTTCAAACTTAAAAGAAGATCGACCAAGAGCTCTGTCATCCAAGATAGATAAGACAACTGAAAAATGATCAGAACCAACATAAGGAAAAACCGAGGCCACAACATCCACATCAAAGGAAATCCAATTGTCAGAAACCAAGAAACAATCAAGTCTTTCAGCAATCTATGAGAAATATTTTCTCCTATTAGTTCAAGTGAACGGACCATTCAAGGTTTTAAAATTCACCAAGTCATTCTTATGAATGAAAGCAGAAAAATCTTCCAGGATACACTTATTGGGCAAAATACCCCCAAATTTTTCATCATTAGAGGAAATGGCATTAAAATCCCCTCCAAAAACCATAGAATGGCCATGAAGGGAAGAGAAAGTAATGGATACAGAATCCCAAAGAGCTTTCTTACCCCTAATCAACATTGGTCCATACACATTGAAAAACCAGAATTTAACATTCGAAGCACAACTTTTAACCAAGGCCAACATCCAGAAGGGAGCAGAAACAACCAATTTTAACTCAATAGACACGTCCTTCCAAAGAAAATCCAAACCCCCAGACGCCCCCACAGAAGGGGAGACACAAAAATTCCAAGGCTTCCATTTGGAAAACAAAAAAACAGCACCTTGATAACTTAACTTAGTCTCTTCCAAAAGTAATACATCACACTTCATTAAATCCAACTATGATTTAATGAGGCGCCTTTTGTTAGGGGCATTTAAGCCCCTAACATTCCATGACACGATCCTCATTTCTCTCGAGAGGAGACAATCTCTCCCCTCTTCTCAATTACAAAATCAACACTCTCCAACTCAGCCTTTAAGCTACGCTTGGAGGCCACAGATCGAGTAAACGGAGGACTAAATTTTGTCTTTTTCTTACCTGATCCCGATTTCGAGCTCAAGAGTGTAGACTAAATACCAGCATCAATCTCTAACTGCATATAGAATGCCTTTGACTTCCTACCTCTTTTAGCAAGAGAAGGAGATGGTGAGGTAGGGGATAAAGGGAATTGAACCAGGGGTTTATTAATCATAGGATCAAAACCCACATTCCCATCCCCAACCCTAGTTACACCCAAGGCATTATCAGCCTCATGGGCTTTATCAGAGAGAATATCAAAAGGATTACAAGTTGAGGGAATTACCAAGGAAGAATTTAAATTAACCAAATCCTGATCAATTGCATCCACCACTTTATCAGTGACATCTGAATTCAAGGTAATGTTATGATCAAAAACCACTTTTTGAACTTTAAAAATTAAGTCATCATTAGGAAGGAAGGAATCCATACAATTAACAACATCTATTTGAGAATTAATAAGCAGGCCATCTTTCATAAGAGAGGGGGAACCTAAAACCGTCGCACAATCCCCATCCTTCTGAATAACTGAAGGAAAAGGTTCATTACCAACAACAGTCGGAGCTTGCAGAGGAGGGGATTTTGGCCGACTCCCACCATCAACATTAGGAAAGGGAGTAACAGGTTTTGAACTATGATTTTTGAAGGCCGAGACACCTTATCTTCAAAAGACAAACACTTAAGAGAAGCAAAAAGGGCAGAATCCATAACTACAGAAGCCCTAGAAAACCAAGCAGAATCACGAACCACACTCTAATGCCAAATACCATCAATTAACTTTAAATTATAATTGGAAGGAACCACAAAGGACGTAGAAAGCAAAACACAATTAATTTTATAGAAGAATGGTTAAATAATTAAATAAAAATTAAATGGTTAATTTGTGAGGGAAAAGAGATGAATATTAATTTAGAAGAATAGAATTAGATTAATTAAATAATTAAAATAATATTTAATCAATGCATGGAAGAATAATTAGCGATGTTAGTGGCAAGTCAATTTTAAGTGTCTACAAGGCTCATCCCTTGTAGAAAGCAATTGGTTCATAATTTCATAATAAATTTAAGTGCTTCTATTAATATAATGCATCTAAAGGTTATGTATAAGTCCTATAGGAAGTGCACAAAGTTGGAGGGTCAATTAGGTGATATGGTGTCTCAGAGCGAGATCCAATTCTTATGGAAGTGTGTGTGTGTTCGGGAAGACCCTGGTGTGGACATATCACCAACTGGAGGCAGGTTGTGAGTGTTATTAGCAAAGCACCAAACAAGAGGCAGTTGCAACTCTGAACTATATTGTCGAATTTAGGTAGTTGTGCCTAGTTCAAAGGAAAGATGTTGCCAAGAAGGATGCTAGTGATGGCCAATGTTACCAAGAGAGTAGATGAAATTATGGATATGATGAGTGCCATGAAGAACTAGCTGAATGTCGTGGAGGATCGGAGAAGGGATGTAAACCTTAGACCAAAAGAAGAGACTGGTGATTAGGAACCAAGGATATAGGATCAGAGAGAGGTAAGCTAAGAGGAAGAAGAGTTGAACCAGATCAAAATGATGAAGGCTATTGATAGAATTGGAAAAAGGTTGAAGATTGAAATTCCCAATTATGCTAGAAGTTTGAATCTAGAGGAGCTAACCAATTGGATCAACGAGATGGAAGGGTACTTCGAATATGAGGCGATTGAAGATCTAGAGCAAGTGAGGTTTCTTCTTCTTTGCCAATAGCAACAATTTTAAGTAGAGGGGTGTGTTGTTTTTAATCTTTCATCTATTATGAATAGTAAGGGCTTGATTTGGATCGCATTCAAGATCTTATAAATTAGACTCAGGAGTATAATAAATTCTATTAAAAGAAATGTATAAATGTAGACCAAATGTCATAACCATTAGCATGACAATTATAAGAGAGATATGTTGTAAATATAGTAATTTTGTGTTGCCATTTGGTCAAATAATTTTTTGGAAAGTTGCAAAGAATTTTATAATGGAGCTCTACTATTGATGTATAAAAAAGTTGTAGAAGACTCACTATGGGTGAACTCACAATACTAGTTCCCACTTTTTGACCAACTTTGACACTTAGATGAACATTTTGAAAAAACCCTTCACTTTCCAACTCCTATAACCTTTAAACCATTAAGAATTTGAAGATGATGTAAACTACTGATTTGTAACATCTTGTTTTTAGATTCTAAATATATTTTTTTCAAATTTTTTTTAATAAAATTTTATTGATTTTTCCATCTCCCTCAAAAAGTAATTTTTTACAGCAAACAACATTTTTTAAGAGTAATTAAATACATAGAGAGAAAGAACACAGCAAAAAGTGAATGCCGCTCCCGCACCTACACCCCAACGGCTCTCCCGCCTCCTGCATTTTGAATGTACTTGTCGTTGCAGGATGTTCTCCTATTGTTGCCCTGACCGACAATGTCTCTTCGCTCCCCTCTGGGTTGGGTCGTGGCACTTTTGCCTGTGCTGGGGTTGCGGCTACTGCTCTACGCTCCTCTTCTGAGCTGGTGCCTTGGTCTACTATTGGTTGGGTCACTGGAGGTTCTCACAATGATGGTGCGTTTCCCCCACTCATGATTGCTTCTTCCAGTGTTGGTGTTGTGGTGGCTTTGTCTGCTACATTGGGTGATGTTGCTGCTGCAGAAGGTCCTCCGATTTTGGGTACTAATGTCGGGTGTTTGGGTGCCAAGATCCCTGTTGGTGATTTTGTCCCTCCCAAACCAGGTGTCTCTGAGCCAGTTCTAGATTTGGATACCTTTGCAACTGCTACTGGTGCTAGTGATGACCTTCCTGCGGGTGATAATGCTATGCCCAGACCCTTTGCTAGGAAGCATAGCTTTGCCCGTGTGGCCAAATCTATTGCCTAGCCTTCTAGGGGGGTTTGACCTCTTCCTTGTGCCAAGACCTCTCCTGTTGTGGTATGTGGTCGTGAGGTTATGGATAATGTTGACTTCTATCAACGCAGCCCTCTAGTCTACAAATTTACTAGGTTTTGGCCTTCCCTCCCAAACCTTCATCGCTGGGCGAGTGATTCCTAGAAGCCCCATATTTCTTATGGCATTGATCTTTTCCCTTGTGCTAAGGGGATTTTTGTTGCTTCCTTTGCCTCTACTCCTGATCATGATTTGATTTTGGGTAAGCTATGGTCTTGGGAGGATCACTCTCTCTCCCTTAAGCCTTGGACTCCTTCCTTCAACCCCCTTACAGAATCTCTCTTTGTTCATCCGGTTTGGGTCCACCTCCCCAATCTCCCCCTTCATTTATGGAAACCTTCTTATTTTGAGGCCATCGGTAACTCCATTGGCAGCTTCTTGAAAGTTGATGATGCCATGTTCTCCATGGTTCATTCTACCTTTTCTCGCCTATTAATTGATGTTGACATATCGATGACCCTCCCTAGGGATGTGGTTCTTATGGTTGGGGACAGGCCTTGCACTCAACCGCTGGATTATGAGGGCCTCCCATTTCACTATCGAAGGTGTTTTCAATGGGTCATCTTGCTTTTGATTGTTCTCTCTCTCGCTGCAAAGGTGCTGCTACTTGGTGGAAGGATGCTACGGAAGACCACTTGATGATTAATGCTTCAGATCCTGTTTCGGTTGATTCATCTAAAGTGCCCCTTACTGTTGATGAAGCCCTGGTTGATGTTACTGTTGTTGTGGCCCTTCTGCCCCCTTGGTTCCTTCTCTTGTTGCTCTTGCTTCTCACCTTCACTCTGCTCCTGGTGATTCTTCTCTTGTTGTTGCTCCGGTGCAACAACCTGTTGCCGCTCTGCAACAACAGTCTCGCAGTGCCTCTGCAGGGTCTTCCCCGCTTGTTTCTTCTTCGAAAGTTCCTACTGGTAGTGTTTCCTGGATGGTTGTTTGTCGTAGGTGGAAAGGAAAATCTAACCACCTTTCCCAAGCCCTCCTTTGTCAAGATTCGGGGTTTTCTCCCCCCTCTTGATTTGGGTTGGGTTGTTGATGGTTTGGCAGGTTGGTTTGGTCGGTCCGACTTTGTCCTTTGAGGGTTTGTACCCCTGCTTGGTCTTTTAATTTTGATAGCCTTTGTCTTTGTAAAGGGTCAACGCCCTTCTTAATGCTGCTTTTTTTAAAAAAAAATTAGCAATAGTTAACGCTAATTGTAGAGGGGTTGAGGTCTCTATGTTAAAGGTCAGCGCCCTAGTTAACGTTGCTTTTTTAATCAAAAACATTTTTTAAGAGTAATGTGCATCCTAAAATGCATTTTTTCTATAAATGATAAAAAACTTAATTCTTTTGAATTTTGGGTTAATTCTTTTGAATTTTGGTTTGTAACATCAATACCTAGGGCATGTAGTTGGTTTGATAGTGATATATTGAATATTTTTCATTTTATTCAGCTTTGAAGTCTAACTAATTATAATTTAGATATAGGTGCATGTTTGAACACATAATTTGTTCTATATATTTCAAAATTCAATTTTATTTTTTTTGTTAGAAAGAAGACATCAATACCTAGTGCATAGATATTTTTCAGAATGTTTTTGAATTCATTTACTATTTTTCCCAATGCATTGAACAAAGAAGTTCATGTTCGATGAAAAACCTACATTCATAAGAAATAAAATAAAAATATAGTAATGAAATGAAATATATTAAAAATTATAATATTTGGAAAGCCTATAATAAGCACTAAATACTTAAAAAAATAAAAAATTTAAATTAATTCATTTGACCCACCAAAAGCTACTATAAAATTGGTTTTTTATCAACATTTGATAGATGCAAAGGAGACTCCATTGCAAGTATGATTTAGAAGTAGAGAGGTTCTATGCAAGAAATTTTGATCTAAGAGCCTTTGATCTAACTCTCTTAAATTGATTACTCCAAATGGGACCTCTTAAAGCTTAAACTATTATATTTTCTAAAAAATGTATCATTTCAGCAAAAATCAGGATGTACCAAAAAGTGGGAACCAGCATTGTGAGTTCACCCCTATACAAAAATCAATTATTAGATGCAGGCAAGAGATTTGGCATGAGAATAAGTGCCAAATTAATTTTATGTAATGTCCATTTTTGTTAATGCCCTTGTTTTTTCACAAAAATCACAAATCGAGAATGAAACGAGGGTGGAACACAGTTAGGGATATAATCTTCATTTAAGAACAAGAAGAGATAAGCCTATTTTTTGAAATCTGCAATGAGATTGTACAACAATGTAGATATAACTCATGAAATGCATCCAATTCTAGGGTTAGGATATGTATATATAAATCTACACAACCAATATCAATATATGCATGGACACTTAACCATAACGAGGGTTGGGTTGGAAGATATGATGAGGTGTCCCAAGCATCCTCTACCCTAGGCCCAATAGCAAGACCTTATCCTCTATGGCCTCATGTGGTCCTTAATCGATGGTCCTTAACCATCATCATGAGGTGTCATACCTAGTGAGGGCTTTACATCGTTCTCCTCCATCATATCAAACTCTCATCTCTTATGATTGCTGCACTTCAACAATTGATCCATATGGAGATAGTAGGGAAGCTACAATAGGGTGCCTTTGACACTCAACCCTAGGCCCAAGGTTAGGACCTTATCATCATTGGCCTCATGTGGTCCTTAATCGACGGTCCTTAACCATCATCATGAGGTGGCCCCGTGGTCCTTAACCAATAGTCCTTGACCATCTTTACAAGGTGTTGTGCCTAGTGAGGAATCTCTGACCATTCCCCCTATTGTGTTACAAAATATAAAGTACATGAATACAAAGGAAATGAATAAGTATTATTAATATACATTGTATCAACAATATCAAATTTTTCATATTACTAATTGTATTAGTAGTCTTTTATAATATTAACAGACTCATGTTGTGTTAACAATATTTTATTTTATTAAACTTGTATTAGACTATGAACAACCCCTATAATCATATTAATGAAATGTTGTATTTTAACCAATCAATAAATGTAAAACAGTTGCCTAAGAATTATCATAGATTTAGACTTACTGTGCCAAGTGTGATGGTTGCTGGTGAAAGTCTCGCCTTTCTTTTCTCTCCTCGCTACTTTCTTTACCTTATCTCTCGTGTGAGAGTATGTTGTGTATTAAACCATAAACAATATTAGTAATTCCCTTACAGATTTCCACTTACCTATGTTGAGTCAGACTTTCTTCCCTTTCTTCCTATTCCCGTATCCTCTTTTCCTTATCTCCCATATTTTCTTCGTCTCTTATTTTTCCTCATTTCTTCCCCATGTCTTGGCTGGGAAAGATTGACTATATTTAAAGAGTCTCCAATGGGTATGTCTTTCTCTTAAGAGACATGTGAATCAAAATGTCTTTTGACCACAACCTTTGCAAAGCATCGGTCAATTTAATATTTCTTGTGATTATTAATAGTTAGTGTGAATATTATTGTTTGTAATTATAAATGTAAATTAACATCTATTGTGACTATTTAATAATTGTTGTGAATACTATTTAATAATAAATATTGATTGTGATTATAAATAAAAATCAATATTTATTTAATAAATATTGTGAATGTTAGTTAACAATAATAATTATTGATTGTAGTTATAAAATATAAATCAATATCTATTTAATAAATAAATAATTTAGATCCTCTTCAAATAGAATGTAAATATCCAAAATATAAGGGATATTACATTTTAGAAGAAAGTTCTATGATCTTGTGGATTTCAGGAGAAGATGGAATTCATTCTAATTTATACTTCAATGTTGGTATGACAACTATCCTCATATCCAAGCAATTTGCAAGTGCTCAAAAGGGCTCCATATTGTTTTCTACATTCAACATGAAACATGGTCATTCCGTGAATATATTACCCATGAGGTAGATTTTTTGAATGTATCTATACTCTGAGAGTTAGATGATTATTGAGATGGATTTTTATGTAATGTTAGAATTTGATCTTGATGCTCTTAGATGATTATATGTTCTAATCTTACACTGTATATTATCTTTGATGTGTTTGAGGTGAAGGGGAAAAGCATTGCACTACTCTTTATGGGCAAGCTACGTTGCCTCCATTCCCTTTTCACGATGTGATGCTATATGGTTTATATGCACATTTTTGACGATTTGCTTATGCAATTGCAGGTACCAAGCATTGATTCCACCTGAATCTTCAAGTTTGAGTGTGCTCTTCAAGCCAATGGTAAAGTGGAAAACGAAGATATTAGTCAGACCCTACACCTTACCTTCTATCAGGTATCCTTGTAGTCATAGCTAGTATTGTTTCGTCAATCTTGTCCATGTGTGTGTGTTTCTATATGTTGTTGATGATGTTTTCTTAAAGTTGGCTTATGTGAATTAATTAGTTTTGCAAAAAAAGATTTAATTTAATAATGAATAGTACTTAAATACTTTGGTTTATTTATTTAATTAATAAAATGTGTTTAGTGCAAGTTAAAATTCAATGGGTTAATTAAACACTCAATTGGTATTGTGCCTTAGAAATTAAGGTTTTAAAATATATATATATAATTAAATAATTTTACCCCACTCTTTTATAAAATATAATAATAATAATTAAAAGGGATTTAATTTCTTTATGGGCAATTAATTGTCTATGTGCATGTTGGGAGTTACAAAAAAATTAATGTTTTTAATTGGGGAGTATTCTCACATGCACAACAAAGGTGTTTTTTTTGTGGTGGTGCAGAGAAGGTCTCTGGTGAAGAATTATGGGGGTTTTTGGAATAGTTCTTGAATAAAGAATTTATTTTTCGTTATGTTGGAGTTTTGGGAGATTATTCTGTAATTTTCTTGGTAAATATTTGTTGAAATTTTGGTTTGATTTGGGTTGGCTCTCTAGATTTGGATCAAGGATTTGTTGTTTGTCATGGCCTATGTTGCTTCAGAATTTCTTTCCAGGAAAGCATTTGAGGTAGGAGCTTTTGATTCTGGTCTTGCATGTAAAAAAAAAGGGGGTTACTTTTCATGTTGGAGAGTATAATTGGTGTTTTCTGAATTTAGATTGTTAAAATTTAGGGAAAGCATTTACATAGTTCTAGGAAAATATTTGGGTTTATGGATTAGATTGATTTTTTGTTAAAAAATTTGGGGATTGTTGTTTAATGGATTCATTTGTATATAGATATTGATTTCTTTTAGTGATTGGATTCAAAAAAAATTGCAATAAATGGGATCTTAAATATTTAAAATGGGGGTTGTATTTCTTCTAATTCTAGTAAAATTTATTCTAAAAAGTTTGGGTTGAATCTATATTTATTCTGGTAAACAGTTTTTAAGATTTTGGGGGTTTTTGATGATATTGGGTAAAATTTGTGCTCTGTGTTCTTTTTAACAGAAAATCTGTGTGCTCTCTTGTTGAATATATATATATATATATATATATATATATATATATATATATATATTGTGATAACTATGATTTATCGAAATGCATTTTATTTTGGAGTACTGGCTCTGTTTTATCTTTTTGGTCTCTGTCATTTTATTTTATTTTAATGGATTGTGGGGGTCCAACCCACACCCATGGGAAGCCCCACGGCTGTGGGAGGCTTTCCCCCCCATAGTTGTGGGGCTTCCCATGACTGTGGGGACTTACCCACAGCCATGGGTGATGACCCATGGTTTCCCCCCTTGCGACTCGATAAAAAATTAAACCCTCGGTTGTGCTATTTGTTAATAGATTCAACAACGATATTATTTAATTATATAAATATATATAAGCAAATGGATGTGATTTTATCTAATGTATTTGGTCTTACAGAAAAGCTGTATCTGAGACACATACACATTTTGGTAGTTAATATTTGAAATTAATCTTTTATGTATAACCTCATTTCAATTTGTATTGTATTCCTCATTTATTTTAATGTTTACTCATATTTTGAAATGAAATTATTAGAGGAAGCCTTGTTTTCATAAATATTAAAATATTAGTACTTATATTAAAATTGTATTATTAGATATGAAATGAGACTAAATGAATTGGTTAAGATATTTGGAATTAAAGTTATATAATAACCTCCAGTGATGTTATATGATTGAAATCTATTGGCTTAAAGAAAGTCTTATTTCCTTTTTACCTTCGTTCATGGAGTAATGATGTTTGTTATTGATGTGATTGTGTCAACTTGATGTTATGATTTAATCCCTCTATTTTTTTTGGCATTTGGAGACCTTAATCTTGTCCTTGGATCTTTTGTTCTTGTGGGGGTAATATTCAATTGAATGGTTCTATGTTTTGGTTTTGGAGGCCTAGGGGGAGCAGGGGGTGGGGGGGAATTATGGTTTCTTCATTGTTCTACCATGTTTCATTCCTTGGATTAAAGTTCTAGTTTGTATTTATAATTGGAAGGTAGATAGTGATTCCTAGCCTACTTAGAATCATTCCAATGTAATACTTTATTCTAGCAAGAGGGTCATGCCTTGCTATGGTATTTTAGTGCTTTCCATCTTGTGATTTTTTGTTTGGACTTTGGTCTTGCCTAGTTTCCTAGGTGCATTCATGGGAGAGTGGCTTTCATTAGGGGTTGGGACCCAAAGTGGTTGCGAGGGTAACCCAATGGAAGTTTGTAATTAAGTGATAACATAACTTAATGAATTGGAGATGGGTAGTTAGTTCACATTAAATAAGATAAATTTTGGATGTCTCTCTTACGCCCGAACACTCGTTCAGGTTTGAGGTAAGTTGAGAAGGCCTAGAATGGCATCCAATTATCTCATCTCCACTAAACGTTGGTGTGGTCCACTAGAGTTGTATGGGGGTCAAAGGTCAGGAGAGTTTACCAGGGTAACCCAGGATGGGGGTCGGGGCCTAGTGAAGACCTACCAAGGTAACTCATGACAACCTAGTGATGACACTCTTCCCAGTTGCATACCTAGTGGTTTACTTGGTTGATTCTCTGTGTTTGCTTGGGCCTCTAGAAAATTGATTGTTGTCTTGTGAGTTCTTTATTCCATCTTGTTATTTCTTGGCGATTGTATCCTTGTGAGACTTGAGTTTGTTCTTGTTTTATTTGTGCCTTCCTCTTGTCTCTTGGGTTTGACTAATACCTCTTAGCATGAGGGGTGGACCCGGTGGTACCACATGGTTGGGTGGAATTCTATTTGCACCCACTAGGTTTTGGTATGAGTTTCATCATGATCGATATGGTTTGAGAGAAGACTGGAGATCTACCTTGCACTCCTGATATAGAGCTTTTGACATTTTATTTTTTTGATCAGTGACATGGATTTTTTAGCTTGGTCCAATCGCCAAGTGAGGCCACAAATTTGGGGGGCTCATCCCCGAATACATATATGAGGTATGGAGACCTCTAAGCATTAGTCCTATCATCTTTGACCTATCTTTGAAAGAACACCTTATCTCTCCACACCTTATCACTCTGCTAGCTCTCCTTATCTCTCCAATTTTTCCTCTCCTTATCACTCCAACCTCACTTTATCTCTCCAATTTCGCCTTATCACTCCACATGCATTTCACCTTGTGTCCACAGTATGATGGGTATTAACACCTGACAATGTCAGTATACTCAATTCGCAGGCCATGTACCATGTCCTCCAATCGAGGCTCCTCACTGGTTAACCAATCTGAAGTATCACCGAAGTCTATGTAGCGTAAACCACAACAGAGGCAGTCAACGAGTCCAACCAATCATTGTGGCATCTGGGGAGGGCATGCACCATAAATAGCTCATCGAACAACCTTCGCCAAATTCATTGTGTGAGACTCGAACGAAAGACGTCCTATCAACACGGCTTGCAGCTTTTACCATTGCGCTACGGGGTGAACCACCAAAGATTTTGACATTATTGTGCTTTGTAGATTGTATCCATATGGATACCTTGTAATGTAATTATGATCTTATGTATGTTCTCTTGGTAGTGTACCTAGACCATGTACCTTGAGAAGGACAATGTATTATTATTTGTAAAAGATTCTTGTTTCTTCATTCATGTTTGGTTATGATATTTCAGTAATTTCATTCTAGGGCCTTGTGGACACTTGTATGAAATAAATGATCATTGTTTATCTCTTCTTGTATCATCTTGTAGCCCATTGTAAATGTAAGGTTTATTTATTTTTTGACAAAAAAAAATTATTCATATTTTAATTGTTTATTTTTGTTTTGTCCTCTGGGCCTCATAGCGAGGCCGTTACAAGTAGAAATTCCTATAACAAATATATGATATCTAAAAGAAAAATATACATGCCTTAATCTATATGAGCATATAGAATTAGTGTAGCTAGGAAGAAACCTACAAATGGTATAGTCCTCGAGTTAATTCAAAGGTTGATCGTGTTGTCAATCAAATGATACAATATGCGCCTTCTAACAACTTTCTTGCACTAACAAAAGTCATTACTTTCCCTATCTATGGACTTATGTACAAGTCTTGAGCCATAAGTCAAATCAAGGTTCAAGCACAAAATTAGAATGATGGACTATTTAGCTATCCCATCAATGAGTGATGAAATGGGCTGTGCAAGAAGTTGAATCCAGTTTTTGGCCAAAAAGTTGAACTGTTTTTTTTCTATTTTTTTAGAATTTGTCACATTTGAGCTAAAAATTTAAAGCACTTAATTGAATTAAAAAAAAAGTCAATAATATGAAATGTAGTACTCAGAGTCTAGTTTCCAAGTATTTAATTTATTTTAATACCTAGATGATACAAATTGATTTTAATAGGCAATCTAAAAACCACTGTTTAAAATACACTTTTTCAAGACCATACCATGCATGTATACGACAAGCATATTTTGACCTAGATAAAAGTAGTTTTTTGAATCCTCTTGGGAAAATATTTATAATACTAAATATTGTTGAGGATATTTTTTTGTAAATTTTTATTTAACGCAAAAATTCATTATCATTAATTATAATTAACATGCAACCACTAAACCTATCTAATTAACAGATTTTGAATATAAATCAATGAATGTATACAAAACAAATTCAACAATAATAGATCAAAAGCATGTAAAATATCCTTATCAAATTTGGATGTATTTCACTTCCATTGTCCTTATAGTTCTTGTGGTATCTTGGCTCTTACAGTCACACTATGAAAGACCTACATGATATGGACACAAGAATTTGAAGATGGTGGTCCTCGAAAAAGGGAAATTAATGTCAAATTTATAAATTTTAGAGAGATGATTCGGACGGCTGAGATTCAATTGAGAATTGAATCAGTCAATGACTGAGATTTCATGTGACAAGTTGGTGAGAGTGAATTGCTCATGCTCTAGATTTGATTGATAGATCAACTGGATTGATTGAAGAGATAATTGGTTTGATATGGAGTTAGACAAGATTGATTGCTCAGTCAAAAAAAGGTGATTGATAGTTAATTGGATTGATTGACTAGATGACTGAATTGATTGATTTGTCAAAAAAAAGGTGATTGGGAGTTGACTGGATGTTAGTGGTAGTTAGAGTTTAGCATGTATTGTAGGAAATTAGAATGGAATTTAATTTAATTTGCATTTAGATTTTCAAAAATGCCAAATGAAATGCAAATTAATAGGAAATTAAATGAAATTGAAATTAGGTGAAATTTGAATTTGGGGATATTTGAAATAGAGGGAAATTGAATTAAATAAATTAATAAAATTTATTTATTTTGGAGGACATAATTAGATAATTAAATAATTTAAAGAAATTATTTAATTATGAGGGGAATAGAAATTCAACTTAATTAAATAATAAAACTATTTAATTAAGGTACATAATTGTAATTAATTAAATAATAAAATTATCTAATTAATTTTATAGAAGAATGATTAAATAAATAAATAGAAATTGAATAGTTAATTTGTGAGGGAAAAGGGATGAATATTAATTTAGAAGAATAGAATTAGATTAATTAAATAATTAAAAAAATATTTAATCAATACATGGAAGAATAATTAGCAATGTTAGTGGCAAGTCAATTTTAAGTGTCTACAAGGCTCATCCCTTGTAGAAATCCAAATAAACATGGACTCTATTTATATATCATTTCTAATAAAAAAGCAATTGGTTCATAATTTCATAATAAATTTTAAGTGCTTCGATTAATTTAATGCCTCTAAAGGTTATGTATAAGTCCTATAGGAAGTGCACAAAGTTGGAGGGTCAATTAGGTGATATGGTGTCTCAGAGCAAGATTTGAATCTTGTGCAAGTGTGTGTTCGGGAAGACCCTAGTGTGGACATATCACCAATTGGAGGCAGGTTGCGAGTGTTTTTAGCAGAGCACCAAACAAGAGGCAGTTGCAACTCTGAACTATATTGTTGAATTGAGGTAGTCACACCTAGTTCAAAGGAAAGATGTTGCCAAGAAGGATGCTAGTGATGGCCAATGTTACCAATAGAGTAGATGAAATTATGGATATGATGAGTGCCATGAAGAATTGGTTGGATGTCGTGGAGGATCGGAGAAGGGATGTAAACCTTAGACAAAAAGAAGAGCCTGGTGATTAGGAACCAAGGATACAGGATTAGAGAGAGGTGAGCTAAGAGGAAGAAGAGTTGAACCAAATCAAAATGATGAAGGCTATTGCTAGAATTGGAAAAAGGTCGAAGATTGAAATTCCCAATTATGCTAGAAGTTTGAATCTAGAGGAGCTAACCAATTGGATCAACTAGATGGAAGGGTACTTTGAATATGAGGAGATTGAAGATCTAGAGCAAGTGAGGTTTCTTCTTATTTGCCAACAACAACGATTTAAGTAGAGGGGTGTGTTGTTTTGAATCTTTCATCTATTATGAATAGTAAGGGCTTGATCTGGATCACATTCAAGATCTTATAAATTAGACTCGGGAGTGGAATAAATTCCATTAAAGGAAATGTATAAATGTAGACCAAATGCTATAACCATTAGCACGACAATTATAAGAGAGATATGTTGTGAAGATGGTAATTTTGTGTTGCCATTTGGTCAAATAATTTTTTGGAAAGTTGCAAAGAAGTTTATTATGGAGCTCTGTTATTGATGAATAAAAAAGTTGTAGAAGACTCACTATGGGTGAACTCACAATACTGGTTCCCACTTTTTGACCAACTTTGACACTTAGATGAACATTTTGAAAAAAACTTCACTTTCCAACTATAACATTTAAACTATTAAGAATTTAAAGATGATGTAAATTAGTGATTTGTAACATCTTGTTTTTAGATTCCAAATATATTTTTTTCAATTTTTTTTGAATAAAATTTTATTGATTTTTCCATCTCCCTCAAAAAGTAGTTTTTTACAACAAACAACATTTTTTAAGAGTAATGTGCATCCTAAAATGCATTTTTTCTATAAATGATAAAAACTTAATTCTTTTGAATTTTGGTTTGTAACATCAATACCCAGGGCATGTAGTTGGTTTGTGTAAAGCGGAAAATCAAACCCTAGGTGTTCCCCCCACTCCAAGGAGAAAGGAGGTCGCTAGGATTGACGGTTTTCACTTAGGAGAGACTTTACATTCAAAAGAGGGGTTGAAACCCACAAGATCCAATCCCACACAATGCAAGATCGAATGCTAAATGAGTTTCAAGGGTTAAGACAGCAAGGCTACCCTCTTTTGTAAAGAATGTAGATAGAAGGATTGATCTAGGAATGCATGTAAAATGAGAAAGATTCGCTTATAAACAGAGATAGGAATACGGGATGAAGCTGCGGACCTGGAATTAGCAGTAAAATGTCGAGACGGTGCTGTTCTGCAAATTTGAGCGAAAGTTGACGGGACGATGGCGCCCGGCGTGCACACGGTCCTCCGAAAAATCCTCGAA
Organism: Cryptomeria japonica; assembly: GCF_030272615.1. Classification (NCBI taxonomy): domain Eukaryota; kingdom Viridiplantae; phylum Streptophyta; class Pinopsida; order Cupressales; family Cupressaceae; genus Cryptomeria; species Cryptomeria japonica. Next base: position 99,469,862 of record NC_081406.1, on the reverse strand, counting down.
ACGAAGGGGGATCTATTCGTCTCTGCACAAGGGTTTCAGATCTTCAATTACAGCTGCGTACCTGCAACCTACACACAGAAAAGAGAGGACGATTGGAGGGTTAGGGATTAGGGGTTTGCCTTTAGGTCAAACCCCGGTTTTGGAATTAACCAAGAAATGAGAATGCTGTAAATGTAAATGTTTGTAATGTAACAAGTACTGATACCTTGTTGTAAGAATGTTTGTATTCTTACATGCGAAGGTGTAATGATGTTGTATATTGTATGTTGTATGTGATCTCCTCTTCAATGGTTGAATCCTTGTCTTGAATGCAACACTTAGCCTTGAATGGAGACTTAGAATGATCAATTGCTTGAAGGAATGCTTGAATGCTTGAATGTTTGAATGTTTGCCTAGCGCTTCCGCCTCTTGTACACATATGTCCTTCCTCCTCAAATGGGAGAGGAAATGTAGTTTATATACTTGTCAATTAGGGTTAAAAGACTGATTTTTCCGACCTTGGGCCGACTTAGCAACCTTATTTTCCAATTTGCAAACTTAAAGACCCGAAGCCCCATAAGAGACCGGGCCCAAAATAGGGCCAGGGACCAGGGCGCTGGGCGCCATGTTCCCACCTCCCGGGACAGCAAGGTGCAAGGAGGATCAGGCCAGGGTGCTGAAAAATGCAGTTTTTGATGTCATAAACAGATTTCAGGGTCTCCATTCAGGTTCAGTGTTGCGTCGCCATCGTGAAGACCCAAATGCAGTCGAAATTGCAAGTGTCGCAATTTTAGGACACTACAATTTGATAGTGATATATTGAATATTTTTCATTTTATTCAGCTTTGAAGTCTAACTAATTATAATTTAGATATAGGCGCATGTTTGAACACATAATTTGTTCTATATATTTCAAAATTCAATTTTATTTTTTTTGTTAGAAAGAAGACATCAATACCTAGTGCATAGATATTTTTCAGATTTTTTTTGAATTCGTTTACTATTTTTCCCGATGCATTGAACAAAGAAGTTCATGTTCGATGAAAAACCTACATTCATAAGAAATAAAATAAAAATATATTAATGAAATTAAATATATTAAAAATTATACTATTTGGAAAGCCTATAATAAGCACTAAATACTTAAAAAAATAAAACTTCTAAATTAATTCATTTGACCCCCCAAAAGCTATTGTGAATTTATTTTTTTATCAGCATTTGATAGATGCAAAGGAGACTCCATTGCAAGTATGATTTAGAAGTAGAGAGGTTCTATGCAAGAAATTTTGATCTAACTCTCTTCAATTGATTACTTCAAATGGAACCTCTTAAAGCTTAAATCATTATATTTTCTAAAAAATGTATGATTTCAGCAAAAATCGACATGTACCAAAAAGTGGGAACCAGCATCGTGAGTTCACCCCTATACAAAAATCAATTATTAGATGCAGGCAAGAAATTTGGCATGAGAAGAAGTTTCAAATTAATTTTATGTAATGTCCCTTTTTGTAAATGCCCTTGTTTTTGCCCAAAAATCACAAATTGAGAATGAAACGAGGGCGGAACATAGTTAGGGATATAATCTTCATTTAAGAACAAGAAGAGATAAGCCTATTTTTTTAGAACCGCAATGAGATTGTACAACAATGTAGATATAACTCATGAAATACATCCAATTCTAGGGTTAGTATATGTATATATAAATCTACACAACCAATATCAATATATGCATGGACACTCAACCATAACAAGGGTTGGGTTGGAGGATATGATGAGATGTCCAAAGCATCCTCTACCCTAGGCCCAACAACAAGACCTTATCCTCTATGGCCTCATGTGGTCCTTAATCGATGGTCCTTAACCATCATCATGAGGTGGCCCCGTGGTCCTTAACCAATAGTCCTTGACCATCTTTACAAGGCGTTGTGCCTAGTGAGGAATCTCTCACCATTCCCCCTATTGTGTCCCTTCCTTCTATCACAATTGCAAACAATGACAAAACATACCAATTATCCATCACGATCCTCAAGCATTACTCTCATTATGAATAAACATAAATTATGTTACAAAATATAAAATACATGGATGCAAAGGGAATGAATAAATATTATTAATATCCATTGTATCAACAATATCAAATTGTTCATATTACTAATTGTATTAGCAGTCTTTTATAATATTAACAGACTCGTGTTGTATTAAGAGTATTTTATTTTATTAAACTTGTATTAGACTGTGAACAACCCCTATAATCATATTAATGAAATGTTGTATTTTAACCAATCAATAAATATAAAACAATTGCCTAAGTATTATAATAGATTTAGACTTACTGTACCAAGTGTGATGGTTGCTAGTGAAAGTCTCACCTTTCTTTTCTCTCCTTCTCCCTATTTTCTTTACCTTATCTCCTGTGTGAGAGTATGTTGTGTATTAAACCATAAACAATATTAGTAATTCCCTTACAGATTTCCACTTACCTGTGTTGAGTCAAACTTTCTTCCCTTTCTTCCCTTTCTTCCTATTCACGTATCCTCTTTTCCTTATCTCCCATATTTTCTTTGTCTCTTAATTTTCCCCCTTACTTCCCCCATGTCTTGGTTGGGAAAGATCGACTATATTTAAAGAGTCTTCAACGGGTATGTCTTTCTCTTAAGAGACATGTGAATCAAAATATCTTTTGACCACAACCTTTGCAAAGCATCGGTCAATCTAATATTTCTTGTGATTATTAATCTTTAGTGTGAATATTATTGTTTGCAATTATAAACGTAAATTAATATCTATTATGATTATTTAATAATTGTTGTGAATACTATTTAATAATAAATATTGATTGTGATTATAAATACAAATCAATATTTATTTAATAAATAAATAATTTAGATCCTCTTCAAATAGAATGTAAATACCCGAAATATAAGGGATATTACATTTTAGAAGAAAGTTCTATGATCTTGTGGATTTCAATAGAAAATGGAATTCATTCTAATTTATACTTCAATGTTGGTACGACAACTATCCTCATATCCAAGCAATTTGCAAGTGCTCAAAAGGGTTCCATATTGTTTGCTACATTCAACATGAAACATGGTCATTCCGTGAATATATTTATCCATGAGGTAGACTTTTAGAATTTTAAAATATACTTTGCCTACATATGCCAAGCACCTATATGAAAGCTTATGAATTATAGTAAATTACTACTGAAACTTATCAATATATTCTATTTATTGTTGATTAAAGACTACATTACTTTCAATCTCTAAATACAAATGTGTGGATTCACTTTCAAATGCCCCTCTAAATAATCAACTTAAAATATTTGTTGCTCCACTATAAACTATTTTTAGCCTATATAATACAATTTTGCCTTTTTACATTCACACAAAACCTCCACACAACTCCAATAACCAAACTATGACCTGATCTCTAGTACACCAAATGTTACATCCCACTTCCCTAATTTTGGAATTATGAATATTATTATGTCATTATGATTAGATAAATAGGTTAATATTTATTTTCTCATGTGGATGAAAATCTTTAATGAATGGGAAACGATTGAATAAATAAGTTTGATAATTGATCTTTCTTATGTTATTAATCATTAAGAATTGACTAACCGATTTTCTTTCAAGTGAACAAATGGATGCAGGATGTCTGGTTAATAAGACATACATCTTGAACATCTTGACAATGGTATAGTAAGGTCCATGTCACCCTATTGATGTTGACCCTGAGTTAGCTTGTCACCCTTGTACCGTCAAGTAGTCAGTTATCCTGTGTCTAAGCTTATTCTTATGTTGTGTTGAATATTTTATTAATGATTTTCTCTCTTTAGTTTATATATGTATGTACCCCCCTCTCTCTCTATATATATATATATTACTTGGTAACTTCGATGGCATTATAGCTTATGAATATATTAATTCCCGGGAATTGTACATGTATATATCCATTCTTGTTTTATGTTTATGTTATGGTAGCATTGTAATATGTATCACGCTTCTTGTTATAAACCATCGACGGTGGACGTGGTGGCCACCAACTCGGTGGCCACACTTTCTTGTGACTATTGAACGTTTTGGTTATGGGTGTTGGTGCTTGCAAACGCTTCATAGCCAGTTCATAGCAGGTTCATTGTTATTTATTTTGCATTCAATGATGTCGTGGGGGTTGCCATTCTATTATAGAAATGATCGAGTCGCTTTCTCTATGCAATTGCAAGTATTTGCTCTATATTTCTTTTCTTTGGGGAGACTGTTGCATTGCTCTTGGCAATACTATCGAACTCTACTAACGTGAAGCTCTCGATTTAGAGGATGTTGTTATTTATTAGGTGGGACGGATCTTGAGAGCCATGGGTTTGTTTTTCAGTGTGGACTGATTGCCGTTTGGCAGAAGAACCGAGCCGATTAGCTCGTGCCAGGAAGCTTCAAGGGAACTACTGTCTGTTGATTATCAAGCAAGAGTTATCATCTTACTCTGTTTATGCAGTATCGTAATGTATTTTAGTTTTGATGAAAGCAGTATTAAGTAATGAAGACCAAGCATTATTATGCTTTTTTGTTCTTAATCTGTATGATTGATACTTGAGATGTGCATGTTTTATTTAATTGAATGGAGCAGCATATGCAGAATACCTTACATATACTAGATCATAGTATCAATGGAAGGGACTCTGCATACTCCATTAAGCCAAGAATCTAAGGAATGTGTTTGTCTTATAAATAAGCTGAATGAATTCCATAGAGTTTGAACCTCTGTACTGAATTTCAACTATTTGTTCTAGCATACGTTTCCATGCTAAATTGCTTGATTACTTATATTGTTGACATGATCAAATCAGACCGGTTACTTTGGGTATTTTGTTTTGTTTATTTCGATTCTTATATCCAACCAATGTGAAATGGAGTTAATTGTTCTATAGCTATTGTAAGGCATTGGTAGTAAGCCAACTTGATTAGTGGGAGGACACCTGATTAGTCTTCAAACCAAAAAGAATCCATGTTAAAGAGTATAAATCAGTCCTTGCCTAGGAGAGAATAGGATAGGTCATCCTTGAGCTAAGTAGAAGCTAAACCTCTCCAGTCGAATCTTGTTAAGGTCAGTTGGACCCACATGTAGGTATATAAGTAAGTCGAGTAAGGGTGGTGGGCATGGACAACACTCAATGTGCTAATTATGAAAACCTTGGCCAAGGTAGCGCAGCAGAATGCATGCGTTTATCAGTTATAAGAGTCAAATGCACTACCAGCCAAGTGTCATACAAGTTAGGAGGAACCTTCAGTGTATGACCAGTCGATAAGTGTAGATTCTAAACACCAGGTTCGGAGGCTCATTGGTAAATGATCCATCTTTAATTTGCTTCTCTCATAAAGGGTCGGGCCCTTCCAATAGGAACAAGGGACTTAGGTTCGTGGTTGGGCGGAAAAGCCCTTGACAATGCTCTCCCTCTCCCTTATGATCTATAATAAGCTATGGCATCGGAAGGATTAAACTCTGTAATCTCTTTCTCTCTATTTACTTAAAAATTGTGAAAAATGAAAAAAGTTAGTTAATGTTACCATTCGTTGGTAAAGTTAGTAAATTTCAGTTATGTTAGTTATTATGATTTCAATTTCAGCTGAACATGTATTAAAATAAGAATTTAATTTGTAAGTTTAGAAAAGTTTATTATATTTATTTTTTAGAAATGTTGGTTGTTACACCAAAATCTCAGTGTTCTCGCCTTTGCTACTCAACACAAAATTGTCCTAGTTTCTAATGCCTTCAAATAAAATTCTCGAAGTTAAGTCACAGTTTGTCATGGCAGCAATCTGTTGGTATGTTCTTTATGTAGTTTCTCTGTGTTCAATGTTACATCAAGAGTTTCTTGTCGGCTTGTGCAATCTTACCAGCATTTAAAGTTGAAACAAATCTAAGACATGTTTTTTTAAAAGCATGCTCCTTTCATTGAAATTTATTCTTTTCATATTTGATCCACACAATTTTCTTCCTTTACTATTCATTACTGAAAAACAATCGGAGACGGACATGTTAGAATATCTGAGATCACTTTTAATTAGCCTTACATGATCAGCTCTGCTTGTTAAAGCATTACCCACAAAAGATGTGACACAACGTATGACATACAAATTACAAACAAGCATGCTTTGCTTTCATTTGATTACTTACCTTTAATATAAACTGATGGAGTGGAGTGACTATTGGCGTTGCAGAACTTTGGAGAACCAATAGGCAGACATCTTTGGATATCTTTTAAGATCTTTGAAATCTACATAAACCAATCCAAACCTTGATGTGTACCCAGATCTCCACTCAAAATTATCCAGCAAGGACCATGCAAAGTATCCTACAACATTTGCACCATCGTTTATTGCATCTACTAAATTTTTAATGTAGCTTTTATAGTAGTTGATCCTTGTCGTATCACGCAGCCCAGCAGGCAGGGTCATATTTCCAGGATCATCCATTCCTGCCCACACAAAACACCATTTGAAACAACTTTAATAAATCTTAAATGGGACCAGTAATCGAAGTAATTTGGTACGTGTTATGATTGAAACTCAGCTTTTCCAACAAAGAGTCTCTAGTTAGGTAGTCATACTCATAGTAATTGATGCTATACAAGATGTCTACAGGCTTACCGTTTTCAGATAGAATCATTGTTGGATTGCCATAGTGCTCTTTTATGTATATTACCGCTTTGTACAAACCCCATGGCACAATGTATAGCCAGTTTGAATTTGCCTGCAATTTCATTAGTTGTTATTTATGTCAAGAACCAGTCCAATGCAGAGGACATTATATCATCGCACAAATAGAGTGTTTTACATTTAAAAATAAAAACTTGGGCCCAAAGGGTGATTACCAAAGGCCCTCCCTAACAGAGACAACCCAAATGAGTTACAGCTGAAAGAAACGTGAACTCAGTTTTCTAAGAAATTATTTTGGACTTAAGTCTATTTAACAACAGAGTTCCATTATTTTTAAATGAAATATCGAATGTATTTATCAGATGAAATGATAATTGCATTTTGGAATGCACATAAGAACCAATCTAGATCACAAACAAGACTGAGAAATAGCTATTTGGGTTATCTATTTCTTATTGCCGCTGATATTCTAAGCAGTTCTCCAAAAAGTATAGAAAAGTTTGATTGGGTATAATGACTGACTCGGGCAGAGAGAGAATTCATTACTTAACAGCTGAGCTCAAGCCTTACAAACTCTTGTACCATTTATTCAATAGAAAGTACTTTCAAAAAAGCAGTAAAATGCAATTTCGGAGTGAAAGGAATGGATTTTACCCTTGGGCCAATTGGCACACCATTGCGTGCATCTGCCATATTTTAGATTCACTGATTAGTTAGATCTTAAAGTAAACTATAATGCAAGAAATGAATGTTTTAATACAATATAATGTGCAAAAAAATGTCTGAAAATGCAATGTGCCAAATACATTGTAGGAAAACTTCAAAATGGGAAAGAAGTTAAAGAACCTTACATGCGAAACCTGTATTCCAGTCGATTTGGTAGTCTGTTACATTTTGCTTGGGTTGTTTTGGATCATACATGTAATAAGTTGTATACTGGTTAACGCCTAAAATGTCAATTGAACCTTTAACAATTTTGGATTGCTCTTCCGAAAATTTCGGCAGCCTTGTTCCAACAATTTCCACCATAGAATCAGGGTATTTCCCATATATAATAGGATGAAGGAACCTGACAAGCACAAAAGTATGTATGTTTTTCTTACTAATAATGGAAATACTAGATGCAAGCAAAAATCATCAGTGATTCAAGAAGCCCGTTAACTCTAATCTTCTAACATTCTGCAACCATCTGCAGTCCTTCATTGATTTGATCCTTATAATTTGTTTGCATTTAATCATTCTAAAGCCTATTAAGTTAGGTTATTGATGTCAAAGTAAAACCAATCCAGTTCAGAATCATGGTTGAAGCCTACATTCTGTGGCAACTTGATAACTCCATGCTCATAGAGGAATCAGTGTATTAAAGTTTTATACTAAATACATATTACAAGTCAATTAGAATAAACATATTTCTTATATGCAAGTGACAACATAACTACAGGATGGAAAATTTACACATACCAGCCAAGTTGGAAATCTCTTGATCTCTGAGCAGCTGCCATGTCCTCATTGGAATTTGTAAGGGGCTCAAACCACACAAAGTCCAGAAGAATGCCAATTTTTCCCTTCTGCTCTGCCTACGACCAAAGAAGAGTTCAGTTTTAGTGACTTTTTCATGCATGTCATTGTTAACCAATGTCAATGAGCTCACCTGATACTTTTCTCTATAAATCTTTACAGCAGCAGCATGTGAGAGCAGCAAATTGTGTGCAACGATGTACGGTTCTGTTGCAGAGTTTCCAGCAGTACAGTTTCCAAATGGAGCTGAGCATCTTGCAGGAGCAAATATTCCATTATCATAACCAAGAGCAGCAACAACCCGAGGCTCATTGAACGTCATCCAATATTTTACCCTGTCACCAAATGTTTTGAAGCAGAATTCTGCAAAGTTTGCGTATTCTTCCCTACGCAGAAAAGAAAAGCAATTGTCATCTTACCTAGAAAATTTGGAATTTGAGATTAAAAAAATCACAAAGAAAGTTGAATAATCAATAATATATCATGTAGAATCAGCTGATGGATCTCAAAAACACACAAGCTGTAAGCAAACTTACACAATTTTGGAGTTTAACCAACCCTCAAAAGCTTGTTCAAGCCCAAGAGGCAAATCATAATGATAAAGATTTGCATAGGGCACAATACCTGATTAAAGTGAAAAAATAAAAGAAAATTAAGTCATATTAATGATATAAGATTTCCACAATTCATAATTATATTCAATGGAAGATTTCTGGATTAGATTGTGTGTTAGTTTTTGAATCATATTCCCCATTGCAGAGCGATAACATTTGATGACCTAATTAGGAGAATAACCAACAAAGCCATGAAATGTTTTTGATTGCAGACTAGTAGAACAAACAATAAACATGAAAAAAATTCTGGAAGTACAAGACATCATTACAAAACAAGCCAAAACTACAAGATATACTATTATAAACATTAGACTATAGAAACAAATTCAGTGGTCCAAGCAAACAAGGCTATAATCACAAAATCCCTTTGTAGGCCACACAGGACATGCAAACAAAAGAGCTCATGGCAATTTTTCTGGGTAAAAGTCACATATTAAAATAGCCCATAACAACAAGAACAATTGTAGATCATAGAAAGGAGATATTTTAAGCATTTCTTATTCATCACGGCAATAATATCCACAGTAAAACCAGAAGAAACATTTGAAAGCTCCAACAATAGAGAACGTCATATGGCGTTCTCACATAGTTTCTTGCTGGTGTTTCCCTATATAAGTCGAATCACAAATACAAAGAGGCCATAATCACAAGAACCATGGAAGACCACAGACTGTTGATATGTTAGAAAAAGTAAAGCACTGTATGCAAGCACTACTATGTGTATGTCTTTGCAGACGTGTGCATGTGTATATACATGAGAGAGAGCACAAGAAGCTCAAAGAAAACAGATTTTTGGAAATAAATTAATGAATGTTACAACTCTATACTACATGTGTTACCTCTTTCAAGCAGATGGTTTATGAGATTATTGTAATACTGGACACCTTTGTTGTTCACTGGACCCGTTCCATCTGTATCATGAAAAGATAGCAAGTAGAAAGCAAATGCAGAGGTCAAAAAAAATTGAATCCCAAAAGATCATATTTTTATGATTCAATTAAATACGGTTGTGCTATAATGCTAGATGAATGTAATACTCCTATGCTATAGAGTCATTTAGCTCCAAACTTTCAAAACCTTAGCCATATGCTCCATTTATAACAGTACAAAAATTTTTAGGACGCTTACTTGGAAAAATTCTCGACCATGATATAGAGAAACGGTATGCATCCATATTCATGTTTACCATTAGTTCTACATCTTCCTGCAGACCAATTAAACTTGGAATTTATGAACTTTAGAATTGAATCTCATTTCAGAAACAACGGATCAATAACAATTGGCAGGGTATAATCCTATGACTAAGTATCTTGGTTAGTACAAAAACATCATAAATATACCTTGTATCGATGGTACTCATCCACTGCAACATCTGCAGTAGAATTGTCAGCTATGTTTCCTGTAAAAAGGCAAGAAATTCATGCCAAATCAAAAGCAGAAAGCAGTATTAAAAGGGTTATTGCATAGTGGTCAAAAGGCATTGAATATGTTGGTTCTCAAAGTTGTAGGTTCCCAAATCGCTAAAAAGAAACTATACCTAAGCCCCACGGGATGCCAGCTCAAATAAGAATGACTTGTTACTTATGATTCGGCAAAGGACAATAATTGACCAATGCTTATGAGTGGGTAAACCAACCTTCATCTTTAGGCATATGCTAAGCCTAAGGAGGTGTTCCTCAAGGTTTTCCTTTCAGGAAAATTAAAGAGAAATGATGAAACAAGGGATCTTGAGGCAAGCTATACCCAATCCACACAAGGACTCCAACTGACTATCACTAAGCAACTTGTGTCAGTTTGCCACTACCACGCCTTCAAACCTTTACTAAGCAGATATACACAACCATGTAAAAGACTTAAGCCGTATCCTTCTCGACCCCTAAAGATGTTCAACCCTAAACTTCTTCATACATGGATGCAAAAATTACGACGATGCATATCTGATTCAAGATGAAGTTTGGGAAACCTTTGAGAGATTTTATTGCTAAAAAATGAGATTATGCAGTCCCTAACACTAAGTCTCTAAGAGATTAGTGTTTACTCTCTTATAGGATAAAATGAATACTTGAAATAATGAACAAAATTAATAATGCATACCAGATAAAGGAGTAAAAGCATATCCTTATTTGCACATGAATTTATTGCAGAAGTGACCTAAGATGGTCAGTCGAGGATCAAAGTCAATCCAACTAGATCATGCTACTTTCCTTGATGATACAAAATCTATCTAAAGAACTGACAATTGCCAAAAGGAACTCAACCATCAACTAACTCTTATAAACACCCAAAGCTGACAATCAATTAATAGATAATTGGATAAACCATATTATCAAATCATAACAATAAGCACTGTAGACGAACTACATCATCCCCGAAGGAAAAAGCTGTCTTCCAAATGACAAGAAAACAAATAAGCATCAAGTGATGTAAGAACTAATGACAAAGACCTAGAGGCTGCAAAGCTTCCCTCACTTAAACTTGTAATTCTGCCTTTATGCCTGTACCGTGGTACCCAAAAGAGGAAAAATACATGATTTTTAAAAGGGAGAAGAAAAAATAGTTAATTTGATAGGTGATTTCTATTGTACTCTCCCTGAATTAATGTACTGAGTTTCAGCCAACCTGCCAAATTCTTGGGAGTCTCAAAATTCTGATTGAAATGAGGTACATTGCAGTATTAACCAAATTCAAACCCTCTCCATTAGGTTAATGAGATTGTCGAATATTGAAATGAATTATACTCAAACGTGCAACACATATTGGACACCACTCGATGGGGTGAACGAGGTTGCAGAATATTCAAAATGGGTATAGTCGAAGAATGCAATTCAACTCAACCTCTCAAAATACTCAAACCAACAAGACAAGAAAAAATCTGCAAGAAAGAGGAAAAACATGAACTTTTAGAGTAGAGCCAAGGCCAGAGCATACCTGGTGCATGTACAAAAGTATCCCAAATGCTGGGCCCACGTCCCTCAGAATTGGCAGCCCCTTCAACTTGGTAAGCAGAGGAAGCGGTTCCGAAAACAAAACCCTCAGGAAAACTACCTCTGCTTAATCCCCCAGTGTCGATCCCTTGACCTCCATCCCAAGCCAAGGGCTCTGCCATGCATAAACCCACACAAACTAAAAGAAAAATTATCATATTTTCTACCCCCATTTTAGATCGCTTTCATATCACTTGCAGAGCATTGCTAACAGTGCAAACTTCACTTAGAACCAAAATACAGTTACAGAGTGCATAGCCTAGCAATATTACAGAAAATATGGAGTCGCGTGAAATATCTGACCCCACCCGACACACTGATGTTTCGTTTTTGTTGCTGTCGATAACTTCAATATTAGCCATGTGTAGAAGTTGGGTTTTTAAGGCCGCCAATGTTTGAGCTTTGTACCCTTCCTCGTGCACTTTTTGGAAAATACTTATTAATTTAAATTTAACAATTGGAAACGAAATTTTTTATTATTATATTAAGACGTCAAAATTAGATGACATTGCAGGCCTATCATGAAAAAAAAAAAAAAAAATCATAATATTGTACAAGTTTGCAGGCATATAAATGAATACTAATAGAAACAAGTGTCACGTAACGAGTATTTGTGATCATAGTATTGTAATAAAACTTTTGCTATTATAAAATAATATAAAAAGTTATAATATAATACAAATTTTAGAATGAAAAAATATAATTTTCTTAAGAGCATAATCTTAATTTAATTTTAAAAAACTATATAATTATAATAATAATAAAATTAAATATTTTTAATTTTCAATTATTATAATTTTAAATTGTAATAAAAATATATGTTTTAATTTTTAATTATTATAATTTTGAATCATTATTATTTTAAATTTATATTAGTACAATTATATTTATGTAATATTAACTATAACTATTATTATTATAATATAATACAAATTTTAGAATGAAAAAATATATTTTTCTTAAGAGCATAATCCTAATTTAATTTAAAAATATATATAATTATAATCATAATAATAAAATTAATATTAGATCTGTGAAAAATGCGAATTTTGAAATTCCCCGCGATCAAAAGTGCTCCCACGCAAAGCAATGAGGAAGGAGAGTGGCAAGTGTATCTAGGGAAGAAAGCCAAGAGGCACTGGAAATCTCGGATACTCTATTCGGCTGCCAATGTTGCAATTTTAGATAATAAGGGTGGTCCTCTTCTGAGCGGCACCAAATATGCTTGTTTCTCGTCATCTCTCCCCAATTGATCTGGCATTGTCGATTGCTCTATGAGGAAAGTCTGTGATTATAGAAATATTTTGAATGGTAGATGGTTAAATTCATTGCAATATAGTTTTCCGCAACCACGGCCAAAATCTCACTGGCAGGTGCAAAGGCTACCACGGGGTAAACGTGGTAGCCCTAGGGTTTTCTCCAACCCTCACAGGTATTTTCTCCCTAATCAATCATTTAAAGAAGATAAAATAGCTTCGACTCCAGTGGTAGCCATTTCTGGCCAAGTTGTAATATCTGATCAACAACGGGACAAGAAGGTCATTAACTTACATTCGGATCTCCTACATGATTACTGTGATTTCTTTTACAATAAGGATATTATTGCCTTCTGGAACGGGCAACGTCAGATCTTTGATGAAATGAAAGAATGGTGGAAGGAGGAATTCTCCAACCAAGTAAGTATTACTAACCTAGGTTTTAACTGTTTTCTCATTACCTATGCTAATTCGAACATTAAAAAAGGAAATTTTGAAGTGGGAAGTAAAATTGATAGAAGGATATGTCTTTCAATGTTTTGATTGGATACCTAATTTTAATCCCAAAACTTTCCAACCTAAGAAAATTGTGAAATGGATAAATATAGGTCCTTTGTTGGTAGAATTCCATTGCCCTAAAATTATGGATTTTATAGGTTTGCAATTAGGAGTTTTATTAGGAGTAGAAGGTTTGTATAAGGATTTGGCAAAAGATATAAAGATCCTTATACAATTTGATTCTGAATCCCCAAATTTGAACCCTATCGAGTTAATTACTAAGAAGGGTAGTTGGTGTATATCTCCCTCACTTTATGAGGGTAAAGTCAACACCTCTAATATCTTCCTTCGTAACCCCCATGGTAGTGAGCAAATCTCTGATAATAACAACTCTGCCTCTAGCTCAAATAGTAGGGGAAAATCGAATTTGAATTTTGTTGGATGTCAGTAGTCCTCTAGGGCTCCCACAACAGCAATCAGGGCAATCCAGAGTCGTAGCAAGTCTCAACTAAAGAGCAAGGGTCCAATGTGCCCCTAAAATAATAAGACTTTCTCAATGTGCCCAAATGACAATCCCATTTCATCGCCAGTTGCGACTTTTCCCATAGTAGGTGAAAAATTATGCCATGTAAATAGTGTTGTGGGGGTTTGTAGCACGAGTCATAGTATTAGCTCCTCTAAGAACAGGGATAAGAAGCAAGTGATCTCTAACAGTAGATCGGAATAACAAAAATTGTTGTTAGGAGTAGAGGAATTCAAAGTGGATGTGCAAGAGCAACTGGAGTTATTGGATCAACATATAGACCTAGAACATAAAGTAGTTAACTGCCCAGTTGTGGATGAGATTGGGGATTTTGGTTTAGGGGTTGAGTGCCTCTTTGAACAATTCACAACTTTGGAAGAGGATGTTGGAGATGTAGATCTGGAAGGAGATCAACCTTTAGATGGTGATGATGGAGCCATAGGTGGAAGTAAGTTGGGGTTAGGCAATTGTTTAGGAGGCAATACTAAACCAGATTGTGGCTCGTCCTTGAAGAAGAGAGGAAGGAAATCCATAATTGAACTTAGAAATATGGATGGAGAAGCAGTAGGATAGGCTGAAATAACCTCAATTATGAATGCAAGGAAGGGGAAGTACCTTCCCACTCAGCCATGAAGATCATTACATGGAATGTTAGGGGCTTGAATGCCCCTAACAAGCAATGCATTCTAAAGCATTCCATCCTCACCTCAAAAGTAGAATTAACTTTAGTCCAGGAGACCAAGCTTAATCAAACTGAGATTGAAAATTTCCAAGAAGGTTAGGCAGAGTGGGAAGTGATACCTATGGAGGGAGCCTCAAGGGGTATGGGTATCATCTAGGATCCAAGAAGGATTTCAATTAATAATATCTCAAGAATAAGTTTTGGATGCGTTTCCTTCTCAAACATCTTAGTTGTAATCTGAAATTCATCCTCTTCAATATTTATGGCCCTATACCTACACATGAGAAGTTTATAGTATGGAATGAAATAGGTCAGTTGTTAACATCGTATCTAGAGTGGAACTATTTTTTAGGGGGGGACTTCAATGCCATAGATGACTTCTCAGAAAAATCGGGGGGACTAAGAAAAGAACCCCAAGCTCTAATAGATTTTAGGAATTGGATCAATTTTCATAATATGATAGACATCAATACTGATAATGGCTCCTTCACCTAGAATAATAGAAGGAAGGCGTTCAGCAATATTGCTGAAAGGTTAAATAGGTTCCTCTTCAAAGGTAATATCCTGGAATTTCATTATCTTCTTAAGGCCTCCATTCTCCCCATTTCAGGCTCAGACCATTTTTCGGTGCAATTAACCATTGAAGAGGACTTAAAACCTAAGAGGTGCCCTTTAAAATTTGAGAAAGTATGGATGAAAAATGCATCGTTTTCGGAGAATGTAGAAAAATGGTGGAAAGAGGCGGATGTTTTGGAATCAAAACTCTATTGTTTTGTAACCAAAATTAAATACATTAAGAGGAAACTTCTTCATTGGAACAAGGACAGATTTGGCGATATCTTTTCCTCTAAGAAGGATATAGAATCTGCCTTGGCTCTTCTGAATGATAAAATCATTAAGGAAGGAATAGATCAAGATAGCTTCTTAAAAGAAAAGGAGTTACTCTGTAAATATGAAGATATCTTGACTATGGAGGAAATCTTCTAGAGACAGAAATCCAAAGCAACTTGGATTTTTGAAGGAGATCAAAATATTAAAAAAAAATCATGGTGTACTGCAAAGTTCAGAAATAGGGTTAAAAAAATCAGCCATATTAGGGGTGAATCCCGGGTTATACTAAATGACCCAGGGGATATTGCAGCAGAAGCGGTATCCTTCTTTCAAAGATTACCTAGTAAATAGATGTTCTCTGATTTGACAACTCAATCCAACCTGCTTAATAACATCCCCAAAATTATTAATGACAACCAAAACAACCTTTTAAATTGGAAATTCACCAAAGAGGAAATAGAAGAGGCCTTATTCCAGCTCCATCTGGATAAGGCCCCTAGTCCAAATGGATTTTCTGCATGCTTCTTTCAGGCTTGTTGGCACTTCATAGGTGATGAGTTGGTAGAATCTTTAGAGGGGGAAAGATGCTTAGGCAAATTCCTTAAAGAAATAAATAACTCATTCTTAGTTCTCATTCCCAAAAAGGAGAATGTGGACAGTATAAGTGATCTTAGACCCATATCACTCTGCAACACTATCTATAAGGTCTTCTCAAAGGCATTGGCCAACCGACTTAAACCTTTGCTTTCAATTATCATATCAGAGGAGCAAACTAGTTTTGTTTCGGGTAGATCCATTTTTTATGGAGTCATCATAGCTCAGGAGGCTATCCATTCCATCCAACATAACCATTAGGCCTGTATGCTCATGAAATTAGATATTAGGAAAGCATATGACATGGTAAAATGGAGATTGCAATGTAAATGCTTAAAGGCTTTTGGTTTTAGTAGAGGTTGGATCAATTTAATTTTTTGAGTGTATCTCAAGCCCCAAGGTCTCAGTTTTAGCTAATGGAGCTCCTAAAGGTTTCTTTGAAATTTCACGGGGTCTGAGGCAAGGGGATCCATTATCTCCCTTCCTCTTTATCATCATGGAGGAGGCCTTAGGAAGGACCATTCATAAAGCTCAAAAGTTGGTTAACATCTCGGGGATAAAAGTCACCAGCAATCTCCCTCATGTTACCCATCAAGAATTTGTTGATGATACCCTACTATTTGGGGAGAGTAGTCTAATAGAAGCCAAGAACTTCAAGCTTATTCTAAATTGGTTCTCTAGAGCATCTGTTCAAGTGGTCAATAAGGAGAAATCAAACCTGCTCTTTTTTTAACGCAGATGCTATAATAGAGAAAGTCATTGCCAAGTTAGGTTTTCAGATAGGGACTTTACCTTGCAAATATTTAGGCCTCCCAGTGGATAAGGGGCAAAGGTCTTCCAACCTTTGGGGACACATCTTATCCAAGCTAGATCAAAAACTCCACAATTGGAAAGGTAAATGATTGTCAGTGGCAGGTAGAGTTATCACATTACGATATGTTCTCTCAGCTCTTCCCCAATATCAGATGACTCGTTTTCCTTTACGAGTGGGTGTTAAAAAAAAGCTTCATAAAAAAACCAGAACCTTTTTTTGGCAGGGGTTGGTAGATAAGAAGAAATTTGCGTTAATAGCATGGGATAAGCTATGTCGACCTAAGGAGAAAAGGGGATTAGGGATCAGAAAAACCAGGCTTTCCAAAATAAGGCTTTAGGGGCTAAATTAATTTGGAAAATGTATAAGGAACCCCATAGGAGATGGGTGAGAATTATGTCAAGCAAATATCTGGACTCCAAGGATCCTACTAGCATTTTTAGAACTCTAAACCCGCCTAAAGGCTCAAGAATTTGGAATTTACTAGTAAGTTGTAGGGATATTTTTACCCTAGAAATTTCATGGAATGTTGGGAAAGGTGACCAGACTTTATTTTGGGAACATTCATGGGGTGGTTACTCACCAATACATAAGGTTTTGAATGATCAAAACTTAAAAGATATTGTTGGCTTGATGTTGATGTTTTGGTGTAAAGTGTTGACTGGTGACTTGTTTTATGTTGTCATTGATGGCAACTATGTTTTTATAGTCACATAAGTCTTTTAAGCCAACCGGTAGAGAAGACAGTTTAACAGTGAACTAGCAAATAGGTCCTCAATTGGTTAACTAGAACAGAGTTGCATTCAAGCAACCGGTACAGGCAATTGACGAAGAGTTTGATGATGTAGTTTTACAAGTATTTGATGTTATATTCTTGACCGCATTAGCAGATTCAACAAGATGATCGTAATTTGATGTACATAGTAGTCTATCTGGAAGAACACTTAACTGGTAGTGATAAAGTCACTAAGATCGGTAAATCGATACAATTTATTTTTATTTTTGGTTTGTTATGTCGATGGCCGACATAAGTTTGACATGTAATGTTAGTTTGTCTAAATTCATTGAACCTAGGAAATTATTCCAAGGTTATGAGCCGACTAAGTTGATGTCTATAAAAAGTGTGATGAGTTATGAATGCATGTATGAGATCGAAGGCGAATATTGAGATTTTGATTGTGCAGTGATTAGTGAAGCTCTGTATTGATGTATTGTTAAAGTTTTGGAGAACTGAAGTAGATCTTATCAGAGACATAAGTGTTATATGAAGATCATTGAATTGTTGTTATCCTAACAGTTACAACTGCAAAATCCCTTAACCGGGTAGGTCCTGACAGGCCTTAATTTGTAAATCCCTTAATAGGGTAGCTCAACATTTGAGTTTAAATCCTCTTGCAAGGTTGCTCCTAACAGGGCTCATCATAGCAAATCCCTTCACCGTGTGACTCCTAACAGGGCATATTTGTAAGACCTTAACCGATCAGAGGTTTCTATTTTGTAGATAGTGAATCTTGTGGGTACTAACTCCCATCGTGGTTTTTCCCTTTTGGGTTTTCACGTATAAATCATTGTGTTATGGTTGGCATTTTTTATGTAGTGTTTTCTTATGTGATTATTTTCCTTGCATTCCTATTGATTTTAAAGTTGTTAAGAGGTGTAATCAGAGCCAAATGCCCTTGAGGCTTAACCGCTTGGGAAAGATATATTGGCAATTTGGAGGAATTGTTGCATTTATGTTTGTCATTGATGTCAACACTTGTTGTTTTGTTGTCTATTGGCTTCCGGTAGAGTGGTTGGATTATCATGTGGATCTAGAGATTTGTCTTCGGGTTTAGTCTGGTTGTTGGAATTGGTTTGGATTGGTTATTCATGTGTTCTTGATGTGTATCACATTCATTTGTTTCAGGACTTGATGATCTGAATGCTATCATATGTTCTAGTAAGCCTTTTGGTTACTGGTAAGGGTTTTACCAGCAACGCTTTGATGAAGATCTTTTGGTGAATCTGATAAGTGGTGTTGGTGCAACTTCTAGAAAGGTTATCAGGATGTTGATGGTTATCATGTTTGTGTTCTAGTTGTTCGTAGTGTTTCATTTGGCTTATGGTGACCTATTTTGGGTATGGTGTTATTCTGTTAGGTTATGGACTAGTTTAAGTAACGTGTTGGTTGATGCTCCCAATGCGTCACCGGTTGGATTTATTGTTTGGTTTATGTTGTTTCGGTCTTAGGCCGACTTGGTTTATCATTGGTTTGCAAGATTATGTAACAGATCTATTGTATTATCTTTTAGGTGGGTGACCTAATTGTTTAGGTCTCGGGTTGGTATAAATATTATGTAAGATCTCTTTGTAGATCATGGTATGTGGGTTATAGGATTATCTACATGCAAATAAAGTTGTAATCATATGTAGATATTTTGGTCGATCATAGTTGATCAAATTGGGTTTGTGAAAGAGGTTTAATATCTCCGGTATTGAGCTTAACCAGAACTGTACTCAAGCATAGGAAATTGATGCAGAGCTAGGCAACAAACTAGGTGGTAACTTTCTCTCACCCACAACTACTATGTCCAAACCAAGTTTTTCTATTTTTTTTAAGGTGTCAAATAGCACCCCTACCAAGTTCTCAACTCACACAACAATTTGTGTGACCCAATCCATAAAGGATTTGTATCTAACACTCTATCCTTCACCTTGACCCAACCCTTGTGTGAATGGTAGACAATTTCCAGTACCGGTGGGATGGAAACCTATTGGATTTTGTCTATTGGTGCTCCAACCAACTCAAAACATCCATTTGATTTGAATTTCAAATGTGCTAGGGGGTACTTGTCTCACAACTGTCCTATTTGTCTAGTAGCCCTACCAGTTGTCTAGTAGCCCTACCGGTTGAGTTTTCCCCACACAAATTAATAAACTTCCAAAGGACAAGAAAAAATAAGGGTAGATTCAAATACCCTTTATCAAGTTACACAATTCCCCAAATTCTTAGACTCTAACCCCAATTTTGAAGGTTTGTACCCTTATTGTCCTTACAAACCTAATTAAGCCAATTAGGCCTAATTTACAAAGCAAGTACCCCTTTTATTAGTACCCTAACAAAAAAAAAACTTTTGAAAGGTGGGGTAAGATTTCAAACCACCAAATCCAAGGTTTCAAGACTTGATCCCATCTCCTTTGTCTATTGCAAGTGATTTCACTTCTACAATTCAGGTGGTCCCATAGAGATGCCCGCCTAAGGTCAATTCAATCTCCCCGAGCTTGGAGCCTCCCTAAAAAACAACACCAAAATATTATGGTACAATGGCCCCTCTAACGTTTTCCCAAAGGTTATTTTTTTGGTCCTCTGGTGAAAAAGTCAGATTAAGGGCATTTTTTCAGTGAAACCCTAGGTGCTGGCAAGGTTTGTGACCAGTCCGGATAGATTTTGATGGATCTCTACAAACCGATTATTTCAAAACCTCAAACCTAATTCAAATGAAATTTAAGATACTTCCCTAACTCATCCAATTGGTTTCAAGCATCCACCAATCTGTACTGATCAGAAATGAACATCAAACACAAATTTTCTAGAAACTCCAAGTATGTTGTATTACTCCAAAACTCCAAAACATCACCAACTTCAACAACCCTAGAATCGATCCAAGTGGGCCTAATATATCCCCCCTAACGGTTTCCAACCACTTTTCAAACTTTGGAACCGTTGGAGTATTAGTTACCCCTTTTTACAACATTTTGTAATGA
This sequence comes from Cryptomeria japonica, assembly GCF_030272615.1. Classification (NCBI taxonomy): domain Eukaryota; kingdom Viridiplantae; phylum Streptophyta; class Pinopsida; order Cupressales; family Cupressaceae; genus Cryptomeria; species Cryptomeria japonica. Next base: position 99,449,166 of record NC_081406.1, on the reverse strand, counting down.
CAACAAAAGTTGTCAACTCGCAATTTTCAAATTTGGCGACTCCAAGGTGTATTCGGCCTATTCCAAGGATTAGTCTAATTTTTCTAAGACTAATATTTATTGCCTTAATCATGCCTAGACTCCTATTGACCCACATGGTCATTTTTCCATGGTGGCTTATAAAATGCAATCATGACAATGTCTTACATCAATTGGGTCTTATTGACTCACAAACCTATCAACCTACTACATATGATGTCAATGTGACAAGGTCATTACATTTTCATCTCATGGGTGATATTAGACTCTTTAGGCTTAATTTATGTCTTTGGGTGCTCCTGCACCAGAGATGTTATTCTTGCAGTTCATTCATCTTTTTGGATTATAGTCTGGATTTATTTTGTAGTCAGCGAGGCTCCTTTTTTGATGAGCAGTGTGCTCTAGGTTATTGGTCTTCCTGCATGTGCAGGCCCCTCTTATTGTAATCACATACTTGTTGCAGAAGTATTATCTAACTGTGGGTAGGCTTCCCACCTTATTTTTTCCCTTTACTAGGTTTTCCACGTACAAATCATGGTGTTATGTGTTATGGATGGTTGGTAATTGTTCTGTGATTTATGTTTATGCTTAATTGTTATATCTGTTTTTCTGGTATTTGGTTTATGTATTGCGGTAAAAGGTTTTGTGTGCTTAAAGTTGTATAATTTTTTGACAACTGATTCACCCCCCCCCCTCTCTCAGTTGTCCGTTGGTTATCCTAACAATTGGTATCAGAGCTTGGTCCTCTCTGCAGAAGCTTAAATGCTTGAGGAAGATCCTATGGCAACTAAAAGTTCAACTGCATCTGTTTTCCAGAGAGAAACCCCTAAGCTTGACTCGACAAATTATAGGGTATGGAAGATTCAGATGGAAACTCATTTGAGATATATTGGGAAAGAGATTTGGGAGGTCACAGAGAAAGGCTATACTCCTCATAATCCGATATCTAGCAATCCTCCTCCGACAACCTCGGATAAGGACATTGAGAATGATTGTAGAGCTAGAGAAGCACTCTTAAGTGCACTTTCCGATTAGAAAATTATGGGATTAACTGGCCAATCATCTGCGAAGGCTATATGGGATAAGTTGGAGGCTCTGAATGAAGGTGACCCTACCGTTAAAATTTCTAAACTTAATGGTTACCGGGTAAGGTATGAGAATCTGAAGATGGAAGAAGATGAAAGGATTACTGCTTTTATGGAAAGAGTTAATGAAATTGTTATGGGAATTCAATGTTGTGGTGGATCTCTGAGCAAAGGTGAGATTGTTTCTAAAGTAGTGAGAGCTTTGTCATCAGCTTACAAGATGAAGGCTACTGCAATTAATGAGCTGAGAACAATGGCTAACACTTCTATTAATAGGGATACTTTGGTTGGAAAATTATCTGCTTTTGAGCTTGAAGAATCTGGTCCTCAAGGAGTTGCAAAGATTGAATCTACTTTTCACACATCTACATCATCAACTGACAAGAGTGATTGGAAAGCTTTATATGTGAAGGAATTGGAGGAAATGAAGAAAGAAGATGATGAGTTTGAGCAACTTGAAGCCCTATTTACTAGAAGAGTACCTAAAGGTCCAACAGGAAGTAAGTATGAAGGAAAATCACCGTTTAAATGTTTTGCATGTAATAAGATAGGTCATTTTTCATCTAGATGTCCTGAAAGGAATTCAATATTTGAAGAGAAAGCTAGAAGATATTTTAGGCCTATCCATGATTATCAGAACAAGTATAAGTATAGGAGAGACAAAGACAAATCATGTTACTATGCAGATGAGGAAGGTGTGACTGATTCTGATGATGAACCGGCACAAGATTAGGCTAGTGGATCCTGTAGTGGAAAGGAATGGGTATTTTTGGCTATCAAAGAAGATGCTCTGGTACCTACTGTTCAAAATGAGGAAAAGGCCCTTGCTGCTAAAATTGAAGACAAGGATGAATGGGTGGTAGACAATGGATGTTCACATTATATGACTAGAGATAAAAGGAAGTTTTTATCTTTGCAAGAATTTGATGGTGGATTGGTTAGATTTGGAGGTGACAAAGCATGTATGACTAGAGGAAGAGGAAATATATCATTGGATGGTAAGCATAACACTAGTAATGTTTATTATGTTGAAGGTTTAAGGAATAATATTTTGAGTGTAGGACAATTGGTGGATAAGGGATTTCAATTACAATTCAAGGATGGAAAATGTAAAATCATTAACAGATTTGGATTAGAGATTGCAACTGGTACACAGACTAACGGTAGCATCTTTCATTTGAACTCTGATGAGAAGACATGTTTGATTGCACAAGTTGATGAGAGTTGGTTATGGAATAAGAGGTTGTGTCATGTGAATTTTGATTGCATTTTAAAGATCAGTTCAACTAAGGTTGTTAGACATATACCTAAGATTGTGAAGCCCTATAATCTGGTATGTAAGGATTGTTAAATGGGAAAGCAAGTCAAAACTTATTTTAAGAGTATACAAGACAAATCTAATGATGTTCTTGATCTTATTCATACTGATTTGTGTGGTCCTATGCTAGAATAAAGAGTTTTTAGGGTGATAGATATTTTATGCTAATCATTGATGATTATTCTAGAATGATGTGGGTTACTTTTCTAAGGGACAAATCCGAAACTTTTGAAAAGTTTAAGATCTTTAAAGCTAAAGTTGAGACAAAGACGGGGTTGAATATTAAATGTTTAAGGTCAGTTCAGGGTGGTAAATTCACATCCGGTGAATTTAACAGTTATTGTGAGAAGCATGGGATAAGGAGACAAGTATCTGCACCCCGGACACCTTAGCAGAATGGTGTTGTGGAAAGAAAGAACAAAACTGTCTTGGATGCAGCCAAAACTATGATGATGGAAGCTAAATTGCCTCATAGCTATTGGAGAGAAGTTGTGAGCACGACGATATACAAATTTAACAAAGTTCATATTAAATGAGACGCCGATAAGACACCTTATGAGTTATGGTTTGGTCATACACCTACAGTTAAGTATTTTAGAATCTTTGGTAGTAAATGTTATATTAAAAGAGATGATTCCATTGGAAAGCTTGATACTAGATGTGATGAAGGGATATTTCTTGGTTATTCTAATGAAAGCAAAGCATATAGATGTTATAACAAAATATTGTAGAGAATTGTGGAAAGTGATAATATCAAGGTGGATGAGTTGTACAAAGGTCAAATCAAAACTTATGAGAGAAAACTGGAAGTGGAGATGATCATAACTGAACCAGTAGCACCTGTATTGGAACAAAATGTTGAACTAGTTACCCCAGCAATATCAAAAAATTCAATAGTAACTGAAGATCAGAGAAGAGGAATAGAAAGTCAGAAGACTCCTAGGTATGTAAAGTTAAATCATTCAGAAGATTAAATCATTGGAGATAAGAACAAAGGAGTAATGATAAGAAGAAGGTTGGCAACTAATGAGCTATGTTTAATTTGTCAAGTTGAACCTGCATTAGTTATTGAAGCTTGTAAAGATGAATGTTGGATGAAAGCTATGGAAGAGGAATTAGATCAGATTGAAGAACAACATATGGACTTTAGTTTCCTAACCTAAAATAAGAATGTTATTGAAAATTGTAATGGTGGGAAAATGGTGAATGATAGATCAAGAGGAAAACTACCATTTCCCTCAAAGAGAGATGAGAGTTTCACTATTGATTACCATTCAAGCACTTTTCAACATTATATTCAGAAGGGGGAGAAGATAATTCACTAGATCCAATCTCTCCACACAAAGATGGTAGATTGAATTTTGAATGAATTGGGAATGCTAAGTCGATCCCCTCTTCCTTGTTTGATTTAGAAAAGAAATTGATTGAATTATGTAGTGCAAAAGTGACAAAGAATATATTATAACTCAAGATCAGAATATGGGATGAAGTTGTGCACCTGGATCTGGTAGTGAAATGTCGAGACGAAGTCGTCCTACGAATTTGAAGAAAAGTTGCTTGGACCGTGGTAGGAATGTACACGGTCCTCTGAATAATTCGCAAAACGAAAAGGTTTTTTCTACCTCTACAAATAAAGCCTAAATCCAAAAGTACATCTACACACCTGCAACCTACACACAGAAAAGAGAGGAAAATGGGTTGGGATTGGGGGTTTGCCTGTAGGTCAAACCCCAGTTTTGGAATTAACCGAGTAATGAAAGAAAGTACTTGCAAGTAGCTGTAAATGAAAGACTGAATTGTGAATCACCTCAAGGGAGGTTGTAGTAGTAATGTTGATAGAAGTGCTTGTGTGGAATTGAATGTTGAAATCAATCTCCTCTTCAATGGTTGAATCCTTGAATTGAATGTAACACCTAGCCTTGAAGGGAGACTTGAGAATGCTCAATGCTCGAAAAGAATGCTCAAATGCTTGAATGCTCTTGAATGCTTGATCGCTTGTATATACTCCAATCTTGTCCAACTTCCACCTATTGAACCTATGCAAATGAGAGAGAGAATGCCCCCTTAAATACATGTTGGTGGATTCTAATTTCATCATGAGCCGACATCGAGGGAGTTTCCCGCCCAAGGCACAACCCACAATGCATGCTCTAGGAAGGGTCTTGCCCTAAAATAGGGAAGGGACAAGGGAGCCACGCCCCTATCTTGGGAGGAAAAGGGTGCTACGTCCCTATCCAAGGAGGGACAGTGGCACCATGCCCCTATCCTACCCCTTTCTCTAGGGAAAAATGTGGTCGGGGTGATGCAGAGGCCAAGGAAGAAGCTATTTTCGCAAGCTGAGTAATCTCTGGTCTCAAATTAGGCTAGAAGATTCGAGTTCACATTTGTGAGGATGCTAATGCAGTCAAAAATTGCTAGGGACACAATTTTATGACACTACATTTATCCCCCACTTTAGCGGGAGTATAAGCATACGCCAATATTGTCGGTAAAGTAAAAGGAAACAATATTGAAAATAGTTTCACCACATCAAGGAGGCAAGATGTGCCAATCTGCCAGTGGACTTAGGATCTCACGACTTCGATTGACAAAGTAAAAGGGAAGATTGAGAAGGGGAGAACCATGACTGCAAGTAGGAAAGTTCTCTTCACTATGAGTCATGAAAGCAAGGATACTAAAGATTACAAAGCAAAACAAAGTTCACTAAGTAATTCTAAGTATCACAAGAAGGAAAATATGAGTGGAGTGTATGCCCCCAAGTTAAAGCAATTGTACGTGCCTTATCGGGAGTAATTGCTTTAAGGTAGGATACACCCAAAAGAGAGAAAAGAAAAGGAGCACGTTATCACAAGGATTTAGCCCCCAATCAAGGTATAAACCCAAGGATAATGAACACAAAACATGAGGTAGTGTCACTTTCCTCAGGGTCAGTATGTTTTATGATTACTTGTGTATATCATGTATGTATATGCATATAATAATCTTCATTCCTCGAAGAAGGACACTACCTTAGAAGAATGGGAAGAGAGGATGTCTTTTGAGCCAACATGAAAGAGACCAAGAAAAGATCTCAATGCTTTGCATCGTCCCCAAGTAGACATTAAGGGTACAATAGAAGAACATGGATACACATAGAAGAATGGTCACAAAAGAGAAAGAAAGGAGAGAAAGAAAGATCTGTAGTGCTAATATTGCTAATCTAGCACGACATCCGCCTCCCGACCTTGTTGATCACTATTTCGGGAAGGCGAGCAACATGCTAGAGGAGCGACATCGAGCACATCAAATGGAGCTATCACAAGATCCAAACAAGGACTACGCTCATGTTGTAAGTCACTTTGTTCGATTCTAGGAGATAGGATCAGGGTTTGTGAAAACTCATCCAATAAATGTTTTTCCACATCAACATACTCATACTCACTGTCAAAAGCATTAGGAGTTGTATTGCCATTATGAATAATATTTTCACCCATTTCTTCATCAAAGTTTAAAGCGAGAGGAGCAAAAACATGAATAGGAGTAAATCATCGAATGTTTTATGCAACTTATGATTTGGAGATGTTGGTTGAACATCTTGCCTAGGAGAAAAAGGAATCATGTCAACTGTTGGAGTTTGATGAGATTGAGTATTTTTAGGGATAACTTCACGAGCTCAAACATGGCATCTTCGTCGGTGTTCTCGTGCAAAAAGATTCCATCGAGTCTTAGTGGAAGGCTGAGAAGGAGAAAGAACACTTGAAAAAGTAGGAACATTTCCCTCCTTGATGGTAGAAGGTTTAGGTTGAGGTCTTTTTGGTTGAACAAGAGGGGATGCAAGCCTCTTCTCTCGATAAGAGGAAGGAGGTGGAACTGTGCCATAGAAAGGAGGAATATTAGGTGTATAAAGGAGACCAGGTCCATCATGAGGAGGAGGTATAGGTCTAACCTTAGGAAGAATTTTGTTGTTTTCCTTAAGAGAAGGTGAAGTCACATCCATAAGAGCAAGCAGACAATCTTCCTTAGGAGGGAGATTAGTTATATCCGTGAGGGGAAGAACCTTATCTTGAAGAATAATAGGAATGTCAAGTGTTGGGGATCTAGGTTGACTTAAGGATAATTTCATATCGTTCTTCTATTTTTTATAAGATTGAAAAAGAGCATCACTCCTTGATGGAAGAGATTGAAATTGTTTGGGCCAAAAGAAATCAATAGGAACACCTGGGCTTCTTTTAGATGGACAAAATAAGCTATGATTCATGGTTATGATTTCTTCATTGTGAGGAAATTTAAGATACTTGTGGATTGGAGAAGCAATAGCCTACATGGAAGATAGCCAAGGATATCCCAACTTCACATGGAATTGCTTAGAAGAAGGTATGATAACAAAGTCAACATCCATGGATTTAGTATGGACTTCAACAAGAAGGGTGATAGAGCCAATGGTAGGACAAGAGAAGCCATCAAATAACTTTACAACCACATTAGAAGTATCATATATTTTCTTATGTAATCGTAAAGTGAAAAGATACTCTTCAGTTATGATATTAACCATGCAAGAGGGATCAATCAGAGCAACATAGCAAGGGATATCCTTAACCTTTGCAACTATGTATAAAGGGCCATCAGGTGCTCTAATGGTCTCACTAGGGTCAAATGTAATACAAGGATCCTTAGGCATATCTTTTGTTTCTACCATATTAACCAAGTTTGGAGCCATAGAGGTGAATTCTTCAGAAGTGAGAGAATTAGACACAATCTCAATAGCGTTAGAGGTATGAGATGGCAAGGGATCAGTGAAATCTTAAGATTTTGATTAGGAGGAGCAACTGATTTATTCCCTTTATCATTCACACCTGCCACAGATATAGTATTATTATCAATCATCTTGAACCTTATTTTTCAATGCAAAACATTTCTCAGTATCATGACCAAGTTGATGATGAAATTGGCAAAAGGAATTGTTATCAAAATAAGGAGATGCAAGTTTAGAAGGATCAATTTTTTTTTATAGGAGTAAGTTTGATAACATTTATGTGCAACAAATGAGACATAATACTATGTAAAGATTCATTCAAAGGAGTAAATTGCCTTTCTCTCTGGAAAAAATTAGAAATAGAAGGCACACCTGTTGTAGCATTCACATGGTTGTTGTTGATTGGATCATTGAACTTGATGAAGCTTTTTGTTGGTTTGAACTTTGAAAATGGTTGTTGAACACTCTCCCCCTTGTCACTCAGAGCCATAGGAGTGAATTGCTCCATTTGACTCACAACCAATTGATAATTGTGGAGTGTTGCGTACAATTGCGGAAAGGAAGTAAACTCAGACAAAAGAAGCTTTTCCCTGATATCTTTTTGTAAATTAAAAATGAAAATTCTCTTAATATCATTATTAGGAACATGAAAATAAATTTGAGCACACAAATGCTTATATCTACCAATGAAATCAGTCACTTTTTCTTTAACACCTTGTTTACAATGCATTAAATCAGTCAAAGTGATTTTAGGACCAATGTTGTTTTGAAATTGTTGGATGAAAGCATTTGCCAATTGTTGAAAGGAAGTGATAGAATAAGAAGGCATAGAGAAATACCATTGCAAATCCTTATCTCTTAGTGTTCTTGTAAACAGTTTTGCAAGCAATCATTGATCATAAGAAAAATCAGTACACAAGGTTTGAAATGTTTTGACATGCATAAGTATATCACCTTTTCCATTATAGAGTTCTAATTGAGGGATCTCAGCATGTTTAGGTGGCACGACTTTAACAATATCAAGAGAAAGTGGGATCGCAACATCAAAGGTGGGCACACTAAACTTGAATCGACTCATGGAAGCAATTTGTTGTTGTAAGGAAGACACGGTTTGAGCAAGATTGTTAATTGTCATTTTGGTAGAAGAATTGATGTTAGACATAGGTGATTGAGAAGGTGGTGTGATGTTATTAAAAGAAGGCATGGGCTGAGAATAAGGTGGTGGGATATTATGATAAGTAGGCATTGGTGATGATTGGGTAGGAAAAGGGACACTTAAAGGAGGAATAAAGTTGTTAAAGGAATTGCCCCCTTGCGTCACGTTGATTGGTTGAGGAATAATAGGAACACTCATGGAAGACATAGGTATCAATGGAGGATTAAATGAAGAAGAGGGATTACCCCCATGACCTATGGTTGTAGGAATGACATTTTGAGTTGAAGTAGCCATGATGTTAGATGTGATAGTAGGAATACTAGTCATAGGATTAGTCAAAAGAATATAGGAATTGACTTGTGTTGAAGGTTGTGAGTAACCTAGGGTTTCGGGATAACTCTTGATAGGCATGACATTAAATATGTGCAATGCCATGCAATATATCAAATTCATTCTTATCACTTTGAAGCATGTGTTTAAGACCTTCAATTAATGGAAGAGCTTCACTATTAGGGTATTCTTGGGACAATCATTGTTGAACGCTATCAAATTGATTGTCCAATGTAGAAAGTTGATCTAAAGAAACCCTAGTTATAGCTTCTTCTTCATCATGAGATATATCAATTGGGTGAATAGGCACATGATTAGGATGGGAAGAATTAGCATGATCCTCATTAAAGAAGTCACCTAAAAGGGGCTCCATCTCCTCGGTAATTAAACCTTGGGAAGCCTTAATTCTAATGCTTCGTCTAACGGGGATAGGATAGGTAGGACTAATAGTGGTAAAACTCATGCACTAGAGGAAAATTTGATTTTTGAATTGTGAAACAAAGCTTACAAAATTGACTAATGCAAAAATTAAGAAAATATTGATTACACAATTTGAACTTTGTTGGAGGAAGAGAATGACATGATTTCCAAAAATGAAAGGAAATTGAAATTTTAAAATTAGGGCCAAGGGAATACCACTCAATTTTAAAATTAGAATATTTAAAATCAAGGCAGACTATAATTAACCTCTTAATTTAAAAAAAATTCTTGAAAGTTGAAATGTTGAATTTTGAAGGTATTTCCGACTCTAGAGGGATAAAAAATTGATAAAATAAGCCAATCTTCTAGATTTAGGCTATTAAATACAGTCATAACAATCTCCCAAGATTTCAGGAAAAAAGTCGAGGACCGTGGCAGGAATGCACATGGTCCGACCAACTTTTTTCAAAATTTTTAGGGATGGATATTATGATGATTTTAAAGATAACTGTTACTACTTATCAAGTTGCCATTAGTTTTATGTCAAAGTTATACTATATACTCTAGTCGGTTACAACTACCGAGATATTCAGTCGGTATGAACAGTCTAGTCGGTTATTGAAGAAAGTAGTATACACCGAGCTATCTACCGAGTATCATTTCATGTCTACCAAGAAACAAAGATGACACACCGAGTGAAACGTGTTACCAGATTCATTGAACCTAGACATACATATGAAAACGTGTTACAAGATCGAGGAGCATCTAACCGTTATCACATTGGAAATTGCACTTAAAGATTGTGTATGATTTTGATGTTATCTAACCAATGAAATAATTTGCATGGTTATTCATTCGATAAAACATGTTTGTAAGATCGAAGCAATGAATGGATCACCGTCATAAGAGATCTATTTTTACAGCATGAGTTAAGAATTAAAGAGGTGTGTGCATGAGTGTAAGAAGACTGTTACAGAGACACAAAGGTCACTAAGAAGGTTTTCAGAGAACAATCGAAGAACAGAGTAAACAGAAGGGTTTACCGAGGTATGCTATAAGCAAGGTAACTTATTCTGAGCACATAGAATCTACTATAACATTCTAGATGTAAAGTTGCAGATATTTGTAATGATTTTATTGTAATATTTAGAAGTTGTAAGAGAAACCTTTAACAGGATAAAAGACTCTAATCAAGTCTATAAATTGTAAAGCCTCTAACCAGGTGCAGCATTTAGTTTAAGTGTTGTGAAATCCTTTAGCAAGGTAGATCTAACAAATCTTGTTACTCCTAATAGGGTAAGCTATCAGAAATAGGTAAACATGTAGCTCTAACGAAGCACTCTTTATTATTACAGTAGTGAAGTTGTGGGTGCCATCCCCACCGTAGTTTTTCTCTCTAACCAAGAGTTTCTGCGTAACCAAAATATATGTGTTATGGAGTGAATCATGTATGATTGTTATCTATTTGTTTTAGCTTTATATTATGTTACCACACTATTCGATTTATGCATAACAGTAAAGTTATTATTGAAGAAAAGTTTTGGAGTACTGATTCACCCCTCCCCTCTCAGTACATTAGCTTTCCATATTGGGCCTAACAATTGGTATCAGAGCTTAAATCTTGGAAAAAGGTTTAACTGTCGAAAGATAAAGATCTTATCAATGGAAGGATATAAATAATCTTGAAGGATTGTGTATCTGCAAGAAGAGTTGGATCATGCTAATCAAGTGATTGCAAACATGCAAAGGCAAATGCAAAAATCTCTAAAAGTGAGAAGAAGATTATCTGATGATTTGCAAGACTCTCAAGAGTTAGTGGAACAAATTGAGACATCATCTAAGAATAGTATATCTGAAGAAACTGAAGAAATGATTGGAGTATTGAAAGAAAAGAACAAAGCACTGGCTGATCAACTAAAAGCAATGAAAAGAGAACATGAACATTTTAGCACACAGATGACTGAAAATCTTGATGCATTGAGGACAACCAAGGATAAAGTAAGAGATCTAGAAAGAGAGAAACAACAACTTGAAGTCTTAATATCTGATAAGAATGATGAAATCACAAGGTTGACTCGAACTCAACAAAATATGTCAGATCAACTAGGTTATGCACATCATGAAGCAATTCTGAAAAATGATGAGAATCAAGCATTGAAACTTGAAGTATCAAGGTTAACCAATGAACTTGAAATAGAGAAGAAATCCAAAGAAACACTGAAGAAGAGTTATGAAGCATCAAAAATGTTGGATGAGCAACTAAATACAAGAAGACCCAACAAAGATGCAGGACTCGGTTACAAAGGAAAAGACTCCACCGAGAAGGGAATTCATACTACCAAGAGAGGAGAATCATCAACACAAGCTGGAATCAAGAAGAACATCAAAAGAAAGAAGTCTATTTGCAACTACTGTGGAAATCAAGGTCACACTGCCAACATATGCCAAATCAAAAAAGGTAAGCAACCGAATCTCACTAAGTCCAATGGTTATTATTACAACTGCAATAAATATGGTCACACATCTAATCAATGTAGGACAAAGTCTGTTAACAATTATCAGAAGGCAAAATTCAAAGGGTTTTGTAAAAATTGCAATAGATATGGACATAGTACAGAGAAGTGTAGGTTTAAGCAAAAGAACTATATGTGGTATGCACACCGAGCAAATGCTAGAGGTTACCAAACTCACACAGATCCTTACCGACAGTATTTTGCAGTACCATGAGATTACAATACAAGGATATGGTGTGAATGTTGTGGAAGATATGGACATATAAGTGCCAACTATTTTATAAGGTTTGGAATGAACAGCCGAAGATCATGGAGAAATCCTGGTATGGCATGTTTTCATTTTCACAAAGTTGGACACTTAACTAGAGATTACAGAGATCAACCTCGAAAAGACACTGAAGAAATAAAAGAAAAATTAAAGATGATTTGGAAAAAGAAGGAAATTGTGTCAAATGAAGAAAGCACCTTACCTACCGAGTTAGGTGCACCTATTCCAAATTAATCGACTGCATTCTCTCAAGGTTAAATCTTAACAGTTCCTATTTTATTATGTACTTAATTCAAAATCTGCATAATTAAGATGTATCAGTAAGTTTGAAATTCTATCAAAGTCTTTTGTAGCACTTTACAAAAAGCCTATCAAGTTGGTAAATGAAGGAAGTTTTGTTACTCGATTAAATCAGAAAAAGGAAAGAAGGTTAAAGAGGAACCAAGTGTATTTAATGTTTTTGACCTAACCCACACGAAGCCCGATAAGGCATATTGTGTACTTAAAAGCATTCTCATAGTCATTTACACTTACCAAGTTTTCGAGAGAGCAGAGAAAAGCAAATCAAAGGTGATCAAACCTCCTACAAAGAAAATTCAAGGTATTTACATCAATCTCAACACATTGTTAAGCTGATTTACCGATCGTATCTAGTTGCCATTATCTGCTAAGTATAAAGTGTCAGTCATTTGAAAATCTTGAAACCCTAAGGATCTTTTGTTAGCTTTTATCTGAAATCTACAATGGTGCCCAAGATCCAAGATCCCATAGCTGTTAAGAATGTAGAGAAGCCCTCACTAAAATACTCTTTGACTCCCAAAGTTGTATCTGAATCGGATGACAAAACCGCTTTCTCACTCATTCCGGATAGAGTGTTGTTAGTCGAGGATGTGAGATTCTTCACCAAATGTCATGTTGAAGAACTCGGTCATGTTGAAATCAAAGACACCTATGATGAGCTGTGTACCGCTGGTAAATTGAACAACAAGTATGAGCACATCAAGATCAAGGGATTAACTGAAGCCCTAACCTATGCCCAAGTGTTCAAACCCCAGTGGGTCAAGTTTGTTCTGAGCAGAGTTCACAATGATTTCATGTAGCTAGAAGAGCAACCATTTAAGATTACCAAGAAAATAATTCATTTGATTACCGGTTACCCCATTTATGATCATGCCCAAGCCCAGAAGATGATATCACAGAAGGAATTGATCAATTTAACCGAAGTGGAATTTGATTGCAGAGGATTAAAATTGAACAATGTCACTAATGAAGAATTAAAATTTACCATTAGAGTAATGGGCTACTGTTTCTTCCAATCGACAAGGGAAAATAGTGTACCCTTTGCAGCAGTAGACTTGGCTTACAAAATTGTGAAAAAGGGAATGAAAATTGACCTATGTGAGGTGTTGCTGAAGAACCTATTTGAAAATCCGAACACCATCAGGAAGCCGAAGAAGAACAACTCAGCTAATACTCTAAAGTTTGGATCATTACTGGTATGCATGTTTTTCTATTTTGAAAAATTATTTCCATTAGTCAGTAAAGTTGTTTGGGAACTACACCAACCAATCACCCATCAGATAAATGACTTCATTAAGAAGTTAGGAGATAATTTCAATGATATTATGGATGATTACTTCAGTAAATTTCAAGAGAAAATGCATAACAGATATAGGATTCCACCTCAGCTAGTGGAGAAATACAAAAATGATATATGTTTTGAAGTTGTCACCGATTACTGTTATGTGAATGTTGTGGAACCGAGGACTCAATCTTTGTCACCGATGGGTTACGAAATTGATTTTGACATCACACAATAGCAAATTGATGCATTTCTCACATTACCGAGGCATGCTACTGAGCTAAGGTATGGAACCTATGAGGAAGTAAAGGAAAACGTAAAGATGAACATTGTAGTACCCAAAGCTACAAGAAAGGCAACAAAAATGATAAAGGCATTGTCAGAGCAATTTGGAGAAGACTCTTCCTCTACACCTGTCAAAGGCACCATTGTCATTACCAAAGAGGAATCAGAAGCCCAAGAGGCAGCAATAACACTAAGCACTGAACTGCCTAAGGGTAAAGTGTTGAAAAGAAAGAAACTGGATTCATCAAAAGCCTCACGGACTCCACCTCCAGTAAAGCGACCTAACACAAGAGCATCTGCAGCCTCACCGAGTAAGAAAACAAAAAGTGGAACTGCTCCCAAGGTAACAAAGACATACAAGAAATCTACTCGGAGACTCATTTTGGCAAAAGAGTCTAGTGATACTGAATCAGAGGATGCAAGCAAATTCCAGATTGTCAAGAGCAAGAAGGTAAATATACATAGTGTTGAAAACTTTTGTGCTAATCTGAAAGAATATGGTGGATTTGGAGGATTTAGATATGTCAAGTATGAAACCAGGAATAATGATGAGAAAAGACAAATTGAAGAAGCTGTCATCTGCACACTTCTAAAGTTCCGATTAGCTCCATTGGAATTAGCTAAGTCACTTCCAAATGAACTGTATCTGCATATTGATAATAGGTGGAAGTATGCAATGAACTCGGAGAAACAAATCAGAGAAAGAAGTCTGGTCCATCTCTTTCCTGACATGTTAGTAGCTGAAATTAAAGAACATCTGACAACCTACAACTCAAAGTTTCTTGTCAAGCAGAGAGCCTTAAAACTGATGAATGGGTTGTATATTGAAGTGGAAAATGAGACAAAAGCAAAGTGGCAGGAAATATTTAAAGTCAAGGATGTCGGTGAGCAAGCTACAGTTGAAATTGTTGATGTCATCGAGCAAGATCCTGATGTTACCAAGCAAGACCTTGCTGACACCATTCAAATAGATGAAGATGTCATTGATACAGAGGCATCGGAACAGGAATTGATAGAAGGCAATGCATATGCAAAACTTGTATCTAGTGAATCAGTCCTGGAACAAGTTTAGCCTCATCCACCGGTCAAGCAACCTGTCTCAACTGAAACCCCTCATGACACGGATCAAGGCACTGAAGGTCACAAGTCTATAGCAGGAGAAGGTACTACTCAAGAACAGACATCTCAAGCACCTTCTGACACTGAGATTGTTGCAACTGAGACACCAAGTACCGAGACACCGAAGGACTCTACAGAGGCTAAAGGAACCAATCAAAGTGTTGCCTCTACCGAGCAACCTACCGAGGGTCATCAAGCCTCACAATCCATTGTCTTAGTTCCATCGATGAAAGGTAAAGAAAAGAAGATGAAAAAGCATAGTTTTAAAGTTGTTTTGTCAAAACCAATAGTGTTGCCCAATGTAGACATAGTAAAACTAAAGGGGCAAGCACTCATTGATTTCGGTGAACTATGCAAAGCAAAGGCTGGACAAGAGAAGCAAATGGCCATTCAAAAGAAAAATAAAGTACTTTAGAAGGTAAAAGCACTCCTAATAGATATGCTACCTGAAGCTACAGTATCAACTGATGCAGCCATCCACATTCAACTGGATGAACTCCTAACAAAGATAGAGACATCTAGAGTAGATGCATCAGAGTATTTGAGCAAGCGAAAAGATAAAGAGCTCACTGCAAAAATGATAGAAGAGGTACAGAAAGCTATAGCTATTGGCAAAGCTAAACTTGTCAAATTTATTGCCGAGTTGACTCCTCAACTCAAGCACATTCTTTATTTATTTTAGAAACTCTGCACATTTTCTTTATTCATTAAAGACATTAAGAATAAAACAGAGGCAATTGAGAAAGAGATCACCGATCTCTCAAGCAAGTTGACCATAGAGCCAAATTCAGTTCAAAATTTTTACACAAAGCTACAACAGCTCATGGCTCAACAATTGGACCTAAGAAATGAAGAACACAAGATCAGGATGGACATAATGACACTTTAGACATTATTCCTTCCTCATCTTTCATCCGTCCAGGAACAGATCAATCGAGCCACATCCTTATCTACTACATAAGAGGGAAGCACTCTAGATGGCTTAATATCATTATTGGCTAATATTCAAGTGCAAAATTCTTTAATGGACAGTGTAAAGAATGCCCTCTCTGTCGCTCTCACCGATGCCCGGACCAAGTACAAATCCATTTTTGACCAGTTACCACCCCCGAATGGTAATTAAGTTTTGATGTTTGTCAAAAAGGGGGAGTAATATGTTACAATACTAGGGGAGTGATATAGTATTCAAAGTATCAAACAACAGGAGTATAGTATACAAGGGGAGTATACCGAGCAGAGCAAGCAGAGTATCCAAGAGTAGTGAACCGAGCAGTATACAAAACAGTAAGCAAAGAACAAGGATAGATCAACGAGCATGCAAAATCAGAGTTTTGTACAATATATCGATAAGGGGAGTATATCTAGATATATTATATTATTGACTATTGTATATACTGTCAGCATAGTCAAATTTTGCAAGTATATAGATTATGGAGTTATAACTTTGAAAGTAGTTTTTGTCAAACATCTCAACTAATGTCAAATGGGGAGATTGTTACTACTTATCAAGTTGCCATTAGTTTTATGTCAAAGTTATACTATATACTCTAGTCAGTTACTACTACCGAGATATTCAGTCGGTATGAACAGCCTAGTCGGTTATTGAAGTAGTCTCAGAACGTAGTATACGCTGAGCTGTCTACCGAGTATCATTTCATGTCTACCAAGCAGCAAAGATGAAACATCGAGTTGATATACACCGAGTGAAACGTGTTACCAGATTCATTGAACCTGGACATACATATGAAAACGTGTTACAAGATCGAGGAGCATCTAACCGTTATCACATTGGAAATTGCACTTAAAGATTGTGTATGATTTTGATGTTATCTAACCAATGAAATAATTTGCATGGTTATTCATTCGATAAAACATGTTTGTAAGATTGAAGCAATGAATGGATCACCGTCATAAGAGATCTATTTTTACAGCATGAGTTAAGAATTAAAGAGGTGTGTGCATGAGTGTAAGAAGACTGTTACAGAGACACAGAGGTCACCAAGAAGGTTTTCAGAGAACAGTCAAAGAACAGATTAAACAGAAGGGTTTACCGAGTTACTATATGGGTTACCGAGGTATGCTATAAGCAAGGTAACTTATTTTGAGCACATAGAATCTACTATAACATTCCAGATGTAAAGTTGCAGATATTTGTAATGATTTTATTGTAATATTTAGAAGTTGTAAGAGAAACCTTTAACAGGGTAAAAGACTCTAATCAAGTCTATAAATTGTAAAGCCTCTAACCAGGTGCAGCATTTAGTTTAAGTGTTGTGAAATCCTTTAGCAAGGTAGATCTAACAGATCTTGTTACTCCTAACAGGGTAAGCTATCAGAAATAGCCAAACATGTAGCTCTAACGGAGCACTCTTTATTATTGCAGTAGTGAAGTTGTGGCTGCCATCCCCACCGTAGTTTTTCTCTCTAACCAAGAATTTCTACGTAACCAAAATATATGTGTTATGGAGTGAATCATGTATGATTGTTATCAATTTGTTTTAGCTTTATATTATGTTACTGCACTATTCGGTTTATGCATAACAGTAAAGTTATTATTGAAGAAAAGTTTTGGAGTACTGATTCACCCCTCCCCTCTCAGTACATTAGCTTTCCATATTGGGCCTAACAATAACCCCAAAAAATTAGCAAATTTCACGATCTCTAGATGGGCAAAATGAAGGCTCAAATGTGAAAATAGGACCCTATTAGGGTTTTGAAGAAAAAGAGGAATTGAATTGCAATTTTGAAAAGGGTCAAACCTAATGGATAGGGACACTTTGGAAAATGTTTAAAAAACTGAATGTAAATGAAATCAATTTGAAATTCACACAAAATCCAATTAATTTTAAAAATTAGGGTTTGATGACCTAACCATTTAATTTTGAAATTTGAATTTTGGGAAAAAGGGGGGAAATTGAAAATTTGATTTGTAGGATTGAAGACAAATCTGTGAACAATCAAAAATCTGAAAATTAAATGGAAATCCAATTTTTTGCACAAGTTCAAGATGATTTTTGAAAATTAGGGGTTTAACAAGTAACCTCTTAATTTTGTAAATTTTAATTGCAAATTGAACAAGACAATGAGGAAGTTGAATTTGACAATCAAAACAATTTTCAGATCTAAGATAACCACAAACAATTTTTTACAAATCCCAAGTTCAATTTTAATTTTTAAAACTAGGGTTTTCGATGATTTAACCACTAAGTTTGCAGAAATTTGAAACTTGTAAATGAAAAATATGCAATTTTGTTTAAAGGAAAGCATGCAAGATGCCAGGTTCACCAAAATGTAATGGTGGGAAAATGGTGAATGATAGATCAAGAGGAAAACTACCCTTTCCCTCAAAGAGAGATGAGAGTTTCACTATTGATTACCATTCAAGCACTTTTCACCATTACATTAGGAAGGGGGAGAAGATAATTCACTAGATCCAATCTCTCCACACAAAGATGGTAGATTGAATTATGAATGAATTGGGAATGCTAAGTTGATCCCCTCTTCCTTGTTTGATTTAGAAAGGAAATTGATTGAATTATGTATGCAAAAGTGACAAAGAATCGATTATAACTTGAGATTAGAATATGGGATGAGGTTGTGCACCTGTATCTGGCAGTGAAATGTCGAGACGAAGTCGCTTTGCGAATTTGAGGAAAAGTTGCCCGAATCATGGAGGGAATGTACACGGTCCTCCGAAAAATCCGCGAAACGAAAAGGGTTTTTCCACCTTTGCAAATAAAGCACAAATCCGAAAGTAATGTTGTGCACCTGCAACCTACACATAGAAAAGAGAGGAAAATGGGTTGGGATTGGCGGTTTGCCTTTAGGTCAAACCCTAGTTTTGGAATTAACCGATTAATGAAAGAAAGTACTTGCAAGTAGTTGTAAATGAAAGACTGAATTGTGAATCACCTCGAGGGAGGTTGTAGTAGAAATGTTGATAGAAGTGCTTATGTGGAATTGAATGTTGAAATCAATCAACTCTTCAGTGGTTGAATCCTTGACTTGAATGCAACACCTAGCCTTGAAGGGAGACTTGAGAATGCTCAATGCTAGAAAAGAATGCTTGAATGCTTGAATGCTTGAATGCTCTTGAATGCTTGATCGCTTGTACATACTCCAATCTTGTCCAACTTCTACCTATTGAACCTATGCAAATGAGAGAGCGAATGCCCCCTTAAATACATGTTGGTGGATTTGAATTTCGTCAAGGGCCTACATCAGGGGATTTTCTCGCCCGAGGCACAATCCACAATGGATGCTCTAGGAAGGGTCCTGCCCTAAAATAGGGTAGGGACAAGGGTGCCACGCCCCTATCCTGGAAGGATAAGGGTGCCACGCCCCTCATGTTTAAGGGGGGACTATGGCACCATGCCCCTGTCCTACCCCTTTCTCCAGGGCAGAATGCATTCAGGGTGATGCAGAGGCCAAGGAAGAAGCCGTTTTCACAAACTGAGAAATCTCCGGTCTCTGATCAGGCTAGAGGATTCGAGTTTGCATGCATGAGGACCCTAATGCAGTCGAAAATTGCTAGGGTCACAATTTTATGACACTATAGAACTAAATGGGTTTTTAGGAATAAATTGAATGAGGATGGACAAGTTGTGAGGAATAAGGCTATATTGGTATTTAAAGGATATTCTCAAAAGGAAGGAATTGTTTATGATGAGACGTTTGCTTCGGTAGCTATGATTGAAGTTGTCAGATTATTAATGCCCATAAGAAATACAAGGTTTATCAGATGGATGTTAAGTGTGCATTTTTTAATGGAGATCTTGAAGAGGAAGTTTACATTGAGCAACCTGATGGATTTTCACTTTCAGATGATGAAAGCATGGTTTGGAGGTTGAGGAAAGCTTTATATGGATTGAAACAAGCCCCTAGAGCTTGGTATGCTAGATTAGAAAAATATCTTTTGAAGCTTGGTTTCACTAAAGGTAATGCTGACAATAACTTATATTATAAGATTGCAGATGATGACATATTGATCGTTGAAGCCTTTGTTGATGATATCATATTTGGAGGCGAGGATAAGTTATGTATGGAATTATCTTTAAAATATGAACAATGAATTTGAGATGTCTATGATTGGGGAGATGAAATTTTTATTAGGTTTGCAGATTACTCAGAATGATAAAGGTATTTTCATCTATCAAACTAAGTATGCTAGAGGGTTGTTGAAGAAATTTGGTATGGAAAATTCCAAACCGGTTGGTACCCCTATGGTTACAAGTAAGAAATTGACAAAGAATGATGCATCAGCTCCAATAAATCCTACAAGGTATAAATCTATGATTGGAGGTTTGTTATATCTGACTCAGACTAGACCAGATATAATGAATGCAGTTTGTATTGTATCAAGATATCAGAGTGATCCTAGAGAGAATCATGAGAGTGCAGTGAAAAGGATTTTTTAGGTATTTGCAAGGAACAATTGAGTATGGTTTGTTGTATCCTAAAAATGACAACTTTACACTATGTGCATATATAGATGTTGACTGGGATGCAGATGTTGATGACTGGAAGAGCACATCCGGTGGAGCTTTCTTTCTTGGAAAGAAACTTGTTTCATGGATCAGTAAGAAACAGTCATGTACTTCTTTATCTAATGTTGAAGTTGAGTATGTTGCTACTGCTACTAACTGTACACAATTTCTATGGATGAAGAAAATGTTGAAGGATATAAAGGTGGATTGTAATGAACCGATAGTTATTCACTGTGATAACTTTGCTGCTATTGGTATATCAAAGAATCTGGTATTTCATTCTAAGACTAAGCACATTTCTATCAATTATAATTTTCTGAAGGAGAAGGTGGAAGCAAATGAAGTCAAATTGTTTTATGTGAACACTAAAGAACACATTGCAGATATCTTCACTAAACCTTTGCCTAAGGAATCATTTGAGTACTTAAGAGATAGATTGGGAGTTTCTGCCCCTCTGATAGAGACTTGAGTGATGTTTATTAGCATCAATCCGACATGAATTATCAGAAATATCATTCATACCAGATTGATGTGGTGGTGCTACTACTCAGGAGGAGGAGTCAGTTGTGTGGTTCAGAGGTTTTATGAATTTTCTTTGATGTTTATGTCAAATTTATGGCATTGATGTCAAAGGGGGAGAGATATTTATGTGAAAAACAGAGCTTAAGAGGGATATCATTCACAGAGGGAGTTTGGTCTATTGGTTCAGAACTTCATTGTCATATCATTTTGCGGAGATTGTTGGATGTCTTCCTTTGGGGGAGACTTGTTTGGCACTTCTTAGCACTTGGATGTTTTTCACATCTAGTGTTGTCATCAATGCCAAAGGGGGAGATTGTTGGCAATTTGGAGGAATTGATTATGTGTTGCATTGATGTCAACACTTGTTTTGTTGTCTACTGGCTTCCGGTAGAGTGGTTAGATTATCATGTTGATCTGGAGATTTGTCTTTGGGTTAGGTTCGGCTATTGGAATTGGTTTGGATTGGTTATTCATGTGTTCCTGATTTGTATCACATTCAGTTGGTTCGGGATTTGATGATCTGGATGCTATCATATGTTCTAGTAAGCCTTTTGGTTACCGGTAAGGGTTCTACCGGAAGCTCTTTGATGAAGATCTTTTGGTGAGCCCGATAAGTGGTGTTGGTGTGGCTTTTAGAAGGTTATCAGGAGGTTGATGGTCATCATGTCTGTGTTCCAATTGTTCATGGTGTTTCATTTGGCTTATGGCGACCTATTTTGGGTCTGGTGTTATTTTGTTAGGTTCAGGGATAAGTTTAAGAAACCACCCCCTGGGCAAAAGTGTAAAGTCTTGGCGAATCAAACATTATTTTTGGGGAGAAAATTTCATATTGATGGCGAAATATTTTTCAAAATAGGAAAAAAAATTATTTTGTATTGGCAATATTTCTAGGGTACGAAAATTCCATAAAATTTTGGCGAATAATACCTTGTTCTGTGGGGAAAATATATATTGTAGGAGGCAAATATTTTTCGTTTAAATGAACAAATATATAGTTGTATGGGCAAAAATTTTTACTCCGAAGGTAAAATTATTTAAGTGTATTGGCAATTTTTATGCACCGCTTGAAAATTATTTAATTTGTTTGGCTAATATTTTGTTATTTATTGAAAGATATATATTTTATTGGCGATCTCATGAATTCAATGCCATTAATAGACAAGGCACATCACATCACATCAGTACGTCACATTGAGTTTGAACTTTGCATGATATATCGATAAGCACAACCTCTTTGACACGTGAAGGGTGACACATACCTAAAATCCATCAATGATTTTAAACCGTTTGATGATCGTAGATCAATGGCTGAAGTTTTATTTCGGCCCAAATTTCTAAAGAGAACGTAGTTCACCAAAAAGTGCTCGAAATGGAATTGGATTCAATAGACACGTACAAAATGTCACGGTCGATAATGTTGGTCATTTAATATATGTCTAGTCACTAATTGCAATCCAATCTGTCCCCACAACTTCCAATGTGGTACTTGGTACTAGTTTATAGTTGTTTCCAATTTCGCACACTAGTGCATTTATGGGAAAGATTTGCAGTGATATATGAAAGATTTAAAATTTTTTAAAGGAATTAATACAATCAAGAGCTTCATCTATTTATATACAATCTATGCCTCTTTCATCTTCAATTAGCCTTTGGTAGATAAATCATCGGAGCTCACGGTATTTAAATTCTGCCTCTAGTTTAGGTCTATAGGCTCAGGCTGTTTAATTTGGTATTTTGATTTCTCAAGATGGACACTCCTATCCACTTGAGAAGCATTTCTGCGGAGGACCATAGGGCCTTTTTGGGCTCCGTTAGAGACCCAACGCCTCCAATCAGTCTGTAAGGAGGTTGGGATGTTCACTAATGAGGCTGTGAGGATGGTGCTAGGCAGAGACTTTCTACGTAATGAAAATAGATACTGTGTTAACACAAACATTACATCCAGGTTCTTGGCATCTCTTCTGGACCTGGGAGGAGACAAGGTGGATATGTTCTTGTTGTTAAGGAAGGTGTTTAAAGAAGACTTCCTTGGAGACGATGTTATTATTGTTGTCTTTTCAGAAGTAGGGGTGGGGATCCCTTGGGCGAATGAATTAACCAAGCTTCTCCTCCTTAACCAAATAGTGTCAATGGCCAGGCAACCATTTCTTTTGAACCTGAATGCGGAGCAGTTGACGCGCCATAGGAAATGGGCGCGGATTGGTAGGGACTTTCTCTAGAAATGGTTCCTCCTGGATGACTATCCAAATTACAATTGGCTTGAAGAATTCTCATAGTTTATAATGTCTGAAGAATTCTACATGGAGGGAGGGTGAGATTCTTAGGGTAAACCATGAATGTGTCCACTACCTATGCCCTAGCCTCGACCCCCTAGTAGTTTTGTTTTTTTGGCTATTCCCTCATAACCTCACATGCTCACTCATTTTGGCTTTAAATTTTTTCAGGGACTCAGACATGTAAAAATTATAAATATGCAAAACATATATATTAATCATAATTTTGCAAATTCTAGTTCGATTTAGTTTGCCTCTTATGGATATAAAAATGCTTTCTATTTCATTTTATTATTTTTTGTTGCCATCATGCCATGGCAGGATAATTAGCATAATCATTATGTTTTGAAATAGCTTAAATAGTTATTAATTTGTGTGGATATAAGATTTAATTTTCACCATAAAAAAATAGCAGGTCTATTCTAATTTCTTCTCTAAAGTTAAAGAACAAACTCAATGTCACTTCTAAGATGACCTTTTCTAAAATATATTTGAAGTGCTTGACAAAGAAGCATTTGAAAAAACATAATGTCAAGGATTGGCTGCAAGTGATAGCATCCAACAAGGATTTCAATGTCCATGAGCTATGTTTTTTTTTGTCTATGAGCTATGTTATTACAATATTTTGTTAAACAATGGAAATAAATTTACTACTATGATCTTTTTTATGTAATGTTTCTTCCTCTATATTTAATATATATAAAAAAATCCAATTTGTTCCATTAATTATTTGTATATTGATTATCATTGATTATAATTTTATAAATATATATAAAAAAAGATGTTTATCTCGCGAAAACAAGTGAATTAAAAGTCCGAGTTACTTGTAATTTTTTTTGCATAATTTCAATATAAAAAAATCCAACTAACTAGATACATGTACATTGAACACCAAAGATACATGTACATTGAACACTGACATGAAATAAAGGCTATGGCCAATGCGACAATGAAGTGTCAGGTGACGTGGCGTTTGGGTGGTAGAAATCATGTTTATAATGGGACCCACAGGAACTAACAATGAATATGCAGTGATATTGCCTTATGGACCTATGGTATGCACAACACTATCATGAAAGTGGATGGTTAAAATTTAGCCTTTATGTGGATTTAATGTCGGCTTATGCGTACGAATTATGCGGTTGGACTAGTGCATGCGGAGGAATGATGGCAAAGTTTGTGATTAATGTCGACGACCACCACCGTTGGATGTCTGAAATTAGAATTGAGTGATAGGTATTTAAATCTTGGGTGGATTAGAAGTCTAAGAATCATATTGTCTGCACTTGCATCATTTTCTATTGTCTTGGGTTTCTTAAGCAACATGGAAGCCAATTTCTCCTTCCATACTAATAAGAAATTAGTCCCATTTCTCGGATGATTTACGAACAAGAAGCTGAAAGGTTTGTTCTTGTTTAAGGATGAGTGGTTGTACGAGAGTGTGAAAATGTTGTTGGGAGTGGAAATTGTCCATGTAGGTGTAAATTGGAAAATTGGATCCTAGTGACTCCCCACCTAAGAGAGAGAAAGGAAGCCACTAGGATGATTTTCACTTGGGAGGAACTTTACATTCAAAAGAGGGGTTGAATCCACTAGATCCAAATCCGAGGGAAACAAGGATGTGAATTATGAGTGGATTGCAAGTGATTGAAGTGTGATTTACCCTCTTTTGTAAATGAGAAAGTTGACTTGTTGACTATGTGGAAAGGAGAGAGGAAATGAGTGAAATGAGGTGCTACCAGTTTGGAATCACATTGTAACTTCAGATCTGAGCTAATTAAATTGACGCGGATCTGCCCTACAAATTTGGAGAAAAGTCGTCAGGACCGTGGCAGGAATGTACATGGTCCGCCACAAAATTCATGAAACGAAAAGGGTTCTTCCATCTTTGCAAATGAAGCCCAAACCTGTAATTACAATTGTGCACTTGCAACCTACACACAGAAAAGAGAAGAAAGGAGGGTTGTGGATAGGGGTTTGCCTCAGTCAAACCCCAGTTGAGGAATCAAGCTAGAAAGAAAGTCATTCCGAATGCGTGAATGTAAACAATGGAGATGTATACCTTGTAGATTTGCAACTTGTTGATGATGATTGCTTTGCTTCTTGAATGTAACCACAAATGTTGTATGAAATGGAATGTAAAATGACAAAACCCTAACACACACACATCCTTGCAAATGAATGTTGTAATGTTGCTCCCATGGGTGAATGAAGAAGACTTGGATGCTTGAATGCTTGATGATGACCTTGAAATCTTGTATCTTCTCCTTATTCTCTCTATCTGTCATTTTGTTTTTCATCCATCATCTGTCCATGAATGAGGGTATTGAATTCCTTTTTATACATGCCTCAATGATTAACTTTCAACCACCGAAGGCCAACAAAGAGGAATAAAAAACCCCGAAGAAAAGAAATGCATAGGAGATCGGGCAACCCTAAGAGTTGGGGACAGGGGCACCACGCCCCTATCCTACCCTAGGACAGGGGCATCACACCAATGTCCTACGAGGGAACAAGGATGCCACACCCCTGTCTTGCCCTATTTTGGGGCCCAAACAGGGTCTAAAGCAGACACAAGACATGAAGGAGGAAGAGAGAAGGGGTGGAAATGCAAAAACAGGTCCCAGTTAGGGAAGAAGATGTTGTCGCCAAGGTGAGGACCATAAATATGGTTAAAATTGTAGGGGTCACAATTTTAAGATACTACATTTAACCCCCAGTTTAGCGGGAGTATGGCTTACGCCACTACTGCTAGTAAAGTAGAAGAAAGAGAGAGATGAGGATGAGAGATGCAAAGCAAAACCACAAGGAGTATAAGACACCACTAATATTGAGGAGAAAAACACCTCCAATCTTAGGGTCTTAACTCACACCAACATATGCAAGAGCACACAAAACCAAAAAGGCACAGGACACACAAAACAAAGACAAAGCGCAAAAAGACACATGACAAGAATAAGACACAAGATGAAAAACTAACTAGTCGAAGAGATCTCGAGCTCAGATGTCTCAACAACTAATCAGCACACAAAGACCAATGCCACCACATAAACATAAGAAATCACATAAAAGAGAAAAGCTGACATCATCCATGAACTGTCAATAGTAAAACTATGAGTTCATGAGAGGAAGAAGAGAGAGAACATGAATACACACTTTGGTAATCCATGAGAAGAAAGGTGAAGAAGAAAGAAACCATGGACATCTCGCCCCTAAATCTAGGTGATCCATGGAGAGAAGGACATGGAAAATCTCACCCCTAGAGCATGTCTAGGTGATCCATGTAAAGAGAGAGAGTGAGAACACCATTAGTTCCACTCAATCTCATGCACGTGTGTGCAAGTGAGGTTCGAAGCACCTCATAGGAGTCTATGCCCGAGTATGCTACAACCTGTATAGAATGTATAGTACAAGTGTTAAGAAAGGTGTGATATCTCTCTCTAAGAGACCATGCTCTGGTTCTAAGAATAATCACCCCGCGTAAAAGAAAAGTGGTGTCATCTCGCTCTAAGAGACTATGCTCTAGTTCTGAGAATGACTCATTGTACAAGAGAAAAATGATCACATCTTTCTCTAAGAGGTTTCCTTCTAGTTCCAAGAATGTCTCACTCTACAAGAAAAGAAGAAGTGAAGACATCTCACTCTAAGAGACCGTGCTCTGGTTTCGAGAATGACCCACTATACAAAAAGTGATGACATCTTTCTCTAAGAGGTTTTCCTCTGGTTCCAAGAATGTCCCATTGTTCAATGCATGAGAGAAGTATAGTACAAAGGAGTAGTGTGGGTGACCCCCCCACCCCCCCCCCTTAAGATGTCAACATAGGCTGATGTTGATATCTTAAGGAAATTAGATCAAGGATACCTACCTTCATCACAAAGAATATATCCACTATGCAACAATATCATAAATCCAAGCAAGAGAGGGAATACTCTTCAAGCAAGGATAAGATAGCCGAAAAAGAGATATCTTGTTGTAAGTGTAAAGGTGATCCTTGGAGGAGAAGAGATCTTTGTTCAAAAAGACATCTACCCCCAAGAGGAGTTGTCTTAGACAAATATAACATCTTCTAGAACAAGAAAAGGAAAGAAAAATAATGCAATCCTTCCTCCTATTTCTAGGTGAAAGGGATTCTTGGTGAGGGATGACTCACTTTTAGCCCCTAGAGGGATGGTTGGATTTATCATAGATGTACATTACCAAGTGTAAAAGAGGTCGTAGTGAAGGATTAACATTTCTTGTATAAGAGAAAATCCTTAAGTCAATAACCAACAATTTTGCACAAGGAATGACATCAAGTAATAGAACTCACACCACCCTCTTAATAGGGAAAAGTGGATCCCTAGAGAAAGAGAGGGAGAAAGATCATTTCCCCCAAAGCTAAGGGAAAATGAGAAGAGCTTACACAATCTACTAGAGAGAGATTAAGCATAAGAAAATGTGCAATTAACTTACATGAACACATGCAAGAAAATACATGAGTAAATGTAAAATACATGCCTCAAGAAGTGGTAATCTTTGAAAAGAAGAGAGAAAAAGCATCATATATTTCCCAAGGGGGATTAGTCTCAAAATCATACCATTGTAAGAAATGATAATCACATATGAAAAATGCAACCCCTAAAGGAAATAATGATACAAGGGAAAGGAGTAAAAATCATTTCTCCCCAAGTGAGGAGAACAAGGAGAAATATTACACATTTTCTGATGGTGATTAGTTTCAAGTGATATGTCATCCTACTGGAACAAATCCTTTCAAGGAAGAGATACATGTGTTGGCCATTTGGTGGAATTGATTATGTGTTGTATTGATGTTTTGTCATTAATGCCAACACTAGTTGTTTGGATGCTTTACCGACACCCTTCTAGTCTTGGTAGGTTGAGTGGTTTTTGGTTAACTTGGATTTGGCATGATCTGGTAGGCTCTGATGTAGTCTAGTGATGGAATTGGCTTGTTCATAATACTTATACTCATATTTGTTCAGTTGGTTTTGGTTTGGTGATTGGATGCTATCTTTATTGCTTAGAAGATTGGTTTCTGGTTCCGACGAGGGTTTCATCGGTAGAGCTTTTAAAGGAGATCATTGATGAATTGCATAAGTGGTGTTGGTGTAGCTTCTAGTGGAGTTTCAGGATGTTGTTGGTGATCGTGTTTGAGACTTGATGGTTGGAGATCATTGTTGAAGCGTGTGGACCTATAATTGGTCCCAGTTGATCTAGGTTATGGACCAAATTTAATGTAACATGTGGATAGGACCTATTGATGTATTTCTGGGATGTCTTATGTGTTGATATTATTTGTTTGGTCTAAGACCGGCATGGTTTCTAATTATGTAATCAATTTATTATCGGTGGTCAACCTGATTGTTTATGGTCAAGGGTTTTGTATATATAGATGTAAGATCTCATTGTAGATCATCATGGTTAATGCGAGAGGTCATGGTCAAGAAATGTAATGTGCGAATAATGTAATATCATTCAGGCAAAGGAGTTGGTCTATCATTGGAGATCGAATTGGGTTTATGTAAGAGGATTTAGTCCTCTAGCATTGAGCTTAACCACAACTATACTCAGGCACAGAAGATGTTGTCTTTTGCAATTCAACACTTCTTCGGATTGTAGTATGGATTTGTATGTAGTCTCTGAGGCTCCTTTTGTGATAAGCAGTGCACTCTAGGTTGTTGGCATTCCTACAAGTGCAAGCCCCTCAATTGTAATTCACATACTTACCGCAGAAGTATTATCTAACTATGGGTAGGCTTCTCACCATGGTTTTTCCCTTTATTGTGTTTTTCACATACAAATATTGGTGTTATGTGGATGACTTTTATTCTATGATTATTGTTTATGCTTATTGGTTTATCTTCTATTCTTGTATTAATGTTTTGTGTTTTAGTATTGAAGTTTAAATTATTAATGGTTCCTATAATCTGTGACAATTGATTCGCCCCCCCCCCCTCTCAGTTGTCTTCTGGTTATCTGAACTA
This sequence comes from Cryptomeria japonica, assembly GCF_030272615.1. Classification (NCBI taxonomy): domain Eukaryota; kingdom Viridiplantae; phylum Streptophyta; class Pinopsida; order Cupressales; family Cupressaceae; genus Cryptomeria; species Cryptomeria japonica. The sequence goes on along the minus strand of NC_081406.1, from coordinate 99,420,074 downwards.
TCTAACCATCGGTATCAGAGCTTTGGTCCTCTCTGTAGAAATCTTAATCGCTTGAGGAAGATCCTATGGCGACTAACAGTTCAAGTTCATCCAGTTCTTCTAGAGCTATCTTTCGAAGGGATATTCTGAGGCATGATGGAATAAATTACACAATATGGAAGTTTCAGATGGAGACTCACCCGAGATGTCTTGGCAAGGAGATTTGGGGATCATACAGAATGGTGTCACACCCTATAATCCAAGATTTGGCAATCCTCCTCCGGCAAACCTGGAGAAGGACCTTGAGAATGATTGTAGAGCAAGAGAATCCCTCTTGTGCGCACTTTTTTATCAACAAATAATGGGATTAATTGACGAATCATCTGGAAAGGCTATATGGGATAAGTTGGAGACTCTTAATGAAGTTGACCCTATAGTGAAGATTGCTAAACTTGATGGTTATTGGGTGAGATATGAAAACCTGAAGATGGAAGAAGATGAAAGGATTATTGCATTCATGGAAAGGGTAAATGAGATTGTTATGGGAATTCAATGTTGTGGTGGAACTCTGAGCGAAGATGAAATTGTTTCTAAAGTCCTCAGAGCCCTACCACCGACTTACAAAATGAAGGCTACTGTCATTAATGGGTTAAGAACAATGGCTAATACATCTATCAACAAAGATACTTTGGTTGGGAAACTATCTGCTTTTGAGCTCGAGGAATTTGGACCTTCTGGAACTGTGAAGACTAAACCTTCTTTTCATGCATCTACATCTACAATCGGTAAGCAAGACAGGAAAGCTTTATATGCAAAAGAATTGGGAGATATGAAGAGAGAAGATGATGAGTTTGAGAAACTTGAAGCACTATTTGCTACAAGAGTACCTAAAGGACCGATAGGAAGTAAGTATGAAGGAAAAGAACCTTTTAAATGTTTTACATGTAATAAGATTGGTCATTTTGCATCTAGATGTCCTAAAAGGAATTCAAGATTTGAAGAAAGAGTTAAAAGATCATTTAAGCCTAACCCTAGATATCAAAACAAATATAAATACAAGAAAAACAGAGACAAATCATGCTACATAGCGGATGAGGAAGGCATTACTGATTCAGATGATGAACCAACGAAAGACTATGCTAGTGGATCCAGCAGTGGGAAGGAATGGGTATTCTCGGCTATCAAGGAAGGTGAACTGGCACTAGAAGAGAATACACATGAAGAGAAGGCACTTGCTACAAAAATTGAAGACAAGGATGAATGGGTAATTGACAGTGGTTGTTCACATCATATGACTGGAGATAAAGGGAAGTTTTTGTCTTTGCAAGAATTTGATGGTGGTCTAGTTAGATTTGGAGATGACAAAGTATGTATGATCAAAGGAAAAGGAACTATATAATTGGATGGTAAGAACAATACTGACAATGTTCTTACCATCCAATTATATAGTCTTAGTTGAACTGATCTTCACAATGCAATCAAAATTTATATGACACACCTTTTATGCCATAGCCAACTCTCATCAGTCTGTGTAATCAAAGATGTCTTCTCACTGGAGTTTAAGTGAAATATATTACCTTTTGTCTGTGTACCGGTTGCAATGTCCAAGCCAGATTTGTGGGCATCTGGTCTTTAAGTTTGCAAATTGGAAAATAATGTTTCTTGGTCGGCCTAAGGTCGGGAAAATTAGTCTATCAGCCCTAATTGACAAGTATATAAACTACTTTTCCTCTCCTAGAAAAGGAGGGAGGAAATAAGCAAGAACAAGACGCTGAAGCAATATTCAAACATTCAAGCATTCCTTCAAGCAATTGAGCATTCTAAGTCTCCATTCAAGGCTAAGTGTTGCATTCAAGACAAGGATTCAACCATTGAAGAGGAGATCACATACAACATACAACATACTACATACATTACACCTTCGCATGTAAGAATACAAACATTCTTACAACAAGGTATCAGTACTTGTTTACATTACAAACATTTACATTTACAGCATTCTCATTTCTTGGTTAATTCCAAAACTGGGGTTTGACCTAAAGGAAAACCCCTCATCCCTAACCCCCCAATCGTCCTCTCTTTTCTGTGTGTAGGTTGCAGGTACGCGGCTATAATTGAAGATCTGGAATCCTTGTGCAGAGACGAACAGATCCACCTTCGTTTTGCAGATTTTTCGGAGGACCGTGTGCACGCTGGGCGCCATCATCCCGTCAACTTTCGCTCAAATTTGCAGAATAGCACTGTCTCGACATTTTACTGCTAATTCCAGGTCCGTAGCTTCATCCCATATCCCTATCTCTGTTTATAAGCGAATCTTTCCTACTTTACATGCATTCCTAGTTCAATCTTTCTACATTCTTTACAAAAGAGGGTATCCTTGATGTTACAACCCTTGAAACTCATTTAGAATCCAATCCTGCATTGTGTGGGATTTGATCTTGTGGGTTTCAACCCCTCTTTTGAATGTAAAGTCTCCCCTAAGTGAAAACCATCAACCCTAGTGACTCTCCCTTCTCTCTCCTTGGAGTTGGGGAGGGTAGAACGACTAGGGCTCGATTTTTCTGCTTTACATTTTGGTGAACCCGACGTGAACATCCTCATTCTGATTATTTATGGTTAGATCTAAAAAATTTGCTTCCCTAATTACATTTCCATGTTTGATCTTTTGCAAATTTTAGAGGTTAATTGCATAAAAACCCTAAAATTTTCTTTTTAAGTAATTAAACTTGTGAAACGTTTAATTGTTAATGCTTGTTTCAGATCTACCCTTCTATTGCAAATTGTCAATTCATATTTGTGCTTTAATTCTGAAAATTAAGTGGTTAAATGTCAAAACCCTAATTTTTAAGACCTTCTTGATTCAACCTTTGACTGATAATTTCACTAATCAAAACACCTCCAAATCGGCTGTAACTTTGGATTCTGCAATAAAATCACAATATCTTTCATCCCTGAAAATTTGGAAAAAAGTTGCGAGGACCGTGTGCACCCCGAGCACCATCATCCCCGACATTTTTTCTGAAATTTCGAGAGCTAGATCTTACTGTATTTTTCTGCTAAAATCCAGAATTTTGGCCGATTTTATCAATTTTAACACTTTCAAAATTAAAGTCAAAGTTGGTCTAGCGATTGCTTGGATTGAGGCTTCTAATCATTCAAAAATTGTTGAAATTAAAATTCATATCAAAATTGTGTTTCTTACAGTCCTAAATCTGAAAAGTGTGTTGGCATTCATTCGAAATTTCAGTGCTTTATTCAGATCTTTACAATTTGTGACTTTTGAAATTAAGTGTTTGATTGCAACAACTCTGATTTCTGCTTTCAAATTTGAATTTTGCATGAAATTGAGTCAATTTTTAAATTTCAAACCCTGCATTGCTTTCAGCATTCCCTCTAAAATCATAAAATTCAAAATTTTAGTTTCCCTCTCTTTTTCAAAATTCAAAATTTGCATTTTTCAACAATCTTGGTAGGGTTCAATTTTGAGATTGCAACTTTAATTTGGCCTATCTACAGATCGTAAAATCACTCAATTTTTTCAGATTAGCTTTAAAATCATCATAACTTTCATCCCTGAAAATTTTGAAAAAAGTTGCGAGGACCGTGTGCACTCCGTTCGCCACGGTCCCGGACATTTCTTCCGAAATTTCGGGAGATTGTCCTGATTGCATTTAACAGCTTAAATCTAGGAGATTGGTTGGTTTTATTGAAATTTGCTACCTCTAAAATTCAAAATCTTCTCTCTTTCTTTAGTGCATGAGTTTTACAACAATAAGCCCTACTTACACTATTCCCGTTAGACGAAGCCTTAGAATTAAGTCTTTCCAAGGTTTAATTACTGAGGAGATGGAACCTAATTTGAATGGCCTTTTTAACGAGGACATGGGTAATTCCTCTAATCCTCTTAATGATGAAGAAGCTCTCCATGAGGTTTCTGTAGAACAACTTTCAAAATTGGATAACCAATTTGATGATTTTTGACAATGGATGTCTCAAGAATACCCTGATAGTGAAGCTCTTTCATTAATTGAGGGTCTAAAACGTATGGTTCAAAGTGATAAGAATGGAATTGATATTTTGCGTGGTATTGCACACATTGTGGATTCGAATGTGATGCCGATGAAAAGTTGTGCCGAAACTTTAGGTTATACACAACCTCCTACTCAAGTTAATCATTTTGTTCCTTTGACAACTCCTATTGCTAGTATACCTACTTTTACATCAAACATAATGACTACTTCAATACAAGACATTCCTCCTATGATCACCAGTCATGGGGGCAATCCCTCTTCTTCAATCAACCCTCTTCCTTCATTCAATCCAACTTCTTCATTCATTCCTTCAATGAGTGTTCCTATTACATCTCCACAAATGAACATGACGCAAGGGGGCAATTCATTTAACCATTCCATTCCTCCTTGTAGTGTTCCTCCTTTCCAATCATCTCCTATGACTAACTATCATAGTGTCCCACCACCTTACTCTCTACCTTCTTTCAATAACATAACACATCCATCACAATCTAACACGTCTAATATGAACTCTTCGACTAAAGCAACAATTAACAATCTTGCACAAACTGTCTCTTCTTTACAGCAACAAATTGCCTCTATGAATCAATCTAAGTTTAGTGTGCCCACATTTGATGTTGCGAGCCCACTTTCTCTTGACATTGTTTGAGCTATCCCCCCTAGACATGTTGAAATTCCGCATTTGGAGCTTTATAATGGTAAGGGTGATCCTCTAACACATGTTAAGACCTTTCAAACAATATGTACTGATTTTGCTTATGACCAAAGGTTGCTTGCGAAACTGTTTACTAGAACATTAAGAGATAAAGCCCTACAATGGTATTGCTCGTTGCCTTCTTATTCTATTACTTCTTTCGAACAACTTGCAAATGCTTTTATTCAACAATTTCAAAACAATATAAGTCCTAAAGTTACTTTGATTGATTTAATGCATTGTAAACAAGGTGTTAAAGAAAAAGTGACTGATTTCATTGGTAGATATAAGCATTTGTATGCTCAAATTTCTTTTCCAGTGCCTGACAATGATATTCAAAGAATCTTTATTTCTAATTTACAAAAAGATATTAGAGAAAAACTTCTGTTTTCTGAGTTTACTTCTTTCCAACAGTTGTGCGCAACTCTTCACAATTATCAACTGACTGTGAGTCAAATGGAACAAACAAATCCTATGGCTCCGAGTGATAAGGGTGATAGTAGTCAACAACCATTTGGGAAGTTTAAACAGAACAGAGAGTCCATTAAATTCAATGAAAACATCATCAACAGCAATGTGAATGCGGCATCAGGTGTGCCTCCTATTTCTAAGTTTTTCAAGAAAGAAAGAAAGTTTACTTCTTTGAATGAATCATTGCATAGTATTATGAATAAGTTATTGGAACAAAATGTGCTTACTCTTCCTCCTACAAGGCAAATAGATCCTGCAAAGATTAATTCACCCTATTTTGATAACAAATCTTTTTGTCAATTTCATCGTCATCCTGGGCATGATACTGAAAAATGTTTTGCTTTAAAGGGTAAAATTCAAGATTTGATTGATAATAATACTATCTCTGTTTCTGGTGTGAATGATAAAGGCAACACATCTGTAGCTCCTCCTAACCAAAATCTTCAGATTTTTACTAATCCATTACCTTCTCATACCTCTAATGCGGTTGATACTACTGATTCCTTTGTCTCACCTGATGATCTTGTGTCTATGACTCCGAATGTGATTAACTTTGTGGAACAACAGAAAATCCCTAAAGAACCTTCCATGACATTTGATTCCAGTGAAACTATCAGGGCACCTGATGGTCCTTTATATATAGTTGCAAAAGTCTAGAATACACCTTTCCGTGGAGTGCTTATTGATCCTTCTTGTATGGTTAATATCATTACTGAAGAATTTCTTTTTACTTTGCAATTGAATCAAGTGATCTATGATGAAACAAATGTGGTTGTGAAACTATTTGATGCATTTTCTTCTCCTGCAATTGGTTCTATTACATTACCTATTGAGGTCCATAACAAATCCCTTGATGTGGACTTTGCTATTATTCCATCATCCGAACAATTTCGTGTGAAGCTAGGCTATCCTTGGCTATCTTCCATGAAAGCTATTGCTTCTCCTATTCATAAGTGTCTGAAATTTCCCCATAATGGTGAAGTTGTTACTGTCAATCATAGTCTCTTTAAACCAGCTGAAAGAACTTCTAGCGTTCCTATTGATTACTTTTGGCCTAAACAATTCCAATCTCTTCCTCCGCGAAGTGATCATCTTTTCAAATCTTATCAAAAGTGGAAGAAAGATATGATCCTATCTCTAAGTGAACCTAGAACACCCAAACTTGACATTCCTATCATTCTTAAGAAGTTCGTTCTTCCCTTGAAAGATAAAACTAATGTCTTTCCTCAAGAAGATTCCCAACCCATTCCTATGAATGTGACTATGCCTATATCTAATAAACTTCCTAAAAGTAGACCTATACCTCCTCGTCATGAGGGGCTTGGTCTCCTTCCTAAACCAAATATTGCTCCCTTATATGGAGCAGTTCCTCCTCTTTCCTCTTATGGAGAGAAGAGACCTTCCTCTTCTCCTATTGTTCAACCTAAGAGACCACAACCTAAACACCCAAGTGATAAGGATGAGAATATTCCTCCTCCTCAATCTTCTCAACTTCCTACTAAGACTAGACGGAATCATTCTGCACGTGAACGCCGACGAAAGCGTCATCGTAGAGCTCAGGCAACTGCTTCTCAAACTTTGCAATCCCCAAAAACACCTTTAGCCAGTATTATTCCATTTTCCCCTCAGCCGACGATTGAGCCGAAATCTCCTAAACATAAGATGCATGATGGTCTTGATCCTGTGCGAGTTAAAGATCCTATTTTTATAAATCTTGATGATGATATAGATGAAAATGTTATTCATGATGAAAATGTTACTCCTGTTCATTCTGATAGTGAGTACGAATATGTTGATGTTGATAACCATTTATCTAACGAATTTTCTAAAGCACTTATCCTAGCTCCTAGACAAGAACAACGTGGCTCGGAACATGAACATAGCCCTTGTTTGGATCTTGTGATAGCTCCATCTGCTGTGTTGGATGTTCCTCCTCTAGTGTGTTTCATACCTTCTCGAAATATTGATCAGCAAGATCGGGGGGTAGATGACGTGCTAGACTAGTTTCATTAGCATAGCAGACTCTCTCCTCCTCTCTTGATCTCTTTTGTTACTTCTTCTATGTGTTATTCTCATTCTTCTATTTGTTGTCCTTAGTGTTGTCTACTTGAGGACGATGCAAAACATTGAGATCTCTTTTGGTCTCTCTCATGTTGACTCAAAAGACACATGTGTTCCCTTCTTCTAGGTGACCTTCCTTGATTGGGGAATGAAGAACAATTATGCATACATACATATGATATACATGAATTATCATACAGCATACTGACCCCGAGGAAAGTGAAGTCACCTTGTGCTTTGTGTTTTGTGTCTATTATCCTTGGGCTTATCTCACACTTGGGGGCTAAATCCTTGTGATAACGTGCTCCTTTCCTTTCTCATTTATTATATGTATCACTACCTTAAAGCAATCACCCCCGGTGAGGCATGTGCGATCGCTTTAACGTAGGGGGGCATACATCCCATTCATATCTTTTCAAGATACTTGAAAATTTCTTGACAAATTTAGCTTTGCCTTGAAAATTTTTGATATCTTTCTTGCATGACTCATAGTGAGGGAACCTTACTACTGACAGTCATGGTTCTCCCTCATGATCTTCCCTTTTACTTTTTCAATCGAAGTCGTAAGATCCTTCGTCCACTGGGGGCTTGGTGTATCTTGCCTCCTTGATGTGGTGAAAGTTTTTCAATGTTGTTTCCTTGTACTTTACCGGAAGTATGAGCGTACGCTTATACTCCCGCTAAAGTGGGGGCTAAATGTAGTGTCCTAAAATTGCGACACTTGCAATTTCAACTGCATTTGGGTCTTCACGATGGCGGCGCAACGTTGAAACTGAATGGAGACCCCGAAACCTATTTACGACACCAAAAACTGCATTTTTCTGCACCCTGGCCTGATCCCTCCTTGCACCCTGCTGTCCCGGGAGGTGGGACCATGGCGCCCAGCGCCCTGGTCCTTCAGGACTAGGGCACCCAGCGCCCTGGTCCCCCAGGACCATGGCGCCTAGCGCCCTGGTCCCTGGCCCTATTTTGGGCCCGGTCTCTTGTGGGCATCGAGTCTTTAAGTTTGCAAATTGGAAAATAATGTTTCCTGGTCGGCCTAAGGTCGGGAAAATCAGTCTATCAGCCCTAATTGACAAGTATATAAACTAATTTTCCTCTCCTAGAAAAGGAGGGAGGAAATAAGCAAGAACAAGATGCGGAAGCAATATTCAAACATTCAAGCATTCAAGCATTCAAGCATTCCTTCAAGCAATTGAGCATTCTAAGTCTCCATTCAAGGCTAAGTGTTGCATTCAAGACAAGGATTCAACCATTGAAGAGGAGATCACATACAACATACAACATACTACATACATTACACCTTCGCATGTAAGAATACAAACATTCTTACAACAAGGTATCAGTACTTGTTTACATTACAAACATTTACATTTACAGCGTTCTCATTTCTTGGTTAATTCCAAAACCGGGGTTTGACCTAAAGGCAAACCCCTCATCCCTAACCCCCCAATTGTCCTATCTTTTTTGTGTGTAGGTTGCAAGTACGCAGCTGTAATTGAAGATCTGGAATCCTTGTGCAGAGACGAACAGATCCACCTTCGTTTCACGGATTTTTCGGAGGACCGTGTGCACGCCGGGCGCCATCGTCCCGTCAACTTTCACTCAAATTTGCAGAACAGCACCGTCTTGACATTTTGCTGCTAATTCCAGGTCTGTAGCTTCATCCCATAACCCTATCTCTGTTTATAAGCGAATCTTTCCTACTTTACATGCATTCCTAGTTCAATCTTTCTACATTCTTTACAAAAGAGGGTATCCTTGATGTTACAACCCTTGAAACTCATTTAGAATCCAATCCTGCATTGTGTGGGATTGGATCTTGTGGGTTTCAACTCCTCTTTTGAATGTAAAGTCTCCCCTAAGTGAAAACCATCAACCCTAGTGACTCTCCCTTCTCTCTCCTTGGAGTTGGGGAGGGGAGAACGACTAGGGCTCGATTTTTCCACTTTACAGTTATAACAAGAGATTGCAGAGAATTGTGGAGAGTGCAAATGTCAAAGTAGATGAACTATGTGGAAATGATTATATCTGAACCGGTAGCACCTTTACTGGAATAGAGAATTGAATCGGTTACTCCAGCAACATCAGAGAATTCTACAGTAATTGAAGAACAGGGAAGAGGAACAGAGAGTCAGATGACTCCTAGGTATGTGAGATTGAATCATTTTGAAGATCAAATCATTGGGGATATGAGCAATGGAGTGATGACAAGAAGAAAACTGACAACTAATGAGGTATGTTTAATTTCACGAGTTGATCCGGTATCAGTAATTGAGGCATGTAAAGATGAACATTGGTTGAAAGCTATGGAAGAAGAATTATATCAGATTGAGAAAAATAACACATGGACCCTGGTTCCCCGGCCTAAAAATAAAAATGCTATTAGAACTAAATGGGTTTTTAGGAATAAACTGAATGAGAATGGTTAAGTTATAAGGAATAAGGCTAGATTGGTTTGTAAAGGATATTCTCAAAAGGAAGGAATTGATTATGGAGAAACTTTTGCACCTGTAGCTAGGATTCAAGATGTGAGATTATTTATTGCCTATGCTGCTTATAAAAACTATAAGGTTTATCAGATGGATGTCAAATGTGCATTTCTAAATGAGGATCTTGATGAGGAAGTTTATATTGAGCAACCTGATGGTTTTTCACTATCAGATGATACAGATATGGTTTGTAGGTTAAGGAAATCTTTATATGGACTGAAACAAGCACCTAGAGCTTGGTATGCAAGGTTGGATAAATATCTTTTGAAGCTTGGTTTTACTAAAGGCAGTGTTGACAGTAATTTATATTATAAAATAATTGATGATGATATACTGATTGTTGAAGTATTTTTTGATGATATTATTTTTGGGGGTAAAGATAAGTTATGCATAGAATTTTCTAAGAATATGGAGAAAGAATTTGAGATGTCTATGATTGGTGAAATGAAATTTTTCTTAGGTTTACAGATTACTCAAACTGACAAAGGTATTTTCATCTGTCAAACTAAATATGCTAGGGAATTGTTGAAGAAATTTGGTATGGGAGATTATAAACCAATTTCAGAGTGATCCTAGAGAAAATCATGAGATGGCAGTGAAAAATATTTTTAGATACTTGCAAGGTACATCAGAATATGGCTTGTGGTACCCTAAGGATGATAACTTTACTTTATGTGCATATACAGATGTTGATTGGGCTAGAGATGTTGATGACCAGAAAAGTACTTCCGGTGGAGATTTCTTTCTTGGAAAGAAATTGGTTTCATGGATCAGCAAGAAACAATCATGTACGTCTTTATCTACTGTTGAAACTGAGTATGTTGTTGCTGCTACTAACTGTACATAGGTTTTATGGATGAAACAAATTTTGAAGGATATAAAGGGTGATTGTGATGCACGAGTAGTTATTCACTATGATAACTCTGTTGCTATTGATATGTCAAAGAATCTGGTATTTCATTCTAAAAAAAAGCACATATCTATCAAGTATAACTTTTTGAAGGAGAAGGTGGAAGTAAATGAAGTTAGACTGGTTTATGTGAACACTAAAGAGAAAATTGCAGATATTTTCACTAAACCTTTGTCCAAGGAATCATTTGTGTACCTGAGAGACAGATTGGGGGTTTCTGCCCCTCCGATAGAGACTTGATTGATGCGGCTTGGCATCAGTCTGACATACACTATCAGAGATACTATTCATTCTAGCACTAATATGGGATGCTACTGCTCAGGGGGAGTAGTCAGCTTTGTGATTCAGAGACTTATGTTTTTGTTTTGATGTTTCTATCATGTTTCTAGCATTAATGTCAGAGGGGGAGTGATATTGATGTGAAAAAGAAAAAGAAAAAGAAAGGGGGAGAGATATTCAGAGCTATATGTGGGAGTTTGTTGGCTATCTTCCACAAGGGGAGACTTGTTTGGCATTTCTTGGTACTTATATGTTTTTCACATCTAGTGTTGCCATCAATGCCAAAGGGGGAGATTGTTGGCCATTTGGTGGAATTGATTATGTGTTGCATTGATGTTTTGTCATTGATGCCAACACTAGCTATTTGGATGCTTTATTGGCACCGTTCTGGTCCCGGTAGGTTGAATGTTTTTTGGTTAACTTGTATCTGGCATGATCCGGTAGGCTCCAGTATAGTTTGGTGATGGAATTGGCTTGTTCATGATACTTATACTCATATTTGGTTAGTTGGTTTTGGTCTGGTGATTGGATACTATCTTGCTTACTTAAGAGATTGGTTTCTGGTTCCAGCGAGGGTTTCACTGGCAGAGGTTTTGATGGAGATCCTTGATGAATTTCATAAGTGATGTTGGTGCAGCTTCTGATGGAGTTTCAGGATGTTGTTGGTAATCATGTTCGAGACTTGATAGTTGGAGATCATTGTTGAAGCGCGTGGACCTATAATTGGTTGTGGTTGATCTAGGTTATGGACCGATTGTAATGTAACATGTGGATATGACCTATTGATGTATTTTTGGGATGTCTTATATGTTGATATTATTTGTTTGGTCTAAGGTTGACATGGTTTGTAATTATGTAATCAAATTATTATCGGTGGTCAACCTAATTGTTTATGGTTGAGGGTTTTGTATATATAGATGTAAGATCTCATTGTAGATCATCATGGTTAATGTAAGAGGTCATGGTCAAGGAATGTAATGTGTGAAAAATGTAATATCATTCAGGCACAGGAGTTGGTCGATCATTGGAGATTGAATAGGGTTTATGTAAGAGGATTTTGTCCTCCGATATTGAGCTTAACCAAAACTGTACTCAGGCATAGGAGATGCTACCTTTTGCAGTTCAACACTTCTCCAGATTGTAGTATGGATTTGTGTGTAGTCAGTGACGCTCCTTTTGTGATAAGAAGTGCACTCTAGGTTGTTGCCCTTCCTGCAAGTGCAGGCCCCTCAGTTGTAATTTGCATACTTAATGTAGAAGTATTATCTGTCTGTGGGTAGGCTTCCCACCATGGTTTTTCCCTTTACAGGGAATTCCACATACAAATCTTGGTGTTATGTGGATGACTTTTATTCTGTGACTATTGTTTATGCTTATTGGTTTATCTGCTATTCTGGTATTAATGTTTTGGTTTCCTATATTAAAGTTTAAATTACCAATGGTTCCAGCAATCTGTGACAACTGATTCAACCCCCCCCCCCTCTCAATTGTCTTCTGATTATCTGAACTGTCTGACAACATGCTTCTCAAGAGATCATTCCTTGCTAAGGTGCATATCATACTTGCAAATAATCAAAACCATATAAGAGGTAAGATTTCCAAGAGAATGAAGGAAATAGAAGAAATGTAGTACTCATTAAAGATGCCCCTCTCCAAGCAAAGAGGAAAACCAGAGAACAAATATATGCTCACGTAAGAATAATCCTATGTAAGAAAATAGATCTAATAATGAATAATGCACAAAGATATAGATAAATATGTAGGAAGAAGAAGAAAAATGGACTTCATGTTGCTGCCCTAAAGTATGTTAAAGTGAACCAATTCCACCACTAATGATAAAGAGCTCCCGTTAAATGGGATAATTATGCCAAAGGGTGAAGAGCAACATTAAGGGAAAATAAGTGCTAAGGCATGATGTTTTTACCAAGAAATACAACTAGATTTGTTGTGAGACAAATGTGTGCAAGATCATATTATAGTTGAACAAATTTCTTAAATGCATAACATTTTCCAAGAGAATGTGAATATAAATCATTAAAAATGCAATATTCAATACCTTTCACTTGCTTAATATTTTTGTTTTTATGTTGAGGAGGAAAGGAAATGTTCTTGTCATATTTCAACTTATAATAGATTCTTGTAGCTAATCTGTCAAGATGGTAAATATCGTCTTGCCATGAAGGAGAGGGTTTGTTAGAAGAGGAAATTTCATTATCCACAATTCCAATTTTTCCATTATCTATACCATCTTGAATAGATTCTTGTAGCTAATCTGTCAAGATGGTAAATATCGTCTTGCCATGAAGGAGAGGGTTTGTTAGAAGAGGAAATTTCATTATCCACAATTCTAATTTTTCCATTATCTATACCATCTTCAATAGATTTTTGAAAATCAGGGCAATCATCAACATTATGGTCATGGGTTTGATGAAATGAACAAAAATGACGATTTAAAGAAGAAGTATTCTTGTGGGCTCTCTTGATTTGTTGTTTTTGAAGGTAATCTTGAAAGTTTTGAAGTCTAAGGAATTCATCCATAGAAAGAGGGGTACCACTTCCTAGGCCTCTTGTAGTATTTTGTGTAGGCGGATTTATAGGGACATGAATTCCATGCTCAAATTTCCCAATTCCTTGTCCTTTAAAACCTTTTTTTGTAATTATATGAAAGCCACAAATATAAGAATGTTGCAATTGACTAGATGGAGGAACAAGATCATGAATTTCTTTGAAATCTGGTGTGTAAGGAGGCATAAAAGGATTTGTAGATGAAGGAGGAGTTTCATGTGAAATGAGAATTTCTTTGCCTTTATCAATCTTATCCTTGTTGGAAGATTGGGGAAGAATATCCTTATCATCTAAAATCTCGTTTTTTGTGATTTCTATGTTTGGAGAAAGGTCATGAATAAAATGCATGACATCATCCTCTCTACATAGACTTTGATGTTGAAGACAGGTCCTAGGAGAATAAGGAGGATATAAAGATATAAGAATGTTGATGTTTTCATATTACCCTCCTTACTCAAGGGTATGTGTAGAAGAAGAAGATGGATCCACATTAATTTCCAATGCTTGCTCTCTTGTAGAAAGATCATTGGGTAAAGCATTAGATCTCATTTCTTTCACACAAGATACCCTAGGAGAGGTACAAAGGTTAGGATCTACAAAAGATTTAAGGTGATTAACATAGGAAATGCATTTTGTTACCAACATCGCCATAATGAAACATAAATGATACATGAAAGCTTTGTGATCTAAAATAAATATATTTGGAAACCCTAACAACACAATAGGACCAAGTGCTATGAAGAAAGAGAAGCAACATAAAATGGAAGAAACTCTTATCCGACACATGATAATATATGCAAAAATTAATGTGATCACATGTGAAAGAGAAATTAAATCCGATTTATTAATGGGCACCTGAATTTTCTAATGATTTGAGCAATTTGTTGTTGAAAGGCAGTTTAATCCTTTGCATTAATTCAGTTTGCATTGATCGGGGTAGTTTTTCTCATATCTATCATTTCTTGAGCTAGGTAGTTTTGATTCTCGCACTGTCGGTGGTGTTGGAATCATGAGTTCACCCTCTCTCCGTGTTAGTTACATAATGTGCTTGGATGAGTAATCAAGCCTTGTTGTGAACTTGCTTCATCAAAATCTTTATCACAATTCAATGTGGAAAACATGATACCCCGTTTCACCTCACAAATAAGCAAGTCGAAACACGAGGGACATATAGTTACCCACGAATTCCATCACCTTCCTTAGTAAGCATTAGGTGATTTTGTGATCTAACATGTGGTTTTGTAGGGTGTGGTTCCTAACTGTGTATTGCAGATACCGTTGGGGGCTTTGTTCGATAACTTATGGATATATCCTTTTTCAAATGATGTTTACTTTTTTGTACTTTAGCTTGCATATGCACGCAAAGTCATATGACCACTAAACTGGGGGCTAAATGTAGTGTCATAAATTGTACACCCTTGCTAGGGTGGTATAATTTCACACTTAGGTTAGCACCCACCTTAGTGTGTTTTGCATCTTGCATTTATGATTCCCCTTTAACCATTTAATTAATTAATTTAATTAAATCTAAGGTTGCGTCTCATCACTTTACATATTAAAAAGTTGGGCTCTTTACCCTAAGCGTTCCCCTTTTCATTTTATTCATCCAATGAATTATTTAATCATAAACCCTAATTATGTCTTATTTTGACCATTTAGGCCCAAATTCGCATATCAAAACATCTCTAAATCAGTTATAACTTTGGGATGCGCTCTAATATCATCAAATCTAACGGCCCCAAAAATTTGGTGAAAAGTTGGTCAGACCATGGTGGGAATGCAACATGGTCCGTGACTTTTTTCCTGAAAATTTGGGAGCGCAATCCTATGATATGATAATGCTTAACCCCAAAATATCGTTGGGAAATTAAAATCCTAGGTTGGCCTAAACATGAAATTTTATAACTCAATCATGAACCACTAGTACCAAACTGATACTGAGAGGCGGGGGGGTGAATCAGTACAAACACAAATACAGTCCAAAATTGGTTTGACAACAAATACTCCAAATGACTGACAAACAGGGATACCGGTAAAACAGAGTGCAACCGGTAACATCCAGTACAACTCAATCAGTCATGAACTGGTCACTCAATAAGCTTTCCTCTTAGCTCAATACTACAGTATCATTATATTCTCATCCATAAACAAGTAAACTTAACCACCAGATCTTCACAATAGTGAGTTCAATATGTTTTATAGATAGGCATAAAACATAGAACCTTCATGTGCTTAACAGGTCAGACAAAGCATCACAAGACAAAAGCATTTCACATGACACACATATTTTTCATGTGGAAACCCAATTGGGAAAAACCACGGTGGGGATGAATACCCACAAGCTGCTTTTTGAACTCTTTAGAAGTCCGCTCTATTAGGAGCCTTGTTCGGTTAAGGACATTATAATAGGTTCTAGTAGGAACCGATCCTGTTAGGGATCACCCGGTTAAGGAATACCCGGTTAAGGGTTAAACCCAGTAGGGTCACCTTGTTAGAGGATTTCAAGAACTCAATAGCTGAAAGGATCTCCTAAGCTCTCTAGCTTCTCAGAACTCATTATCCTTGAGTTACCCGGTTAAGGGATTTGAATCAAGCCGATTAAGACCACCTGATTTAAGGGATTTTGAATCAAGCTAGTTAAGGCTACCCTGTTAGGGGATTTTACAACTGTTGAAGTGGTTAGAGATCAACAGGTATTACAATGATCTATTAACAACACTCAATGCTAATGTAGATTCGTTTAGGCTCCTCTTTTCCTTCTGCACATTCACTTTGCAGGTATCTCTTCTCTCCTTTGGTCTGGCAAGAATCACGTACCACTTCCCTTGGATACACACTCACAACTTTTTCCAACAACCTCAGAAAGAAACACAACATTGACCTTATAGGAAACATACAGGTCGGTAGCAAAAAAACCCTAAACCCTAAACCTATTAGGTTAAGCAATTCAAACGGATTGATCCTGACCGCTGAATCATATTGCATTAAATGCAACAATCTTGAATCGATCTCAAGACATTCTCCATCGTCCATTATCCACCGATTTCTTGGTGGCTGATAACCCATCACGCGTTATCACCATTTGATAGACTTCACACATTCCCAAGGCAGATAGGAATAGTCTTCTTCATGCAAGATCCTTCATGCACACAGAGCTTACATGGCAACATGATCTGTCCTCCATCATACTGCTAACTCATCACACAAAGATCACCGATTGAGTCACACAGACTTGAGGTACTCCAACGGGAAACCCCGAAGTGGAAGCTACCTACCAACCGGTAGTCATACAATGCTTCCATGTGTCGGTTCTCATAACTACATGTCGGTTCACCTTGAACAAATATGCCACTTCACTTTGGCATATAAACCGGTTCATACATATGCTGGTTCCTCTCTCTATTCACCTATCACATGTGCCGGTTCACAGTATGTCTCATATTGACATCAATGACAACATACAATATCATTATGTCTTCATGTCGGTTCACATAATGCCAACAATCTGCCCCTTTGGCATTGATGGCAATATACAAAAGATATCTTCTGTGCTTCACATCTTCTCCCCATTTGCTGCAGATATCTTTTCGCTTCACTCCTTCTCCCCTTTTGACAACAATGCCAAAGTGGAGGTACAATCATCACTGTTCACCTCCCAAAGGGGCAATACCCCTAATTCACCTCTCAAATGCACAAATGTTGTCTTTGGGAGAGGCTTGGTGAATATGTCTACTAACTGCTCCTTACTGGACACATGCTCCAACGCAATCTCTTTATTCTGAACCTTTTCCCTCAAGAAATGATACTTAAGCTCAAAATGCTTGGTTCGAGAATGTAAAACTGGATTCTTTGATATATTGATAGCACTTGTGTTATCACAGAATATACTTACTGGTTCAGATACAGGGATCTTGAAGCCTTCCAGTACGTGCTTCATCCAGATTGTTTGAGTGTAGTTCATGAAAGCTGCAACATACTCCGCTTCCGCTGTAGACTGAGAGATACAAGTCTTCTTTTTACTCATGCATGAGACCAATCTACCACCGAGAAAGAATGCACCACCGGTTGTGTTTTTCCGGTCATCCACATTACCTGCCCAATCAACATCTGTGAACACTTTCAGATTGAAATTATTGTTGTATGGGTACCACAATCCATAGTCAATTGTTCCCTTCAGATACCTAAGAATCCACTTGACTGCAATCAAGTGAGATTCTCTTGGACTCTTTTGGAATCTTGCAGTAATGCCAACTGCATGTGCAATATCTAGTCTGCTATGCACTACATAATGCAACTTACCAATCATTGATCGGTATTCCTTCTCATCAACCAGTGCGAAATCATCCTCTTTTGTCAATTTGCAACCGGTCACCATCGATGTACCAACCGGTTTGTTGTCTTCCATGCCAAAAGTCTTCAACACCTCTTTGACATAATTGGACTGAGTGATGAAGATTCCATCTTCCATCTGCTGGATCTGCAGTCCAATGAAGAACTTAATCTCCCCTATGAGAGACATCTCAAACTCTTTCTTCATCTCATCAGCAAAATCATGACTCATCTTGTCATCTCCACCAAAGATGATGTCATCAACAAAAACTTCACAGATCAGGATTTGATCTCCTTTAGACTTCAAGTAGATATTTCTATCTTCACTTGTTCTCTCAAATCCAATCTTCACAAGATGGGAATGTAGGTGCTCATACCATGCCCTAGGTGCTTGCTTTAGACCATATAATGCTTTATGTAGCCTACATGCCATGTCACTGTCTTCAGATAGGGCAAACCCATCTGGTTGCTCTATATACACCTCCTCTTCAAGTACACCATTTAGGAATGCAGATTTTACATCCATTTGATATACCTTGAACCTCTTAAAAGTGCATATGCAAGAAGCATACAAACTCCTTCCAATCTAGCTACAGGAGCAAAGGTTTCCCCATAGTCTTCACCTTCTTCTTGAGCATATCCTTTGCATACCAGTCTGGCTTTATTCCTAATCATTGTGCCATCCTCATTCAACTTATTTCTGAACACCCATTTGGTGCCAATGACATTTTTATGCTCTGGTCTGGGTACCAAGGACCATGTACCATTTTTCTCTATCTGGTCAAGTTCTTCTTCCATTGCCTTGATCTAGTCTTCATCTTTATGAGCCTCTTTGAATGACATAGGCTCAAATTCAGAGATCATACATGAGTTTTCTTTGATCTTTCTTCTGGTAAGGATTCCTGCATCCTTATCACCTATGATCTGCTTGGGATCATGATTCAACTTGACATACCGAGGAATGGTCTTAACTGGTTCTTCTTGCTTCTCTTCTTCATCCTCATCTTCATCAGTATCAACATTCATCGGTTCAGGAACATTGTTACTAGTACTCGGTTGACTGACAACCGATTCCCAGAAGGTTGCGACCGATTCATTTATAGCTTGCTCACTGTCGGTTTCCTTAGTCTTCTCAGAGGATTCATCAACTCTTACATTGATGCTTTCCATAATTCTCTGAGTCCTATTGTTGTAGCACTTGAAAGCTTTACTCTTGGTGGAATATCCTAGAAATATTCCCTCATCACATTTAGCTTCAAATTTGCCCTGATGTTCACTCCTCTTGATGTAACATTTGCTACCAAATACCTTAAAGTAGTTAACCACAGGTGTCTTACCGATCCAATACTCATAAGGAGTTTTGTCCTTACCCTTTTTGATGAGTACCCGGTTCATAGTGTAGACTACAGTGCTCACTACTTCTCTCCAAAAGGTGTGAGCAACCTTTCCTTGAATCAACATGGTTCTAGCTGCTTCAACCACCGTCCAGTTATTCCTCTCTGCTAAGCCATTCTGCTATGGAGTCTGGGGGGCAGACAACTGTCTCTTGATGCCAAATTCTTCACAATACTTGTTGAATTCACTGGATGTGAATTCCCCTCCTTGATCAGTTCTGAGACATTTGATCCTTTTACCACTTTCCTTCTCCACTAATGCTCTGAAAGCTTTGAATTTCCCAAAAGCTTCAGACTTGTCTTTCAAGAATGTGACCCACATCATTCTTGAGCAGTCATCAGTGAGAATCATGAAGTACCTATCACCCTGCACACTTCTAGTTTTCATAGGACCACATAAATCAGTATGCACAAGATCAAGCAAGTTGTCAGTAGTGAAAGATTTACCTTTAAAGGTTGAGGAAGACATTTTTCCCAATTGACATTCTCTACACAAGGTATTATTCAGTTTGCTCAGCACCGACAACCCTCTGACTGCCTTGATCTTACTAGCCTTCACAATGTTATCAAAGTTCACATGTCAGAATCTCCTATGCCATATCCAGCTATCATCAAGCTTAGCCATAAGACATGTACTTATATTTGCATTCAGATGGAATAGGTTACCTTTAGTCTGCATGCCAGTGGCTACCAATTTACCATCTTTACCTTTGATTCTGCAAACTCCATTCTTGAATTGCAAAGTGAGGCCACTGTCATTTAGCTGGGCAACACTTAGAAGGTTGTGTCTGAGACCATCAACCCAGTACACATTGTCAGCACTACTCTTTCCATTCAAAGAGATGGACCCTTTGCCTTTGACCATGCATGGTGCATCATTGTCAAAGCGAACCACACCACCATCATACTCCTCTAAGGATATAAACTTGCTCCAGTCACCAGTCATATGGTGAGAACAACCACTGTCAATGATCCACTCATTGGAATCATCAAACCGGGAGACAAGAGCCTTCTTGTCTGCCACATCTTCCTTTACAGCAACAAACACAATGTCTTCATTCTCTTCATCTTCTGATTCCTCATCTGTGACACCTTCATCAACTGCCATAAAACAATTTCTCTGGTTTCCTCCTTTGAATTTCTTGAACCTTTCTGGTTTATCCTTGTTGTCACTATTAGGACAGTTCATAGCAATATGTCCTATCCAGTTACAGGAGAAACATTTCAAAGGTAGCTTACCTTTGTATTTACCAATTCCTTTTGAGAATTTCCTGGCAAGAAGTGCTTCAAATTCCATCAGAAACTCTTCATCCTTCATTTCTCTGCACTGATTAGGTTCCCCACTAGTGCTAGCCTCTTTTCCTTTTCTAGAAGGTACAGCAGAGGCTCTAAAAGCTGATTCTGTCTTTTGAACACTACCATCAAAACTATTCAGCTCATAGGCTGTCAACTTGGCTATGATGGAGTCCAAGGACACCTTAGACTTGCCTATTGATCTCAGCTCTTGAATAGCAGCAACCCATATTGCATAGACCGGCAACAGGGATCTCAGAACTTTACTTACCACAGTGGAATCTTCTATTTTGCCACCTACACTCTTTATTTCTCTAACAACTGTTTTGATTCTTATTCCATATTGTTGAATGGTCTCTCCTTCAACCATCTGCATGTCTTCAAACTTCCCTCTCAAGCTTTCTTCCTTAGCCTGTTTTACATGCTCATCACCACCATAGATATTTTCAAGAGCATCCCATACCTCTTTGGGATTTTCCTTGTCCTAAACATCAATAAACTCAATGTCAGATAGACTACTGATGAGGGCTTCCATGACTTGCCCATTTTCTTGTATCTCTCTCTTTTGGTCATCAGTGAGAGTACCGGTAGGAACAACATATACACTTTCAACATAACTCCAGTGTTGAACACCCATGCTTTTGATGAATATCTTCATCCTGTCTTTCCATATACCAAAATTTTCCCTGTTAAACTTTGGACCTTCCCTCTTCATCATTTGACTAGGATCTTTTCCTCAAGCGTTTAGGCTCACAACACAGAGGACCTAGAGGCGCTTTGATACCAATTGATAACTCAATGATGAACCACTAGTACCAAACCAGTACTGAGAGGGTGGGGGGGTGAATTAGTACAAATACAAATATAGTCCAAAACCGGTTTGATAGCAAATACTCCAAATGACTAACAAACAAGGATACCGGTAAAATAGAGTGCAACCGGTAACATCCAGTATAGCTCAATCAGTCATGAACAGGTCACTCAATAAGCTTTCCTCTTAGCTCAATACTATAGTATCATTATATTCTCATGCATAAACAAGTAAACTTAACCACCAGATCTTCATAATAGTGAGTTCAATATGTTTTATAGATAGGCATAAAACATAGAACCTTCATGTGCTTAATAGGTCAGACAAAGCATCACAAGACAAAAGCATTTCACATGACACATATTTTTCATGTGGAAACCCAACTAGGAAAAACCACGGTGGGGATGATTACCCACAAGCTGCTTTTTGAACTCTTTAGAAGTCCGCTCTGTTAGGAGCCTTGTTCGGTTAAGGACATTACAATAGGTTCTGGTAGGAACCGATCCTGTTAGGGATCACCCGGTTAAGGGTTAAACCCGATAGGGTCACCTTGTTAGAGGATTTCAAGAACTCAATAGCTAAAAGGATCTCTTAAGCTCTCTAGCTTCTTAGAACTCATTAGCCTCGAGTTACCCGGTTAAGGGATTTGAATCAAGCCGGTTAAGACCACCCAATTTAAGGGATTTTGAATCAAGCCAGTTAAGGCTAACCTATTAGGGGATTTTACAACTGTTGAAGTGGTTAGAGATCAACAGGTATTACAATGATCTACTAACAACACTCAATGCTAATGCAGATCCGTTTAGGCTCCTCTTTTCCTTCTGCACATTCACTTTGCAGGTATCTCTTCTCTCCTTTGGTCTGGCAAGAATCACGTATCACTTCCCTTGGATACACACTCACAACTTTTGCCAACAACCTCAGAAAGAAACACAACATCGACCTTATAGGAAACATACAGGTCGGTAGCAAAAAAACCCTAAACCCTAAACCTGTTAGGTTAAGCAATTCAAATAGTTCGATCCTAACCGCTGAATCATACTGCATTAAATGCAACAATCTTGAATCGATCTCAAGACATTCTCCATCGTCCATTATCCACTGCTTTCTTGGCGGATGATAACCCATCACGCGTTATCACCGTTTGACAGACTTCGTACATTCCCAAGGTAGATAGGAATAGTCTTCTTCATGCAAGATCGTTCACGCGCACAGAGCTTACATGGCAACATGATCTATCCTCCATCATACTACTAACTCATCACACAAAGATCACCGATTGAGTCACACAGACTTGAGGTACTCCAACCAAAAACCCCGAAGTGGAAGCTACCTACCAACCGGTAGTCATACAATGCTTCCATGTGCCGGTTCCCATAACTACATGCCGGTTCACCTTGAACAAATATGCCGCTTCACTTTGGCATATAAACCGGTTCATACATATGCCAGTTCCTCTCTCTATTCACCTATCACATGTGTCGGTTCACAGTATGTCTCATATTGACATCAATGACAACATACAATATCATTATGTCCTCATGCCGGTTCACATAATGCCAACAATCTCCCCCTTTGGCATTGATGGCAATATACAAAAGATATCTTCTTTGCTTCACATCTTCTCCCCATTTGCTGCAGATATCTTTTCGCTTCACTCCTTCTCCCACTTTGACAACAATGCCAAAGTGGAGGTACAATCATCACTATTTCATCATGCTGCTCCCCCTGAGGAGTAGCATCCTTCAACACACCAATCAACATAATGCCAACAGAAATTAAGATCTAGGGTTTCATACTTAAGAGCTCTCTTTCTTCATTTAAAGAGGTCTTCTTCTAAGAATCTAATGGCAGGTTTTTGGAGTATTAGAGCCTTCTTTGCAGTGAAAGAGTAGATCTTTGAAGTCTTCAACAACATTCAACATCCATCCTTCAAACATTCATCAAGCATCATTTTATCAATTGGGGGCTTTTGAAGATGTAGAAGAACAATAGGAGATCACCAACTGACGATTGGCTTGTACCTCTCCTTGGGGTTGGGTATGGTTTCATGTTATTTTCATGTCTTTGCATTAGCTTTATTTTGATTCACTTTCATTCTTTAGATCACTTTGCATTGTGGATTTAGAGCATTTGATTTGTCAATTATAAGCAATTAGGGTTTACTCTTGAGGGTTGCTCTAGGTTGTTTACTTTCATTCTTACGATCTTGCATATACACAAGGTTCTTGCACACACATTTTTAGTACATTATCGACTATTCATGGAGGTGGAAATCACCAACACGGGGGTTAAATAAGTAAAAACCCTATATAGCCACCCCAAACCTTCCCTTTTCAGTTGCAGGTGCAGAAACAGGAATTCAGAAGTAGTTACAGATCTAGAACAGGCATCAACACCACCCAGAAGTCTCAGAAGTACAAAAATATGTCAAGGATAGGGTGTGGCACCTAGGACCTGCCCAGGACAGTGGCGTGGCACCATGGTTCTTCCCTCTATCATCAGGACTTGGTAGGACACCACCTTGCAAATCTCAGAATCCCTCCTGCTAGTTGCAGCTCCAGAATTGCAGAATCAAGACAGTGGCATGGCACCCTAGTCCCGAACATTTCTGCTCAGATTTTAGACATAGGTACACCTCTCATTTTGCCTTCTAATCTGTACTTTTCAGTAGTGTATCAATTGTTCTTTGATTTTCATTCTCATATTAGGTTTGGCTTGCTTACTTGC
Organism: Cryptomeria japonica; assembly: GCF_030272615.1. Lineage (NCBI taxonomy): Eukaryota > Viridiplantae > Streptophyta > Pinopsida > Cupressales > Cupressaceae > Cryptomeria > Cryptomeria japonica. The sequence goes on along the minus strand of NC_081406.1, from coordinate 99,396,035 downwards.
TTTCTAGGTTAGATTGTATTTTGCATCATTCCTCTTTCTCATTTACAGAAAAGGAATATAAAACCTAAGAGGTAATCCATGACTCTCTCTTTCTCATAAGAAGTAGTCGATGTGTGTTACCTCCCTAGGCTCTTTTATGTTCCATGAGTGTGTATGAGTGGGATTAGGGTTTCCATACTTAGTCTCACTTTTTCCCCTACAAATCTTTGGTGAACCATTAGTTGAGAGGATTACTTCACTAAGAGAGAGAAAGGAATCCACTAGGATGATTTTCACTTGGGAAGAAATTTACATTCAAAAGAGGGGCTTAATCTGCTAGATCCAAATCCAAGAGGAACGAGAATGTGAATTCTGAGTGGATTGCAAGTGATTGAAGTATGATTTACCCTCTTTTGTAAATGAGAAAGTTGACTTTTTGACTATGTGGAAAAGAGAGAGGAAATGAGTGAAATGAGGAGCTACCAGTTCGAGATCATGTTGTAACTTCGGATCTAAGCTAATTAGAGTGATGCAGATCTGTCCTACAAATTTGGAGAAAATTTGTCGAGACCATGGCAGGAATGTACATGGTCCGCCACAAAATCCGTGAAACGAAAAGGGTTCTTCAGTCTCTGCAAATGAAGCTCAAACCTTCAATTACAACTACGCACCTACAACCTACACATAGAAAAGAGAAGAAAGGGAGGTTGTGGATAAGGATTTTCCTCAGTCAAACCCCAATTGAGGAATCAACCTAGAAAGAAAGTAATTGCAAATGCTTGAATGTAAACAATGGAGATGTATACCTTGTAGATCTGCAACTTATTGATGATGATTGCTTTGCTTCTTGAATGTAATGACAAATGTTGTATGAAATGGCATGTAATATGACAAAACCCTAACACACACACATGCTTGCAAATGAATGTCGTAATGTTTCTCCCACGGATGAATGAAGAAGACTTGGATGCTTGAATGCTTGATGATGACCTTGAAATCTTGTATCTTCTCCTTATGCTCTCTATATGTCCTTTCGTTTTTCATTTGTTATCCATCCATGAATGAGGGTATTGAATTCCCTTTTATACAGGCCTCAAGGATTAATTTTCAACCATCGAAGGCTGATAAAGGGGAATAACAAACCCCGAAGACAACAAATGCATAGCAGATCAGGAAGCCTGAACATAGGACCACCCTAAGAGGTGGGGATAGGGGTGCCATGCCACTGTCCTGCCCTATTTTGGGGCTCGGACATGCTCTAAAGTAGACATAAGACATGAAGGAGGAAGAGAGAAGGGGTGGAAATGCAGAAATAGGTCCCGACTAGGGAAGAAGATGTTGTCGCCAAGGTGAGGACCCCAAATATGGTTAAAATTGTAGGGGTCATAATTTTATGACCCTACATTTAGCCCCCACTTTAGTGGGAGTATGGCGTACACCACTACTACCGGTAAAGTAGAAGAAAGAGAGATGAATATGAGAGATGTGAAGCAAAACCACAAGGAATATAAGACACCACTAATATTGAGGAGCAAAAAGCACCCAATCTTAGGGTCTTAACTCATGCCAACATATGAAAGAGAACACAAAACAAAAAAGGCACAAGCCACATAAAACAAAGACAAAGTGAAAAAAGACACATGACAAGAACAAGACACAAGATGAGAAACTAACTAGTTGAAGAGATCTCGAGTTCAGATGTCTCAACAACTAATTAGGACACAAAGACCAATGCCATCACATAAACATGAGCAATCACATAAAAAAGCAAAGCTGACATCATCCATGAACTATCCATAGTAAAACTATGAGTTCATGAGAGGAAGAAGAGAGAGGACATGAATAAACACTTTGGTGATCCATGAGAATAGAAGCGAAGAAGAAATAAACCTTGGATATCTCATCCCTAAAACTAGGTGATCCATGGAGAGAAGGACATGGAAAATCTCACCCCTAGAGCATGTCTAGGTGATTCATGTAAAGAGAGAGAGAGTGAGAACACCGTTACTTCTACTTAACCTCATGTGCATGTGTGCAAGTGAGGTTCGAAGCACCTCATTGGAGTCTATTCTCGAGTATGCTACAACCTGTATAGAATGTACAGTACAACTGTTAAGAAAGGTGTGATATCTTGTTCTAAGAGACCATTCTTTGGTTCCAAGAATAATCACCCCGCATAAAAGAAAAGTGGTGTCATCTCGCTCTAGGAGACTATGCTCTAGTTTTGAAATGACCCACTGTACAAAAAGTGACGATATCTTTCTCTAAGAGGTTTCCCTCTGGTTCCAAGAATGTCCCACTATACAAGAAAAGTGACAAGATCTTGCTCTAAGAGGTTTCCCTTTGGTTCCAAGAATGTCCCACTATTCAATGCATGAGAGAAGTATAGTACAAAGGAGCAGTGTGGGTGCCCCCACCCTTAAGATGTCAACATAGGTTAATATTAATATCTTAAGGAAAGAAGAACAAGGATACCTACCTTCTTCACAAAGAAGATATCTGCTATGCAACAATGTCATAAATCCAAGCAAGAGAGGGAATACTCTTCAAGCAAGGATAAGATAGTTGGAAAGAGATGTCTTGTTGTAAGTGGAAAGGTGATCCTTGGAGGAGAAGAGATATTTTTTCAAAAGACATCTACCCCCAAGAGGAGTTGTCTTAGAAAAATATAACATCTTCTAGAACAAGAAAAAGAAAGAACAAGAATGCAATCATTCCTCCTATTTCTTTCTAGGTGAAAGGGATTCTTGATGAGGGATGAATCAATTTTAGGCCCCATAGGGATGGGTAGATTTACCATAGATGTACATTACCAAGTGTAAAAGAGGTCGTAGCTAAGGACTAACACCTCTTGTATAAGAGAGAATCCTTGAGTGAACAACAACAATTCCACACAAGGAATGACATCAAATAATAGAACTCACACCATCCACTTAATAGGGCAAAGTGGATCCCTAGAGAAAGAGAGAGAAAATGATCATTGCCCCCCAAGCTAATGGGACGATGAGAAGAGCTTACACAATCTACTAGAGAGAGATTAAACATAAGAAAATGTACAATGAACTTACAAGAACACATGCAAGAAAAGACATTAGTAAATGTAAAATACATGTCTCGAGAAGTGGTAATCTTTGAAAGGAAGAGAGAAAAAGCATCATATATTTCCCAAGGGGGATTAATCATAAAAGCATGCCATTGTAAGAAATCATAATCACATATGAAAAATACAGCCCCTAAAGGAAATAATGATAAATGAGAAAGAAAGAAAGAGAAAGGAGTGAAAATCCTTGCCCCCCAAGTGAGGAGAACAAGGAGAAACATTACACATTCTCTGATGGTGATTAGTTTCAAGTGATATGTCATCCTAGTGGAACAAAATCCTTTCAAGGAATGGATACATGCTTCTCAAGAGATGATTCCCTGCTAAGGTGCATATCATATTTGTTAATAATCAAAACCATAGAAGAGGTAAGATTTCCAAGAGAATGAAGGAAAGAGAAGAAGTGCAGTACTCATTAAAGATGATCCTCTCCAAGCAAAGAGGAAAACCAAAGAACAATGATATGCTCACATAAGAATAACCCTATACAAGAAAAGAGATCTAATAATGAGTAAGTCATAAAGATAGACATAAATGTATAGAAAGAAGCAGAAAAATAGGCATCATGTTGCTGCCCCAAAGTATATGGAAGTGAAACAATACCCCCAATAATGATAAAGAGCCCCCATTAAATGGGCTAATTATGTCATAGGGTGAAGAGCAACATGGAGGGAAAAGAAGTGCTAAGGCACGATGTTTTTACCAAGAAATACAACTAGATCTGTTGTGAGACAAATGTGTGCAAGATCATATTGTAGTTGAACAAATTTCTTAAATGCATAACATTTTCCAAGAGAATGTGAATATGAATCATGAAAAATGCAATGTTCAATACCTTTCACTTGCTTAAAATTTTTATATTTATTTTGAGTAGGAAAGGAAATGTTCTTGTCATATTTCAACTTCCAATAGATTCTTGCAGCTACCATGTCAGGATGGTAAATATCATCTTGCCATGAAGAAGAGGGTTTGTTAGAAGAAGGAGTTTCATTATACATAATTCTAATGTTGCCACTTTCTATGCCAGCTTGAGTTAAGACCCTAAGATTGGGGGATTTTTTCTCCTCAATATTAGTGGTGTCTTATACTCCTTGTGGTTTTGCTCCGCATCTCTCATCTTCATCTCTCTTTCTTCTACTTTACCAGCAGTAGTGGTGCAATCCATACTCCCGCTAAAGTGGGGGCTAAATGTAGTGTCATAAAATTGCAACCCCTACAATTTTAACCACTTTTGGGGTCCTCACCTTGGCGACGACATCTTCTTCCCTAACTGGGACTTGTTTCTACATTTCTACCCCTTCTCTCTTCCTCCTTCATGTCTTGTGTCTGCTTTAGACCTTGTCCGGGCCCCAAAATAGGGCAGGACAAGGGTGTGGTGCCCATGTCCCCCTAGGATAGTGGCATGGTGCCCCTGTCTTCCTAGGACAAGGGCATGGTACCCCTGTCCCCACTTATTAGGGTGGTCCTATGTTCGGGTTGCTTGATCTCCTATGCATTTCTTGTCTTCGGTGTTTTTAATTTCTCTTTGTCGGCCTTCGATGGTTGAAAATTAATCCTTAAGGCATGTATAAAAGGGAATTCAATACCCTCATTCATGGACGGATGACGGATGAAAAATGAAAGGACGAATAGAGAGCATAAGTAGAAGATACAAGATTTCAAGGTTATCATCAAGCATTCAAGCATCCAAGTCTTCTTCATTCATCCATGGGAGAAACATTACAACATTCATTTACAAGCATGTGTGTGTGTTAGGGTTTTGTCATGTTACATGCTATTTCATAAAACATTTGTCATTACATTCAAGAAGCAAAGAAATCATCATCAACAAGTTGCAGATCTACGAGGTATACATCTCCATTGTTTACATTCAAGCATTTGTAATTACTTTCTTTCTAGGTTGATTCATCAACTGGGGTTTGACTGAGGCAAACCCCTATCCACAACCCCCCTTTCTTTTCCTTTATGTGTGTAGGTTGCAGGTGCGTAGCTATAATTGCAGGTTTGGGCTTCATTTGTAGAGACGGAAGAACCCTTTTCTTTTCGTGTATTTTGTGGCGGACCATGTACATTCCCACCATAATCCTGACAAATTTTCTCCAAATTTGTAGGATAGATCCGCATCAGTCTAATTAGCTCATATCCAAAGTTACAATGTGATCCCAAACTGGTAGCTCCTCATTTCACTCATTTCCTCTCCTTTCCACATAGTCAACAAGTCAACTTTCTCATTTGCAAAAGAGGGTTAATCACACTTCAATCACTTGCAATCCACTCAGAATTCACATCCTTGTCCCCCTCGGATTTGGATCTAGCAGATTCAACCCCTCTTTTGAATGTAAAGTTCTTCCCAAGTGAAAATCAATCAAACCCATTCAAAAGGGAAGGTTTGGGGTGGCTATATAGGATTTTGCCTTAGTCAAACCCCCATGTTGGTGATTTACACCTCCATGAATAGCCAATAATGTACTGAAAGTGTGTGTGCAAGAACCTTGTGTATATGCAAGATCCTAAGAATGAAAGTAAACAACCTAGAGAAACCCTCAAGAGTAAACCCTAATTGCTTATAATTGACAAAGAAAATGTTGTAAATCCACAATGCAAAGTGATCTAAAGCATGAATGTGAATCAAAATAAAGCTTATGCAAAGACATGAAAACAACATGAAACCATACCCAACCCCAAGGGAGAGGTACAAGCCAATCGTTAGTCAGTGATCTCCTATTGTTCTTCTACATCATCAAAAGCCCCCAATTGATAAAATGATGCTTGATGAATGTTTGATGGATGAATGTTGAATGTTGTTGAAGACTTCAAAGATATACCCTTTCACTGCAAAAAAGGCTCTAATACTCCAAAAACTTGCCTTTATATTCTTAGAAGCAGCCCCTCTCAAATGAAGAAAGAGAGCTCTTAAGTATGAAACCCTAGATCTTAATTTAATGTTTAGGCCGACCTAGGATTTGAATTTCGCGCTGATATTTTGGGGTTAAGCATTATCATATCATAGGATTGTGCTCCCAAAATTTCAGAAAAAAAGTTGCAGACCATGTGCATTCTTATCGTGGTTCAACCAAATATTCACCAAATTTTTGGGGCTATTAGATATGATGATATTAGAGGGCATCCCAAAGTTACAACTGATTCTGAGATGTTTTGATATGTGAAATCGGGCCTAAACGGTCAAAATAAGACATAATTAGGGTTTATGATTAAATGATTTATTGGAGGAATAAAATGAAAAGGGGCATGCTTAGGGTAAAGGGCCCAAATTTGTAATGTGTAAAGTGATGAGACATGACCTTAGATTTAATTAAATTAATTAATTAAATTCTTAAAGGGGAATCATAAATGCAAGATGCAAGACACACTAAGGTGGGTGCTAACCTAAGTGTGAAATTGTACCACCCTAACAAGGGTGTACAATTTACGACACTACATTTAGCCCCCACTTTAGCGGTCTTATAACATTGCGTGCATATGCAAGCTAAAGTACATAAAAGTAAACATCATTTGAAAAAGGATATATCCATAAGTTGTCGAACGAAGCCCCCAACGATATCTATAGTCCACAGTTAGGAACCACACCCTACAAAACCACATGTTAGATCACAAAATCACCTAATGCTTACTAAGGAAGGTGATTAAATTTGTAGGTAGCTATATTCCCCCCTGTTTTGACTTCCTTATTTGTGAGGTGAAACATGGTATCATGTTTTCCACAACGAATTGTGATAGAGATTTTGATGAAGGAAGTTTACAACAAGGCTTGATTTCTCATCCAAACACATTATGGAACTAATGCAGAGCAAGAGGACAAACTCATGATTCCAACGCCACCGATAGTGCAAGAATCAGAGCTTCCTAGGTTAAGATATGATAGATTGAAGAAAAAGTGCAAAAATTAGGGTTTTAACTTAAAAGAAAAGTCAAAAAGTGCATAACACGTAAATATGAAAGTGACACCTTCATTTGTCATTTTTTAACTTTTTGGCACTATTCCCTTCAGAGGAGCCCACATACAAGACATCATGCCTCAACGCCAACCTGAGCGACCTACACGGATGGAGATCCTGCGCCAGTCCGTACTCGCCAGCCGACCACTCGACGAGGTGAGTTGACCTTTCGTTGACTGCATTTGACTGTAATGTTTTCATAGTTTTCAGAAGTGATGATGTCATTGCTTAGTCTGGGCCAGGGCCCACCTTTGGACACCTACGGGTCCTAGGGTGCCCTAGTCCTCCTAGGGTACCATGGTCCCAAGGGGGTGCCATGGTCCCCTCAGGGTGCCATGGTCCCCTCAGGGCGCCATGGTCCCTTCTGGGTGCCATGGTCCTAGTAGGGTGCCCTAGTCCCTATTCGAGGCAACCAACAACGACACAAGATCAGATGATGAGTGCTAGAAATGACAGAATGATTACATTGATTAGATGATGATAGATAATTGATCGATTACTAATGATAGATTGCTTTGTGTTTTGTAGACACTACCATACATCCATGAGCATACTGCTGGTCTCACATTTTGGAGCTTTCAGGAGCAAATCTCGAGGTTGACAGCAGGAGAGAGGGATTTGCTACATGCAGTGGGTTTGTGGGATGTGATAACCATGTCGGCCATCCAATTCCATTCTGCGATTCTGATGGCACTAATGGAGAGGTGGGATGCAGACACCTCGACATTCTCACTACCTGTGGGGGAGATGATGATTACCCTTGAGGATGTATACCACATTCTGCGCCTACCCATTAGAGGAGAGACTATTAGATATCGATCTAACCGTACATAGGAGTATTAAAGGAGAGAGTGGGTATATGCTGAAGGGATACATTGAATTGTGTCATCCCCTTCCTCCAACAAAGTTCAATATTAAAAATTATTTATCCAATTATTAAGTAATTGCAAATGCTTGAATGTAAACAATGGAGACGTATACCTTGTAGATCTGCAACTTGTTGATGATGATTGCTTTGCTTCTTGAATGTAATGACAAATGTCGTATGAAATGGCATGTAACATGACAAAACCCTAACACACACATGCTTGCAAATGAATGTTGTAATGTTGCTCCAATGGATGAATGAAGAAGACTTGAATGCTTGAATGCTTGATGATGACCTTGAAATATTGTATCTTCTCCATATGCTCTTTATCTGTCTTTTCATTGTTCATCCGTCATCTATCCATGAATGAGGATATTGAATTCCCTTTTATACATGCCTCAAGGATTAATTTTCAACCACCAAAGGCTGACAAAGAGGAATAACAAACCTCGAAGACAAGAAATGCATAGGAGATCGGGTAGCCCAAACATAGGACCACCCTAAGAGGTGGGGACAGGGTCACCACGCCCCTATCCTGCCCTATTTTGGGGCCCAAATAGGGTCTAAAGAAGGCATAAGACATGAAGGGGGAAGAGAGAATGGGTGGAAATGTAGAAACAAGTCTTGGTTAGGGAAGAAGATGTTGTTGCCAAGGTGAGGACCCCAAATGTGGTTAAAATTACAGGGGTCACAATTTTATGACACTACAGTAGGTCATCGCTACAAGACAAACATGGAGGCATATTCATTGATTTATGCTTGGGGTTTCCAATTTGAGGACGAGGTGGACAAAGTAAAAAATGCACTAAGAGTTGTAATTGATGGACACTACCTATTAAATCTGGATAGTGTGTGTGCTCGTGTGGTCCTGAAGGTGGGCATTGTTCTTGAGGCAAGGGTGGCTGGTCTGGTGGTGCTGCTACCACTCATTCGATGGGTTGATGATGATTTGAAGGAAATATGCAAAGCTCCTACTTGGCACGGGTGGAAGTCCTTCAAATTATTTGCAAGGTTGATGCAGTGTGATGAGGTTTTAACGGTCCTTCATGAAGTGGCACGTGTAGAGGTGGGTTGAGAGTTGCGATTGAGACCCGAGACTACCCAAGCAATGAAGTGGCTCTCAGAATTCTATGATGACTCAGAGTACATGTCATTTTTCAGTTAATTTGTTTGTATCTTTTTGTTCCATGTCCTTTTTCTCCCTAGGCCCAACTTTGTATGTATGGGGGGATGTCTGCTACAAATTTTGGTACGTCGAATTGGAATTTTGGGGGTTTTACATGTAGTAGGGTTTTATCTTTTGTTGGGAATGGTGGTTTTGGCCCTTGGGAGTGTTTTTTGCGGTGGGAGAACTCTGGTGGTTTTACTATACCACCTATACTTGCATATTTTTAATATTTTATTTCCAAGTAATACAATACAAAAATTATCGATAAAAAAAATGAAATATCATGCAAGTTTTGAAGTTACATATTTAAATTGTATATTTAATTCATTATAAAGTTATATACTTTCATTTGTTGGATGAGCACAAATCAATGACGTGAGGTGTATTTCGGGCCGAATGTGGGAACGATAAACATTTTTTGCAAACTTCTAACAGAAGACTTCCATAAATGATAAACATTTTTTGCAAACTTCTAACGAAAGGCTTCCACAAATGATAAACATTTAATTAAGTATAGTTAAATTCTAAATCTGTAATTGTATACTTAATTAAATTTAATAAGCTCTATTTCCCTAGAAGTTGAAAAGGATTAAAAAGTCTTCAAAACCATTCTCAAAAAGTGACTTGTGTCTATTTGACGTGGCCAAAAAATGGCAAAAGTCCTGGGACCAATGACAACTGACAACATATACCATCATCCGTTGGATGAGCACAGATCAACGGCTTAGGGTGGATTTCAGCTCGAATGTGGGAAGTAAACACATTTGTGAGAACTTCACTCAGAATTGAACGTTTTACATTTAATTAACTATAACTAAGTCTATAAATCTCTATTTCGGGTGGAAGTTGAAAAGGATTAAAAAGACTTCAAAAATAGTCCGAAAAAGTGACTCGAGTTTGGTGACATCCTCGAAAAATGGCAAAAGTCATGAGACCCATGATAACTGACAACAAATACCATCATTCGTTGGATGAGCATAGATCAATGACTTAGGGTGGATTTCGGCCCGAATGTGGGAAGTAGATGCATTTTTTAGAACTTGACCCGGAATTGAACGTTTTACATTTAATTATCTATAATTAAGCTCTATTTCGAGCGAAAGTTGAAAAGGATTAAAAAGACTTCAAAAATAGTCCAGAAAAGTGACTAGAATCTAGTGATGTGTCCACTGTCCTCAGAATTTAGGCTGAAGCAATGAATGTTTTTTCCTTCGGCGTCGAATAGATATTAATAATAATTTATAAAATTACAACAGGATTCTAGAAATTTTGCCCTTTAGGTATTACTTTTGTACTTTTCAATGTTTTCAAAATAAGTGACTCATAAATTATAATCGTATTTCATTTCATGGACAAACCAGTAAATTGAGGGAGATTCAGAAACAACTACTAGATTGAGGAATGCAAGTTGCAACAGGGTCTATCTACGCCAATCTAGTGAAATAGAAATTTTGGGTAAAATCTAGAACACCTACATCCCACGTTTTTTACTTTTTTTAATCTTGTGGTTCAATTTGAGGGTTAGCATTTTCAGGTTTGTATCTAGCATTATTTTGAATTATTAACAATAACAATGATGGGGAAACTGGGAAGCAGTAGTTCAATAGGAAGCCAAGTGAAAAAAAATAGACCTAACCAAACTGGTTAAAACACCAAGTTTCACTGATGAATACCATGATATTTATGACTCTGCTATCCATAGTGAAAAGTGTATCATAGATATTAGATATGCATTGTCTAATAAGGCGACAGATCCAAGCAGAGCAAAATTTATTATTTTCAACACAATGTTAAAACAAAGAACACATAAAATCACATCATGGGATGCTGGATTGGAAAGCATGGTGCTACCAGAAGTATTCCCTTGCCTTGAATTTGTCATGGTTTGTGCCTATAGTATTGTAAAATTGTGACCCCTGTAATTTTAATCACATTTGGCATCTTCACCTTGGCGACGATATCTCCTTCCTTAACCGGGACCTATTTATGCATTTCGAACCCTTCACTCTTCTTCCTTCATATCTTGTGTCTTCTTTGGACCCTATTTGGGCCCCAAAATAGGGCAGGACAAGGGCATGGCGCCCCTGTCCCCCCTTGGATAGTGGCGTGGCGCCCCTGTCCCCCTAGGATAGGGGCATGGCACCCTTATCCTCACCTCTTAGGGTGGCCCTATGGCAGGTCTATCTGATCTCCCATACATTTCTTGTCTTCGGGGTTTGTTATTCCTCTTTTTCGACCTTTGGTGGTTGAAAGTTAATCCTTGAGGCATGTATAAAAAGGAATTCAATACCCTCATTCATGGACGGATGACGGATGGACAATGAAAGGACAGATACAGAGAATAAGGAGAAGATACAAGATTTCAAGGTCTTCATCAAGCATTCAAGCATTCAAGTCTTCTTCATTCATCCATTGGAGTAACATTACAACATTCATTTGCAAGCATGTGTGTGTGTTAGGGTTTTATCATGTTCCATGACATTTCATACAACATTTGTGATTACATTCAAGAAGCAAAGCAATCATCATCAACAAGTTGTAGTTCTACAAGGTATACATCTCCATTGTTTACATTCAAGCATTTGCAATTAATTTCTTTCTAGGTTTATTCCTCAACCAAGGTTTTACTTAGGTAAAACCCTATCCACAACCCCCATTTATTCTCTTTTTGTGTGTAGGTTGCAGGTGCGCAACTGTAATTGCAGGTTTGGGCTTCATTTGTAGAGACAGAAGAAACCTTTTCGTTTCACGGATTTTGTGGTGGACCATGTACATTCCTGCCACGGTCCAGACGAATTTTATCCAAATTTGCAGGGCAGATCCGCGTCAATTTAATTAGCTCATATCCAAATTTATAGCACGATCTCGAACTGGTAGCTCCTCATTTCACGCATTTCTTCTCCCTTTTCCACATAGTCAACAAGTCAAATTTCTCATTTACAAAAGAGGGTAAATCACACATCAACCACTTGCAATCCACTCATAATTCACATCCTTGTTTCCCTTGGATTTGGATCTAGCAGATTCAAGCCCCTCTTTTGAATGCAAAGTTCCTCCCAAGTGAAAATCATCCTAGTGGCTTCCTTTCTCTCTCCTAGGTGGGGAGTCACTAGGATCCAATTTTCCACTTTACACTTTGGTGAACCCGACGTCTTACAAATTAATTCTGATTTTTCATTCTTAGATCTGATTAATTGCAATTTGAATTTCAAATTTTCATTTTCAAGTTTGATCTATTTGCAAATTTTAGAGGTTAATTGCACAAAAACCCTAATTTTTCATTTTGAGAAGATTAAGCTTGTGAGGTGTAAAATTTTAATTGCTTATTTCAGATCTGATTTCTATTTCAAAATTGCAATTAAAAACTGTCTCTTTATTCTGAAAATTCAGTGGTTAAATCATCAAATCCTAATTTTTAAAGATCTTTTCATTTTCGACCTTTGACTGCAAATTTGACGGATCTAGACATTTCCAAATCAGCTATTTTTTTGGATTCCGCATTAAAATCATAATCTCTACCATCCCTGAAAATTTCAAAAAAAGTTGGTCTAACCATGTGCTTTCCTGCCACAGTGGTCGGCTTTTTTCCTGAAATTTCGGAAGACGAAATTCAATGTATTTTTCCACTCAAATCTAGAAAAGCGGCACACTTTATCAATCCTAACACTCTCTAAGGTCAAACACAAATTCAAATTTCATCAAATTCACATCTTAAAATTGATTTTCACAAAAAGTCCTAATTTTAGATATGCTTTTCCAGCAAATTCAGATTTCACATAAGAGACTTTTAATGATAATTAATAAATTGGATTTACTTGCTCTTTCACATGTGATTTCATTAATTTTTGCATATATTTATCATGTGTCAGATAAGATTTTCTTCCATTTCGTGTTGCTTCTCTTTCTTCATATCACTTGGTCATATTGTGTTGTTAGGATTTCCAAATTATTTTCTTTTCAATTAGATCTCAAAGCTTTCATGTATCATTTATGTTGCATTATGGTGATGTTGTTAACAAAATGCATTTCCTATGTTAATCACATTAAAGCTTTTGTAGATCCTAAACCTAAAGATCCTAATATTTGTACCTCTTCTAGGGTATCTTGTGTAAATGAGATGAGACCCAATGCTTTAACCAATTATCTCTCTAAAAAAAAACAAGCATTGGAAAGTAATATGGATCCATCTTCTTCTTCTACACATACCTTTGAGCAAGGGGGGCAATATGAAAATATCAACATTCTTACATATTTAGATTCTCCTCATTCTCCTAAGACCTATTTTCAACATCCAAGTCTATGTAGGGAGGATGATGTCATGCATTTTATTCATGAGCTTTCTCCTTGCATAGAAATCACTAAAATGAGCTTTTAGATGATGAAGTTGTTCTTCCCCAATCTTCCAAAAAGGATAATATTGATAAAGGCAAAGAGATTGTCATTTCACATGATACTCCTCCATCTACAAATCCTTTTCTACCTAATACACATCATATTTCAAAGAAATTCATGATCATGTTCCCCCATCTAGTCAAGTGCAACATTCTTATAGTCATGGCTTTCATATAATTACAAAACAAGGTTTTAAAGGACAAGGAATTGGGAATTTTGAGCATGGAATTCGTGTCCCTATAAATCCTCCTACACAAACTGCTACAAGAGGCCTAAGAAGTGGTACCCCTCTTTCTATGGACGAATTCCTTAGACTTCAAAACTTTCAAGATTACCTTGAAAAATAACAAATCAAGAGAGCCGGCAAGAATGCTTCTTCTTCAAAGCGTCATTTTTCTTCATTTCATCAAACCGAATGCTTCTTCTTCAAAGCGTCATTTTTGTTCATTTCATCAAACCCATGACCATAATGTTGATGATTGCCTTGATTTGCAAAAATCTATTCAAGATGGCATATTAAAATTAAAATTATGGATAATGAAACTCCTTCTAACAAACCTTCTTCTTCATGGGAAGATGATATTTACCATCCTGACAGATTAGCCGCAAGAATCTATTGGAGATTGAAATATGACAAGAACATTTCCTTTCCTCCTCAAAATAAAAACAAAAATCTTAAGCAAGTGAAAGGTATTGAATATTGCATTTTTCATGATTATATTCACATTCTATTGGAAAATGTTATTCATTTAAGAAATTTGTTCAATTACAATATGACCTTGCACACATTTGTCTCACAGAGAATCTAGTTGTATTTCTTGGTAAAAACATCGTACCTTAGCACTTATTTTCCCTTCATGTTTCTCTTCACCCTATGGCATAACTAGCCTATTTACCAGGAGCTCTTTATCATTAGTGGTAGTATTGTTTCACTTTAACATACTTTGGGGCATCTTTAATGAGTACGGTATTTCTTCTCTTTCCTTCATTCTCTTCGAAATCTTACCTCTTTTATGGTTTTGATTATTCACAAGTATGATATGCCCCTTAGCAAGGAATGATCTCTTGGGAGGTATGTATCCTTTCCTTTAGAGGATTTGTTCCTCTAGGATGACATATCACTTGAAACTAATCACCATAAGAAAATGTGTAATATTTATCCTTGTTCTCCTCACTTGGGGGGCAAGGATTTTTGCTCCTTTTCCTTGTATTGTTATTTCCTTTAGGGGCTGCATTTTTCATATGTGATTATCATTTCTTACAATGGTATAGTTTTATGACTAATGCCCCTTGGGGAATGTATGATGCTTTTTCTCTCTTCTTTTCAAAGATTACCACTTCTTGAGACATGTATTTTACATTTACTAATGTCTTTTTATGCATGTGTTCATGTACATTCATTTCACATTTTATTATGTTTAATCTCTCTCTAGTCAATTGTGTAAGCTCTTCTCATTGTCCCTTAGCTTGGGGGGCAATGATCCTTCTCTCTCTCTTTCTCTAGGGATCCACTTTTCCCTATTAAGTGGATGGTGTGAGTTGTATTACTTGATGTCATTCCTTGTGCAAAATTGTTGGTAATTGGCTTAAGGATTCTCTTTTATACAAGAAGTGTTAATCCTTGACTACAACCTCTTTTACACTTGGAAATGTACATCTATGATAAATCCAACCTCCCCTCTGGGGGATAAACGTGAGTCATCCCTCATCAGTAATCCCTTTTCACCTAGAAATAGGAGACAAGATTGCATTCTTGTTCTTTCCTTTTCTTGTTTTAGAAGATGTTATACTTGTCTAAGACAACTCCTCTTGGGGGTAGATGTCTTTTGAACAAATATCTCTTCTCCTCCAAGGATCACCTTTACACTTACAACAATATATCTCTTGTCAGCTATCTTGTCCTTGCTTGAAGAGTATTCTCTCTCTTGCTTGGATTTATGACATTGTTGCATAGCGTATATCTTCTTTGTAACAAAGGTAGGTATCCTTGTTCTATTTTGCTTAAGATATCAACATTATTCTATGTTGAAATATTAAGGGGGGGGCACCCACACTACTCCTTTGTACCATATTCGTCTCATGCATTGAATAGTGGGACATTCTTGGAACCAGAGGGAAACCTCTTAGAGCAAGATGTTGTCACTTTTTGTATAGTGAGTCATTCTTGGAACTAGAGCACGGTCTCTTAGAGCGAAATGTCTTCACTTCTTCTTGTCTTGTACAGTGGGACATTCTTGGAACCAGAGGAAAACCTCTTAGAGAAAGATGTCATCACTTTTCTCTTGTACAGTGGGTCATTCTCAAAACTAGATCACAATTTCTTAGAGAGAGACGATGCCACTTTTCTCTTATGTGGGGTGATTATTCTCAGAACCAGAGCATAGTCTCTTAGAGAGAGATATCACACCTTTCTTGACACTTCATCTCGGTTCTTGGCATCTCTTCTAGGCCTCGGAGGAGACAAGGTGGATTTGTTGATGTTGTTGAGGAAGGTGTTTAAGGAAGACTTCCTTGGAGACGACATTACTGTTGTCGTCCTTGCAAAAGTAGGGGTGGGGATCCCTTGGGTGAGTGAATTAACCAAGCTTCTCCTCCCTGACCAAATAGTGTCAGTGGCCAGGGAACCATTTCTTCTGAACTTGAATGTGGAGCAGTTGACGCGTCATAGGAAATGGGTGTGGATTGGCAGGGACTTTCTTCGGAAATGGTTGCTCCTAGACAACTTTCCAAACTACAAGTCACTTGAAGAATTCTCTCAACTTAGCTATCTGAAGAATTCTACATGGAAGGAGGGCCAAATTCTTAGGGTAAACCATCCACTACCTGTGCCCTATCCCCAACCCCCTAGTAGTTTCTTTTTGCCTATGTCCTCAAAACCTCACAGGCTCAGTGGCTCACTCATTTTGGCTTTAAAGTTTTTGAGGGACTCAAGTCTCAGACATGTAAAAATTGTAAATTTCCAAAGCATAAATATTAATGATAATTTTTCAAATTCTAGTTTGTTTCATTTTGCCTCCCATCGATATAAAAATGCTTTCTATTTCATTTTTATTAATGAAATTTTTTCAAATGCTTTTTGTCTATGAGCTACGTTATTTCAATATTTTGTTAAACAATTGAAATAAATTTAATACTATGATCTTTTTTATGTAATGCTTCTTCCTCTATATTTAATATATATAAAAATAATAATTCAGTTCATTCCATTAATTCTTTGTACATTGATTATAATTTTATAAATATAAAAAAAAAGATGTTAATCTCATGAAAAACAAGTGAATTAAAAGTCCAACTTACTTGTTGTTGAAGTTTTGAACTAGTGCATGTGTGGGTTGGTACTGGGTACATGCTATGATTTATAGTTAAAATTTTGTCATAATGAAGAAATTTGAGACATTTATGAAGGGTAGATGGGATCGCTTTCATGGAAGAGAACCAAGGGAAAGGATGTCCCAACTTCACACAAAATTGATCTGATTTAGGAGTTAGGAATGATAGCAAAAATGACATCTAAGCACTTAGTACCAACCTTAACGGGAAGAGTAATAGAACCTAAAGTAGGACAAGAGAAACCATCAAAGATCTTAACCACTAAATCAAATTTATCATATCAATATGTTATTTCATGCAATTGTAAAGTATAAAGATATTCTTAAGTTATTACATTCACCAAACATGTTGGATCACTCATCAATGAGAACCCCTCGTGAGAGTATGTCTTTGATCTTTGTAGTGATATATAGACTTATAGTGGGCCATCAGGTGTTTCAATAATCTCACTAGGATCAAAGGTAATGCATATTGCATAGGTCCTTAGGAGGTGCAGGTTTATCAAGAAGATTCACCACATTATTAGACTCAAGACCAAGGTCATTAGAAGAAAATTCAAGATTCTTGACTCAATTAGAGAACATGATTAGACTCAAATAGATCAATGGCTTAGGGTGGATTTTTCATAGAGGCTATAAACTTTGTTGTAAATACAATCATATAATTATTTTATAGTCTTTATTTTTTTATTAAATTAATTTGAACTAAATTAAATTCAAATTTATGTTGAACTTTTATATATATTTTTAGTCTTTATTTATTTATTAAATTAAATTAAATTAAAAATTTTATTACACTAAATTTATGTTGAACTTTTATATATATTTTTAAACTATTTTTAAAAATTCTATATCATAAACATATTTTTAAAGAATTTTGTTAAACTTTAAATTAATATTTTAGATTTAATATTGAATGTTTTCTTTTTTATATTAAAATTTTACCTTTCATATTGTATATCAAAATTTATATTTTTATTTAGTTATTTTTTAAATTCTAGAATCTAAGTTTCATGTTCTATACTATTTTTGAATTTCATTTTTTTACAAATAATATTAACATTATATTTAATAGTTATCTCAAACTATTGCACATCTTTAAATGTCTCTTATTATGGGACCCACGACATCTGACATCAAGTACCATCATTCGTTGGATGAGCAAAGATCAACGACTTAGGGTTGATTTCGGCTGGAATGTGGGAAGTCAACACATTTGTGAGAACTTCACCTGGAATTGAGCGTATAATTAAGTCTATAAAGCTCTTTTTCGGGCGGAAATTTAAAATGATTAAACAAACTTAAAAAACAATCCCAAAAAGTGACTCGAGTGTGGTGACGTGCCCGAAAAATGGCAAAAGTCATGGGACCCATGACAACTGACAACGGATACCATCGTCTGTTAGATGAGCACAGATCAATGACTTAGGTTGGATTTTGGCCCGAATGTGGGATGTGAACACATTTGTGAGAACTTCACCCAGAATTGAACGTTTTACATTAAATCAAAAATAATTAAGTCTATAAAGCTCTATTTCGGGTTGAAGTTGATGGATTAAAGAGACTTAAAAAACAATTAGGAAAAGTGACTCGAGTGTGGTGACATGCCCGAAAAAATGGCAAAAGTTATGGGACCCACGACAACTGACAACAGATATCATCATCAGTTGGATGAACACAGATCAACGACTTAGGGTGGATTTCAGCCCGAATGTGGGAAGTGAACACATTTGTGAGAACTTCACCCGGAATTAATCGTTTTACATTTAATTAAATATAATTAAGTTGATAAAGCTCTATTTGGGGCGGAAGTTGAAGGATTAAAAAGACTTAAAAAACAATCCGGAAAAGTGACTCGAGTGCAGTGACGTGCCCAAAAAATGGCAAAAGTCATGGCATCCACGACAACTGACAACATATACCATCGTCCGTTGGATGAGCACAAATCAACAGCTTAGGGTGGATTTCGGCCCGAATGTGGGAAGTGAACACATTTGTGAGAACTTCGCTCGGAATTGAACATTTTACATTTAATGTCCTTAGAATTTAGACTAAAGTAATGAATGTTTTGTCCTTCAATGGTGAATAGATATTAATAATAATTAATAAAATTACAACATGATTCTAGATATTTTGCCCTTTAGGTATTACTTTTGTACTTTTCAGAGTTTTCAAAATAAGTGACTCATAAATCATAATCGTATTTCATTTCATGGACAAACCAGTAAATCGAGAGAGATTCAGAAACAACTACTAGATTGAGGAATGTAAGTTGCAATAGAGACTGTCTGTGCCAATCTCGTGAAATAGAAATTTTGGGTAAAATCTAGAACACCTACATCCTGCCTTTTTTACTTTTTTTAATCTCATGGTCCAATTTGAGGGTTAGTATTTTCAGGTTTGTATCTAGCATTATTTTGAATTATTAACAATAACAACGATGGGGGAAACGGGAAGCAGTAGTTCAACAGGAAGCCAAGTGAAAAAAAAATGTGTACCTAACCGAACTAGTTAAAACACCAGGTTTCATTGATGAATACCATGATATTTATGACCCTGCTATCGATGGTGAAAAGCGTATCATAGATATTAGATATGCATTGTCTAGTAAGGCGATAGATCCAACCAGGGCAAAATTTATTATTTTCAACACAATGTTAAAACAAAGAACAAATAAAATTGCATCGTGGGATGCTGGATTGGGAAGCATGGTGTTACCTAAAGTATTCCCTTGCCCTGATTTTGTCATGGTCTGCATCGAAAATTATGATGAAGATTAAAAAACAATTGTCAATAAAAATACAAAAGAGGAAATTCTATCCATAAACGTGGGAGAATTTTCTCATTTGTTGAACCTAGGGTTTGAAGCACAAAACTCAAACGTCCAAATTGACCTAGGAAAGCTGGCAGAGAATTATGAGAGTCTCGATCCAAGTCGCAGAGATTCATTTATCAAATCTCTAATAAAGTGTAGTACTCTGTTGGATCAAAATCATAAGCCTCCTTATGATTCTAACATTTTTGTCCCATGGGTTGGGGATACTATTTACTTGTTGTTGTTTTGCCTGGGATTGGAAAATGATAGGGAAGTGGGTGCAAGCATTCTTGAAATGATTTATAATATCCATTGTGTAGCTCATTCAGTAAGATATAATTTTGTTGATCACATTATTCAATCCATGCAAAAACAATTACTAATGATTAAAAAAAGGTTCCTATAAGACATTTAGGTTCTCATCCTACTTGTGCTATCTCCTTCTATCCAACTATCGTGCAATATTCGAGACCAACAATCTTCAAATTGTGAACTATAAGATTGATGAGAAGACTCGGAACAGAACAAAGTGTCCAATAAATGAATGGACACCAAAGATAAGGATGCATGATAATAGAAAGAACTACAACCAAAGATAAGGATGCATGGTGACAGGAGTGAAGATGATGATAAGTATGAGGTTGAGCCCACTCCAACAACTACTACAATCCCTAAAATATTAGGTGGAGTCAATGAGTCCATGAAAGAAAAATATAGAAAAGCGACAAACATTGTGGAAAAAATGGGTTTTGTAGGTGGTGTGGTCTAGGTCCCAGAGGAGAAGGCATTTGGTATCCACTTGAGGTACAATTTCCATCAGATTCAAAATCAAAAGCTCCTGTTAAACCAGTCATTAGACTTGATTCTTCAGATTCATCATGGAAAGGTACTACTCATTACCCTCGGGGTCCACCTGCATTTGTTTTAGGTTCAAATCCACAAGCACCACCACATCATGGTATTCCCATTGGTGGTGAATCAAGTACCACTGCCACTGGTGGGGAATCTGGGGATAGTATTCCTATTAGTGTTCAGTCAAGTGTCATTGTGATTGGTGGGGTTGGCATGGGTACTACTACTGATACTAGTTGTCTTGGTATTGGACAATGGCAACAACAAAATATCTCTCGCAAGAGGCCACTAGTGGTAGATACTCATACTATTCAAAATCCTATATCAAGTGCCACCGACACTACAAATCAATCATTTGCAACTTCATATCACACACCTCAAAAGATTATAAAAACTACACATGAAAGTGTCAATGGGACATGATCAGGAATGGTTGTTGGTAATCCTAGTAATGCATTAGTTAAAACCACAGGCATAAGTGGAATTGGAGCCTTTGCTATTCCTATGTCACCTTTCAAACATTCAATTGCTTCAACAAGCCCAGATTTTCAATTTCGTGATTACTATAAAAAAAAAATTGAACACAAAACAAATGCAAATAAAGAAAAAGAGAGAGCATTTCATAGGGTTTCCCTGACTGAAGTTTTAGATGAACAACCTGCAAGGAATAGGGTATTTCCAACATATGACCCACACAAAGATATGATGGAGTTCATGGTTGTTATGCTCCCAACTAAAGATAAAAATCCACCACACAGTCAGATAGATCCCTCTGAATTTCAAGTTAGCACCCTCCAAATGGATTTTTCCAAAGTACATAATGTGGACAAAATTATTGTGTCAAAAAGGACTAATGAAGTGGTCTACACTTCACTGCTAAAGGTGTAGAGAGAAAAATAAACTGGAGAAACAAATAGAAAAATTATAGGCAAACCTGGCAAACGAAAAAATCAAAGAGGAAAGCAACAGATAACAAGTGCAATGATTTACAGAAAATGATAAAAAATTTGGGCTCTGTAGTAGAAATTGCAGAGCAGGAAAAGATGGATGCAGAATTGAAGGACCTGAGGAAAAAATTGGCTAAAAGCAGTAAAAAAATTGATGAGGAAAGAGCCAGTTTTAAAAAATTATACAAAAGTTATGAGTCTGATGTTGCCGAAATAAGAAAAATACAGGACCTATTGGATCATGAGAAGGAAAAAGAAAAACATTTGGAAGATGAAGTAGAGGAAGAAAGAAAAAAATGTGCACAAATGAAAGAAGACCTGCACAATGCAAATGATAAAATTAAAACTTTGGAGGATAGATTGAAAGATAATATGAAAAATACAACGAAGTATATACAAGAAAACATTTGGCGGCAAATAATGCATAGGAGTGACAAGTTGTGTGAATGGTTTGAATTGAATGAAAGTCTAAGATTAATTTATATGAAAATCAAAGGGCACTTTGAGAAGAGCATACATGTTTATTCAAAAGAGGATGTGACAAAACAGATTCTGCAAGTAGTCTACAGTACCAGTGATAGCTACTTGGCATCCAAGGGAATTAAGAGCCGCATTGATGCAACAATTAAGACATCATATATCCTTCAAAAATGCCAGAAACTAAGGGAAACATCAGAAGTTATGGATAAATGTGGCAAAAAGATATTGAAGCTGCAAGAAAAGAAAACTACTTTGATTAAACTTGGTTTGCCTAAGACCGTTGACCCATCAAATAAATTCATTGGAAAAGAAGCTTACAAAAAAATCATGGAGATAAAAATGAAGTCTGATTTAGACTTGCTTCCTAAGAACACAACTCCCCAAAGCTTTTTGGATCCAACCATTTACAACTCTAAATGCGGTATTGGGTGAAACAGTGATGTCAAATCACTCTTCTAAATATGGATTGTTGACGAAGTTGCAGTTGAATTTCCATAGTTTACAGAATATTGACCTTCCATCAGACGAAGAGTGGAGCACCCTACAAAAACTAGCACAAAAATCTTAAGAATAATAGTATGTATTGCACAACTTTCTTCTTTTACTCTTAATTTCAAGGTTTTATGTTTTTTCTGTTTTGAATTTGGCATCGCTTGAAATAACTCTGTTTATGAATAGGAAAAAACCAACACTCACTATTGCTAAATTGCTAATCTAGCCTATGAATCTATGATGCACAGTGCAAAACTTCAGCCTATAAATTTGTATTCTCAAATTCTCCCAAGCTTTAACATTTATGCATTTCTCTATTTCTGATTACTAGGTTTTAGGCATTGCTATTATCTATATTTAATTTGTCATGACTTGAATTAATATTTAATTTTGAACTCTATTTTTTGATCAGGAGACATCAAACATGTAGCAGTTGTTAAATTGCTAATCTGGCCTGTGATGGCCATGTAAATCTATGTTGAGTTTGCGATTTTGATGTCGAGTCTTCACATGTTGCAATTCGACCTGAAGCTATTGTTGCTCCCTTGTTTCTATATAAGGGAATTCAAGGTCATTTGCAAAGGGTTCTGAAACTTTGCATTGACTTTTGCATGGAGAATCACACAAATTGGTGTATTACTATTGAATGAATTGTATCATATGGCTATATTTTGAAAGAAATAATGAAAATCTAAGTTCTCAAACATGTCTAAATATGCATCTCTGTATCAATAAACACATTATGGTCTTTTATTATGCTATTTTAAATCTGGAAATAGAAAGTTGAAAAATACAATTACAAATCAATATTAAATCCTAATTGCAAAAAGTTAACAGACTCATAAAATATCATCAAGTTATCAACCATAATAATATGCTTTTGTAATATGAATGATGAGATATAGTAATAAGATTAATAAATACTAATCTCTTACAGTTGTCATTCATTCTCATCAAATTTAGAGCTTTCTTGATTCTTGTCTACGGTTTCTTCACTCTGAGTCTGCATACCTTCGACTACATCTCAATGCTACCAGTAGGTCTAGTACGAGTCAATAGTCCCACTGGCACTTTGGTTTGAAGTGTTGCCCAAACCTCTTCTTTCACATTTGGACCTCCTGATTTGCAGTGCTCTATCACAAGGAAAAGTGTGGACATCATACCTAGATGTATAGAGCCTCAGGTAATTTTCCAAATTTTTGTCTAGTTTGTTTCTTAGCTTTGATTTTAGGAACCCCAAAGCACTGAAAACTCTCTCATCTTCCACCGAACCCAATATCATGGTAAGACATAAATCAACAAGCTTCAAATATTCTGGCATTGAATCACGCAACGTTGCATTCTCAGCTATATATTTCCAAAGCCTTGTTATTGATCCCTCTTCGCGGTGGTTCTCCATTGTGTCATATTGTTCTCTCATAGTGTATGCAAAATGAAATGATTTCTCTCGAAGATGAGTTTCATCTAATATTCCATTTATAGTCACTCCATTCAATTCTTTGGATATGCAAAATTGTTTTATCAAAGTTAGTAGCTTACTTCGAAAATCAGTTGCACTGTTGAGGCTCCAATATTGAGGAAACACAATAGACATGGCTTCGAGTAGGTTGTCAGGAGGGAATTTGCTTCTAATTTGTGAGGAAAGATAATAGGCAATTTTCTTCACAAAAGTAGTTACAGTCTCAACAATCTTGTTGAAATCTTCCCTTGTAACTCTTGCTAGTTGCTTCCCGGGGTGCTTTCATGGTTCCTCAGGGTCAACTGTGGTATAGAAGTGCATTGGTATCTCAACTCCCCGTACATTGGCACATACCTCCCCGTTTGCACCGATTTGTAAAAAGTTGTCAGGATTGTTCAAATCTGTGAGTGTTTGCCACTTAACAAATTTTTCATCAGATAGTGTTGGTTGATTTCGATAGAGATTGTAGACGGTCATGCATGTCATCTTACGTAGCGTTGCATATTTTGCAATATACAGAGCTCTTTTTTGGGCAACCTTCATAATATTCCTCATTTCCTCTAGCATGGACAGAAGAGCTGCTAAAGTTAAGAGTGTCTCTAGATTACTTAACCTCCGAAGAAGGTCAAGAAATTTTGGTTGCCCTGATTCGTTGCGAGTTGTGTGAAATAGTCCAATCAAGGATGGATATTCTAGAAAAACTCGATGTGATGGGCCATCCAAAGAGATCCATCCGGTATCATTATCCTTGAGAAGCTTGTTCCCATCAGTTATTCCATCGACAAAGTGTTGAAATTCCATAAATCGCTTGGGACTTCGATAGAAGTGTGAGTAGAGCTCTCTGATTAATTTTTATTTATTTTTACCGAAGCATACTTACTCACAATTCCAAAAGCTAGATTCATTATGTGAGCCATGCAGTGAATTGCAGTAATGTATGGTGCAAATGAAGTTTTAATCTTTGTACAAAGATCGTTCCTGTGACCTTGCATTACTGAAGCTCCATCTGCTCCAACACACACCAATGTTTTGGCAACCGACATGTCATCCATACCTTCATATTCAATTAAACTTCTCTTTACTAGTTGAAATAAATTTTCCGTTGTCGCACTCTCCTTCATTTTAGCAACAGATAGTAGATGAGGTTGGCGGGCATGATTCTGTACAATATAAATATGCATGCATACCCATGAAGTATTGTCTACTTCTGTAACTTCGTCTAAAAAAAATGCAATAAAGTTTGACTCTCTTATTTTTTCCTTTACATCTTCTTTTTCAGCAAGACAACTTGCCCATTCCCATCCATTGTTTACTGACCAATGTCTATTAGGATAGTTAGGAACTTTCAAAAAGTGTAATAAACCACTAATTGATGGGAAATCTATTATGGCGTGCCCTCTGCTCAAAATATAAAAAACAACGCTTAACTAAACAACTTTTCCCAATTGTTCTATTTGCATTGCTTTTCCAAAACTAGCTTCAATAGAACCTTTAACTTTAGTAGGCTTCGTCTGTATTTTCTCATGAAAATAATACTCTTCGGCATTCCTCACATGCTTACATTCCTCCTTTGTTTTCCATCTTATCACTAATTTTTCAACTCTGTCTATCATTTGTTTTTCATAAACTTTACCCATATGCTTTTCTATGGTGTCAAATTTCAGCTACAACCTAATTTCCTTGTTATGTTTCCAAGTGCAAATCTTACACCTGCATTTTATTGGAGGCTCGCCTTCAATTGGATTCTCAATTGGTTCAATGAATGGATACTTTGATGCCCACCTAATTTGAAAATTCCTCACTGACATATCCCACTCTCGATCCTTTTTTGATTTGGCTTTTCTTTTCCCCTTCTGTGCATTATCATCAATGGCATTATCACCCAATTCGATTATATCATTCCGACTAACTTGGGCATCTACCAAATAATCCTCTTCAAGATCATCATGATCTGAGATATCAGGTTCGTCGCCGTCTTCAACATGCGGTGTAGGTTGTAAATTTTGTACTTGTACTTGTGATGATGTACCTTCTTGATTTTCACCACAATCTTTTCCAAAGCCAAAGTACGAAGACAACATTCTGGTTTTTGTTGGCCTCTCATGGCCTTCCCCACATTCAAGTTTCCTACCCTTCTTCTTGTTCAACGTCTCCAACGAAATAAAGGCTGCCAAAAAAATATCAATTTGTTGAAGAAGCAATAATAGACTATATATAATATATGTTTCATTGGCCCTGCGACCTACAATCTAGATGTCTGAGGTCTGAATGTCCCGACTGACCACTTGGCACTGATGGGTCGCCACTGAATAAAAATGAACTTAACAGTGCAAACAAATATAGATAAATTTAGAATAATATTATAACACTTCAAAAATATGATCGCTCACCTTTAGGTCACTAGCAGTCACCAATGCAGTCAACAACAATGATTTTCCTTGGTCTGAAACTTTGCTATTGATCAGAATTCAAAGACTAGAACCCACCAGATTGTGTTGAGATAGATTTGATATATGCATGTATTTATACCAATCCTTATATGGTGAATTCTGCAGGAATTTTATATGGTATACAAATATTTGGCAAATTTCGCGTAACTACAACACGACTTATGTAATTTTCGAGGCCATTATGGATCATCCAAATAATTGGCAAATACAATATAATTGGAACAAGTTGGGGTGAATGGAGACACGCATCAGCAAAATTTCGTGCGAATTGGGTCCTCCTGGCTAACAAATCTTCACATGCCTATAGGTGAATTATGGTCGTCTATTAATGATGGGGTTCACCTAGCTTGCTCAAACTTCACCTAGCTGGTGTTGCTCAATTCCACAAACTCTCTGGGCCTAGCTATGCTCTAAGACCTCCAAGTCCTTGATCTCTTCTAGGGCTTGCTTCTTGTCAATTCCAAGGTGTTTGCTTCAAGTGTTTTCACTAGGAACCCTATCAATTCACAATGTTTCCCATGTGCTCATTGAGGTTGTCTTGGATTCAACTTGTCAAATTGACCTCCTACTGTTGTGAGTTGATGAAGAGGTGTGGAGGTGGCTTCTAACATGATTTGAATACCTTTTGGGTCCAACTGAAGTTTTCTTTCATTTCCTTCCTTACCGATTTCACCATTTTGCCTAGAAAAGGGCTACAAGGAATTAGCCCTATTAGGCCTCCAAAATCTGGTTTTCTAGGGTTTGAGGGAAAACGATCCAAAAGACCCCATAGCAAGTTTGGATTTTATTCAAAGACTCACATAACCTCAAGTGATTTTTTTGGTTTTGGTTCCTTATCCCACCGTACAATGCCCTAACCCAAATATGAGGGTTTTTAAGGGTTCCTAGGCCTTCTAACCGGCAGTGACTGGTCTAGTTTGTGTTTGGGAAACAAATGGCCTTTTCAAGGCTTCTCCTTGCATAGGAAACTCTGTATGGACACCTTGGACCCCTCCAAAAGGTTATTTTGTGATCTTGCATTCACCTCTGCACTTTATACTCCAAATTCACCATGTCTCCTCTAGCCGAGTTGCTCCTGGACTCGCCTAGAACAAGGTGACAGTCATATTAAACTTCATCTCTAGCACTTGTCCCTGCATATATACACTATACAAGTGGTTGCCTTCCATTTCCCAATAGGCCATGATGGTAGCACGAAGGGAATTCATGGGGCAACCATTGTACACAAAACTACTATATACAAGCCAAAACTAGTTGTTTGCAAACCAAACCAAGAAAACACCAACACACACTACCTAGAAAGCTTGAAATGAATTAAAAGACTTTGAAATACACTAAATAAACTCAATCCATTACTGGATAAATGGATTCAATCCATTAGTATTTACAATATGAGCAAAATGAGCCAAAATGATGACAAATAGTCTGAAATGAGTAGTTTCAGATTGTTGATCTCATAAAAAACAAAACTCCAACCTTGGTAACCATGCAAGAGAAGGTTTTTATAGCCTTCCCCATGTGTGGAGTCATTCTAGGGTGTTGGTCCATCCCTAAATCCATCGCTAAGCAATTTAGGACAAAAGTTGTCATGACAACTTTCAAAAGTTGTGGTGACAACTTTCAAAAGTTGTCGTGACAACTTTCAAAAGTTGTCGTGACAACTTTTTGCAATTTTGCATCTTTTCCACTTTTTGCCTTCTCAACCTATGAGACCTATTCTAAGTCATTACTCATGACTCTTAAAGCATTTCTAAGACTATTTTAACCCTCCCTAATGCCTATACCAAGTTTTGACACTTTTGACCATCAAGAAGGTCAATTACTTACTCAAACCACTACCTAGGCACAAAATGCAAACCTAAGAAGAATTAACTCAATCTAGGCCTACATTTTACCCATCACACTCACTCTTGGACCCTCCTGGAGTCCTTATTCAATACCTGACTTGGCTAGGGTCAGTACAAGCCAAAATGAGAAAAATCTCTAAGCCTAAGTCCTAGGTGCTCCTGCACCAATTAAGGCAACCTCAAAGAGTGTAAGCGAAAAAATTAAATTTACCGTGTGTCCACTGTATATTGTATTGGCGAAATCCTCGCATAGAAACATTTAATTACATAAAACATATGGTGATCGGGTCGTGAATTTGATGGAAATTGATAATGTTCTGGCGACATGGCCACCCCTAGTCGGTACAAAATATTTGCCATTTCCCAAGTTGCCGATGTGAAAAAATTGCCATTGGCGAATATTCGCCACTAAAGTAATCTATGTTCCAAACTCTTGTTTGAGGTCTGGTTTGGTCTTTGAGTTCTTTCAACTTCATTATTATGTCTTACTTAATTCCAATGTTGCTAAAAGACCTTTGGATCTGAGGAGCCATGGCATTGGATCCTTTGTTCATTCCACAAGAGACTGGGCTTTAACCTAACTTGAACTTGAATCCTTGATTCCTTCCTCACGCTCTTATGCATTTCTAAGTTCTCAAGTTCTTTGTTAGAGGCTTGGTTTGGATCAGATTTAGACTCTTATATTTGCACCCTTTGAATCCTCGTCTTCACATTTCATTTGTTTATAGGTTTTCTTACTTCTTTATCTATGCTCCTTCACTTGTTTCTCACATTCCTAGGAAACTTTAAGTGTATTATGGATACTTCCTAAGGCACAAGTTCCTAGATTCCAAACCAATTGAAAGATTTACCTTGATTCTCAACTCACTCATCACAATACTCTAATAATCATATGCTCCCTATTAGACTTGTGCAATTGTATGGGGCATTTTGATCTAACCTCTCTTTCATTCAAGCAATATTTATAGGACAAGATTGTTGCAAAAAACCAACAAAGCATGCCAAAAATAGAGGGAGACCCTGTTGGAGACGGGGTGTGTGTGTAACATAATAATTATAACACTCACTGATTTAATGCTCAACACTTTTGACAATATGGCACCGATAGTTGTGACTTTAAAGTTGTTAGTGCTAATGATGACTACCCATAATTGAATGAAATGTATTCCTTAGATCTAAAAAACAACAAATCATGTGATGCCACATCAACACACCAATAAGTTAGGACTTGCCAAGTAAGTTGTTGTTAAGACTGATTTGAAATTTCCACGTAGAATTTTGAGAAGTGTGAAGTTAGGATACTCAACTATTGGATCCTCTCCCATAGATAAATTTTAGAAAAAAAAATTCCAATGCTATGGTTGCCACTAAATGATGGATTTGACTCTATTACTCTAGAGTTGGTAAGACTATTTTCAATTCCTTATGACAGTCCTTATATCCAAGCATATGTCATATTTCTTTGCTACATTCAAGGTGGAACCTAATCATTTCATGGATATATATGCCTCTAAAGAAGGATTTTTTAATTTGTTTTACCTAATATATTTCAGGTTGTATGAAAGAGTAGGAATCCCTACAAATTACCATTGAAACCTATCAATGCATTTTATTATTCAAGTCTCAATTGCTTCTCATCTACTAATACAAATTGTGTTGATTCACCTTTACATGTACCTCTTATTGATCAACTGAAATTGTCTTTTGCTCTACTATCAATTGTTTTTAGTTCATAAATAAGCTTGCACTTTTGTATTAAGTAAATACGTTGATATTGGCATGGTGTGATGGTTAAGTTGTATTGTTGTTGTTTTTGTCATTAAGATTCAAACTCCGAACCCAAGAAATACAAGAATTTAGAAAGAAAAAGAAGAGAGAGAGAGAGAGAGAGAGAGAGAGAGAGAGAGAGAGAGAGATGGATCTCGAAGGCTTTAAAAAAAAAAAAAATGTTTGTTAGGGAGTTCGATCCCCTAACCTCCCATTCCCTATTTTCCCTCTTTGTCGTTGAGCCATTATTCCGCCATTTACTATTTTTAAATGGCATTTTATTTTGAAAGCATGAAAAAATTGTGTTTAAACGTGGTCAGCGGGGGTTGAACCCCCAACCAACCACTTTCTAAAAGTGTTTTGCCACCATTGCGGGTTATAACCTATTTAAACGTCGTTTTGAGGCCGTTTAATAACAAATAACCTGTTATGGTTAAAACCAACCCCAAATTCGTACATGGGGCCAAATTTGTAAATAGGAAAAGGCTATAAATGCATTGTACGAGAGTTATAAGGGGCTATTTTTGTTATTTATGGTTTTAAGCCTTATTAGGCATATTTTATGTATTTAAGGGGACTATGGGTTTTGAAAATTCATTCTTGGAGATAGAGAATTCAGAGTACTCTCTTAGAACAACAGGGAGACTCGGTGTTTTCTTTGAGAGAATATTGTATGACTCTTAAGTTGTTTGTAAAGGCTTGATGCCCATTGTATTCATGTACTCTTATTGAGAGAGAGTGAGTTGCAATGTTATTGCTTGCTTAGCGTTGTAAAGGTGACAAAGGAGTTGGGCATGAACATGTTGCCGGATAGATCTTGCCATTGCCGTGTGGAAGCGGGAAGAACCTGATGTGCAAAATCTTCCTTGGAAGCAGATTGTAACTCAGTGGAAGGCCATGGTGATGTAAGAGCATTTGCATCATAATAATGGCATCGATCACGCATGTTTGTGGATCCGGAGACATAGCCAGAGTCTGATGAACTCCGTAATCAAGTCTTTTGTCTCTCTTTTCTTGATGCATGATTTTGTCAGCTTCTTTACTTTTGTGCATTTTACGTGTTTATTTGCTCAATTCACAAGCAACGTCAATTTCGATCTGTATCCTGGTGAATCTAACAGTTGTTAAGTGATTCATAGCAAGGAGTTTACAGATCAGAAATAACTGATATTTTTTCAATCTAAAACCGTCCAAGTGCAAAGAGAGTGAATTTAGTTAGAGGAGAGTGAACACCATGAATTTTGAAATATGGATTTTTCTCATAATTTTGAGACCACTTATTTCAGTGCACATAAAACAGTGATAATGGCAGTTTCTAATGCCAGTGCTTTGTGGTATGCTGCCTACTTTTAGCCCTTGGGTTTCTTGTGGAACTGCACTTCACCAACATATCATCTCCCGAGAGATATTCTGCAGAAGGAGCACATGAAAATTTATCATGAAGACCTTTCTAGCACGATTGATGGATTTAATGAGAGCAAATTGGTTGGAGAGGAGTTTTGGAATGGGTTACAGAGGAGACGTGAAAGATGGTACAGTAGTTATTGTGAAAGTTCTTATTTTGCACAATGAAGAAGCTCATAAGAATATTAATGCTGAATGAAAGATGTTAAGATCTTAAGGTTCGACATCACAATCTTGCGAGAATCATAACTTCATGTTCAATCCCGGGATTTAAAACTGAAATTTTGGAATTTATGTCAAACAGAAGTTTAGAGAAGCATCTGTATCCTGAAAAAGATGATTTTTGGATTGGGATTGAAAAGATAACTGGATTTCGCCATTAACCTAGCAAATGTCATGGAATATCTACGTTACAACACTTCTGTCCAAGTAGTCCTCTGATTTAAAACCTGAGAATGTCCTTTTGGACAAAAGACCTGACAGGCCAATTAACAGATTTGGGATTGCCAGGTTAAATTTAGGTATACAATCTAGAGGAAGAGCACCATTTAAGGTCCATGTTTTAATTACGGTTCACTTCTTGTTCATTCAACTCTTTAATTATTAACTTTAAAGATACCCAAAAGAAAAATGATAACTAAAAGTTCATTAATAAATTTCACATGTATCAATAGCTAATGGCACTTGTTTTAATGGCAAGTTCATGTTGTAGGCACCTAGATGGCGCTGACTTCAAATCTTCTTCAATACAAATAAAAAATCAATATCCTCCCACTTTATCTCCATTAGTTAGAATTTTTGGACTTTAATTGGAGGAGTTGTGCAATTTTATCGGTACCATAGTGCATGACTACTGGGGTATTTGTGCATAAGTATTGGCAGCTACTAGGGCATTTGTGCATAAGTATTGGTCTTGTCTGAGGTAGTTGTAGTGCACAATTATTGGGACATTTTTAAGTAGAGCGACACTTAGGAATGAGCACTTTTTGACCCTTGCACGCATAAGAGACCCGACAACATGCATCGTTACTACCTAGAAGCCAAAACAATAGCTATAAGTAGTTAAGTCACATAGAGAGACAACCAAAAGATCATCAAATTCCGCTATACCATTTAAGATCTGTTAATGTTCGAAATTAGCTATAACGACTACTGGTCCACTTCCCCTTCGAACTCTCTTACTTCAATACTTTCTATCAAAGGGTCTATGTACTACGTTGCCCCATGTATGCCTCTAGATTTCTCATCCTTAATTGGTTATTTTTATAGGGATTTCTAGGATCATGTGATCTCACTATTGACCATCATGAATGCAGAAAATGGGCTAGCAAGGAGAGTAATTACTGAAGGATACATCTACAAGAGTACAGTTACAACATTTTGTGTCAGAAATGTTAAAAATCAAATGACTAACAGATGATATGTTTGTGAAATGGCTATCTAGTCATCAAGATAAAACATGAAGATTGCTGTTATTCATTTGAGACAATGGTACACTGAACAAGATGCAAACGATTTTCGTCAATGAGAAGTCAAAATTCTGTAATATAACATCTAATCATAGATACCATGATACATCCTAAATGAGAAGTCAAAATTCTGTAATATAACATCTAATCATAGATACCATGCATCCTAATGACTGGATAGCCATTTCCACATGTTTGTAGATCTTAACTTACACAAGTAACAGCCTTTAACTTACCATGTGGGATTTAGTCCGCATGGAGAAGGCCACAGAAGAAGTAGAGGACGTGGACAAGTGGTGTTACACATCCTTATTGTTATCAGTTTGGCTTGCTCAAAAGATTTGCTAGAAGAAAGGTCAATTATGATAGATGTGAGGGTGTTGGACAGTATGGCAGAGAGTTTCACAGGAAGTAGCGGAGCTTCAGTCAGATTATGGCCAAGTATATCTGATTTGGTGATCAATCCTCTCCAAGGAGTGGCAAGAACTGACAGAAACTATTCTTCTAGCCTAAAACTGCGGCCAAAAAACCCTAAAAAACAGAGATCTTTTGGCCAGAGGGTTTTATAGAAAAAAAATTTAAAAAAATTGCTATATACCTGCGATTTATGAGTCAAATTCTCAGTCAAGAAATTAAATAAAGAATTAAAACCCCACCGAGACTTGACATATCGCTATACTTGAAGATATCTGCTTCTATGCTTAAAAAGAGAGTCCTATAGTGTAATTGTCTAATTTCCTGCTCCTTTCCCTTGGTCATGACAGCAATCTCTTGGTATAGTATTTGTCTGGCTTTTATAAATTGAATGTCACATCAAGCATTTCTTGGCAGCTTGGAGGACCTTAACAAACATTTTTACTGAAACAAATTGGAGGTTCGTTTTTGTGAGTATCCTCCAAAATTGTTGTAAGTTATGTATTTCATATTTCATTCATAAGAATTGCCCTCCTTTTTTCTTATTCACTACAAAAATAGAGGCAAAGATATTAGATATGTCAGAGATCAAATGTTGATAGGAACTTTATAATAAGGCATCTTAGAAGATCAGCACTGCTTGTTACACTTATTATAGCTTATTTTGCAACAGATGTGGTAACCTTCATTGCATAAGAATTACATAAAGTATGCTTGGCTTCCATTTTAGTAATCACCCATGGGACATAAATAGAGAGAGGTAGTGACTAGTGGCGTTGGAGAACCTTGGAAAACCAGTAGGCAGACATCTTTGGATATCTTTTAAGAGTTTTGAAATCTACATAAACCAATCCAAACCTTGATGTGTACCCAGATAGCCATTCAAAATTATCCAGCAGAGACCAAGCAAAGTATCCTGCAACATTTGCACCATCTTTAATTGCATGTTGTAAATTTTCTATATAGCTCCTATAGTAGTTGATCCTTGTCGTATCATGCAGCCCAGCAGGCAAAGTCACATTTCCAGGATCATCCATTCCTGCTCACACGAAGCATCATGTAAGGCAAATGAAATAATCTTTCATAGAAGCAAAATACAAGTAATTTGGTATGTGCTTTTGACTGAAACTAAGCTTTTCAAAAAGAAGTCCTTAGATAGTCATGTTCCTGCTATATGAGATGGGTTGATGCTTACCATTTTCAGACAGAAACATAGTTGGATTTCCATAGTGCTCTTTTATGTATGTCACAGCTTTGTACAAACCCCATGGCACAATGTACAGCCAGTATGAATTTGCCTGCAAAATCATCAATCATTATTTATGTAAAGAACTTGCCCAGTGCACAGGATCTCCTAAGCACAAAACAGAGTATTTTTAATTAAATGGACGTTAAGGTCCTATACTGACTACAGATTGATTATAAAAGTTCCTAACAGAATGAAGGCAAATTGGATACAGTTAAAAGAAACAGAAATCCAATTTTGTAAGGAATTAGTTTGAAAGAGAATTTATTTATCAGAAGAAATTAGATTTGCGAAGTGGAATGCCCATGAGTAACCATCTAGATCACAAATAAGGCTAGGAAATAGCATTTTGGTTATAGATTTATCATGGCCACTGAGTTTTTGAGCAGTTTTTTAATTATGCTTAAAAAGTCTGATGTGGTAATGACATCAAGTTAGGCATAAAGGAAATTTAGTATATGAAAAATAAGCTCAGGCCTCACAAACTCTTGTCTAGCATACACAGTAGAAAAATATTTTCAGAGGCAGTAAACTGCAATCTGAGATTGAATAATTGTTTTTATAATTTAAAAAAGGAATCTTACCCTTGGACCAATTGGCACTCCATCACGTGCATCTGTCAGGTTTTACATTTGGAAGTTAGTAAAAACAGAACTCAAATGTAAGAAATCTGGATTTTGCAGCATATAATGTGTGAATGAATGTCTGAAAATGCAATAGACAAAACATGCCATTGGGAAACTTCAAAATATACAGAGTTTACAGAACCTTACATGCAAAACCTGCATTCCAGTCCATCTGGTAGTCTGTTACATTTTGCTTGGGTTGTTTTGGGTCATACATATAATAAGCTGTATACTGATTAACTCCTAAGAAGTCAATTGAACCTTTAACCATTGTGACTTGCTTTTCTGTAAATTTAGGCAGTCTTGTTCCAACAATTTCCACCATATTCTGAGGGTATTTCCCATATACAATAGGATGAAGAAACCTGACAAACACATAGTATTTATGTTATCCTCGCTACTGAGGGAAATTGTAGATGGAAGCAAAATTCATTAGCATATCACAAGTCTGAGAACCATCCAAAGTCCTTTATTTTAGAGAATAATCATGTGTTCGTATTTGATGACTCTAAGCCTACAGTATTTGCTTATGAAGGTAAAGAATGTCCATGCCAGTCTAGAATCATGGTTGAAGCCTATTGATAACTTTATGAAAATTTGTATCTTTAAGTTTGAATCATGGATCCAAAGACAACTAGAACAAACATAGATCTTATACAAGTAACATATATAGGAAGGAAATTTTATCCATACCAGCCAATATGGAAATCCCTAGATCTTTGGGCAGCTGCCATGTCTTCCGTGGAATTTGTAAGGGGCTCATACCACACAAAGTCCAGAAGAATACCGATTTTTCCCTTCTGCTTGGCCTGTGGTCAGAGAAGACAGTTAGGTAAAAGTGGCCGATTCATGCTTAATATTGTTACTCAATGCCTTTTTATTGTTGTAGCATATCTCACCTGGTATTTTTGTCTATAAATATGTACAGCAGCAGCATGTGAGAGAAGCAAATTGTGTGCAACAATGTAGGGTTCTGTTGAAGAGTTTCCTGCAGTACAGTTTCCAAATGGAGTAGAGCATCTTGCAGGGGCAAATATTCCATTATCATAACCAAGAGCAGCAACAACACGTGGCTCATTGAATGTCATCCAATTTTTTACCCTGTCACCAAATGTTTTGAAGCAGAATTCTGCAAATCTTGCATATTCTTCCCTGAGCATAATAGTAAAACAGTTATCACCATAACAGAAACTCAAGATCCAAAGTTTTGCAAGGAAAGAATAATTAATCACTGTACAAGATCGGCTGACAGATCTTTTAAAAAAGACAAATTCCAAAGTAACTTACACAACTTTGAAGTCTAGCAACCCTTTAAAGGCTTTTTCAAGACCTTCTGGTAAATCATAATGATAAAGATTTGCATAGGGTGTGATACCTGAACAAAGAAAAAATTACTAAGGATTCAACCACAATCCAAATTGCAGGGTGAGGTTGTTAAATTATAAAATTAGGAGATCAGGCAACCAAAGCCATAAATGTTCTTGTAGAGTGCAAGCTGCTGGAACAAACTGAACACGAGAAAACTTTTGGAAATACAAACTCATTAATAAGTTGTTAAAAAAATAGCCCAAAACTAAGAGAACAATTCTAGACCATGAAAAATAGTGATTTGCAGCATTTCTTAGTGTCAATCTTATACACTTGGAACCAGATAACCACTCTGAAGATCCAACTAGGGATAATTAAGAACATAAAATAGTATTCTCACACAGTTTCTTGTTAACAATGGTAATCTTATATAATATTAATAATATATCCTGCAAATTACAAATACAAATGAACCAAATGCCGACAAGAGTCTCCCTTTTCTGATTATGGATTGCTGAATTTGATTTGAAATGTCAATACCAAAACTCTACTTTTTTCTGATTATATGGATCGCTGAATGAAATGTGATCTGAAATGTCAATACAAAGACATATGCAGCTTGATTTCAGAAGCAACCTTTTGCAAACTATCATTATTTTACTTGTGATTTTTCATATTATTTACAGGCAGACATGTGCATCTGTGTGTCATGTGAAAGTGAGCGAGAGAAAACAGTAAATTGCTAGATGTATCATTAAATCGCATTTTCCTCTATATTTGATAAGAAGTATTAAATTATACAGAGACTGCCACCAGGATTGAAACTACCATAACAACTACAACCACCTCAAGTTCAAAATTGCAGGAATAGACAGCAGGAAGATTTACAAATATCACAGATTTCTAAGATATTCTACTGCATCAAGGAGATTCATAATAATTAAAGGATATTGAAAATGTGGAAATACAATGAACATGACAACTCTATGCTACATCTGGTACCTCTTTCAAGTAGATAGTTTATGAGATTATTGTAATACTCGACACCCTTATAATTCACTCGACCCGTTCCCTCTGTATCATTAGAAAATTAAAAAGCAGCAAGGATCAAAACATTTGAAACCCAAAAGATTAAATTTATGTGCTTTTCTTAAAAAAATATTGTAATAGAATCCTAAAAGAATGCAATGGCGACTCTCCATTCGACTCTGGAGAAAGAAATAGCTACATTTAAATTGGGAAAGCTCCAATATCTTAGCCACAATGACCATATCTGGCACTGAAAGAAAAAACCCATTAGTATGTTTACTTGGAAAAATTCTCGACCAGGATATAGAGAAACGGTATGCATCCATGTTCATCTTTACCATCAGCTCTACATCTTCCTGCACATCAAATAGTTGCAGTAAAGTTCAGAATTAAAGAAATTTAGCATTTAGTTTCTCGGGAACAGAGGATCAATAACCCATCTACATGATATAAACCTGCTTATACCGAACATGATTAGTTTGGGAACAAAACTAAACATGATTACAACAGCTCATATATACCTTGTAACGATGGTACTGATCCACCGTAACTTCTGCAGTGGCATTTTTAGCTATGGTACCTGCAACAAGTAATGGAGCAGAAAATCAGAATCAAGGAGGAGTGCCCACAGTGTTGGGGTAAAATTGCAAAAATGTGGTGCAAACAGGGTACATCGAATAGTGAACCGGCTTCAACTCAAACTCCTTTTGGTACTGGTTATAGTATTCAAAATGGGGTACATTCAACTTTGCAGCAGAATTTCAATCCCAAATAAGATCAGTAACGAGCCAAAAAGGAAAAAGGTAGAATAGAGTTTAGATTATACCTGGTATCTTGACAAAAGCATCCCATATGCTGGGTCCTCGTCCCTCAGTGCTTGCAGCTCCCTCAACCTGGTAAGCTGAAGTAGCAGTGCCAAAAATAAAGTCTTTAGGAAAGCTGGCTCTGCTCAGCCCCCCTGTGTCGATCCCATTAGCTGTCTCCCAATCCAAGGGCTCTGCAATGCAGAAACACATACAAAGCAAAAGAAAAACTATCATCTTTCCCATCTCAACTTCCTGCTCTGCTCATCACTTGAGCTTCAGCTTGAAGAACTCCACCACTTTAAGATTCCTTAAATAGGGAAAACCGCATTAGCAGCCTAGTAATATTCAATGGATATTATCAAATGGCATGATACCCATTGTAAAACTAAAGGTGATCAGCTCAAACCTTAAAGTCAAATGGGAATAGATCCCAAAATTTGAATTTTATAGTTGGAAAGGCAATTCCAAGAATTGTAGGAAACACAATATTATAAAATATTAAACTCAGTAATGTTTTTGAATTTTATTATGGAAACATCAAATTTCGATTACTTTCTGTGATAGATCTTTAATACATGGAGCGATTGAAGTTGATTTATCAATGGTGGGCTCTGTTTGAATATTAAAAATAAATGATCTTGGTATAAAGATTTATTTTTTCATAATTTTTTGAAAATAAATGATCCTACTTATCTACCAATCAAAAACAAACAAATTTATTTGAGTAGTTACAAGAATACATACAGATTTTAACTTTTACCAATCTACAAATGGAAATCATTTAAAAAAAAAATAGAACACATTTCTTCTACCTACCACAATTCTGAAAAAAAGTTAGAGAACGTGGAGACCCACTGTACGTGACAAATTAAGACAAGACTCCTGCATTGTTTGTTTATAGCCTTCAATTTCCCAATTCTATAAATGCTACTTTGTTTGTTTCTGCCTCGAATTCCTCGGGCCCGAAATCCTGTGATTACTTTAAATCTTCAATAAACTGTTATCAGAGCTGGCGAAATTTTAATTCCCTGTAGCTACATGATTTACGTTTCTTTTTTAAATTTTCCATGCAAC
Source organism: Cryptomeria japonica (assembly GCF_030272615.1). Taxonomy (NCBI): domain Eukaryota; kingdom Viridiplantae; phylum Streptophyta; class Pinopsida; order Cupressales; family Cupressaceae; genus Cryptomeria; species Cryptomeria japonica. The sequence continues at coordinate 99,356,758 of NC_081406.1, read as the reverse complement.
GAGAGGATAAGGATAAGCATGCAGAAAATAGACAAGCAAATCTTTGATCGAAAGGGAAATCTAGAGATCATGATAAGCAACCGACAAATTAGTACACTCCACTTTCTCTGTGAATAGTAGTTAGTTTATCTGACTGTTAGGTAGTTTTGGAGATTTTGAAGTCCACAAATGCATCCAATGACTCCAAATGTCTGGCTCCATATTCTTTTGAATGAATCCACAAGCCCAAAGTTATTTGGCATACTCTATTAAACATCACTGCAGCAAGACGAGCAGTCCCTTGTTTCCATCTGTCAGTCTTTACTAAGTAAAAATAGGGTTTTAGATGCTCTTGTTATATATATATATATATAATTTTATAGATTGTTGATGTATGAAGTAAATTGGACGATCAATATTCCCCACCTTTCATTGTGCTGCTCTCCCTGTTTAGCGCCTTTTTGTTGTTGTTTTAGTTGCTTTTAAGGTATTGTCCATGTGAACTTTGGGATGTGACCCACCCGTTTTTTTAATTTATACATTTATATATCAATAGAATCAGACACACTTATTTATTTAAAAAGAATGAACTATAATATTAAAAAGAGAGGGTGGTAGAGAGGCACATCCATAAGTCCAATATAAGGGTCTAGTCTTAAAACATAACTACAAAAACAGAAGTGTCGAGCACATAATTGCAATATGCTTAGTTTGTGTGTGTCTTTTATTTATCACATTTCAAATTATTTTTACAAACAACAATTAATATAGATTCACCACATTTATCGTTATCCTTTTGTTTTTCTCGCCTTCAAACAAATGTAGTCTTTAAATAGCCTCAAACTTGAACAAGGTAGTAGCTATTGTCGATGCTAATAGTTTGAAAGCACAAGAAAATGGTTCTCCTAAAGCATCCTCAACAGTTTGTTACAAAAGTATTTCATGTCGTTTGAATCCTCAATTGATATTGTCTTACTTATCATAGAATTTAATAATCTTTGTGAATGACTTGAAATTTTTACTTCAATTGATAATTTTGTCGAGAGGATTTCCTCTAAAAGCATGGTAAAACTAAAACAAGGCCTGCATCCCTCATAATCTTCTTTAATACTGTTCAAAACTTCAAAAAAGGTTTTTTTCTTTTTTAGTCTTAGAAACCTGATCACTTAATAGTCATCCTTAAACATAATTCTTAGTACATATTGTTGATTAGAGTGGAAACACACAAACCAAAGTTTGAGCTCTATTCTCTATTCATTTTATATTCATACCTTAGTGTGATGGATAAAAAAGGTTTATGAAGTAATAACAAAGAGTGAGCATCCCCTATCCCTCACTTAATGAGAAATATAAATTTTTATTATCACTTCTTCTTAACTTTAAGTTGTAAATACAACCATCAAATTTATATAACCAATAGATATAATAATTATTAAAATACATTTAAATGATTTGTGTGATGTTCCAAACCATTTGAATTTTCGGTTTGATATACTTTAGTTCAATTTCCATATTTTCAATAAACTAAGGTGACGTGGTTAGGAAATATTCTGTTAATATTTATTGGTCCTATTTTAGCTTATATTTTTAATGGCAGTTTGGGTCATTAAATATTAATTAATATTCAAATTACACTAAAGGGGCCATTGGATTTTCCCATGAGGTAACTTCTCCATCATAAGCTATTTTCAAATGATTTCATCTTTTGCCTGTTGAGGCATGCATAGGACACGGACCATTTTGCAATCGGATAAGGTGGAGATTTCAAAACAATTTTTAAATTATCATTTCCCTCCAAATGTGTCATTGGACTTTTTGGGCACCCATACATACGATTTTTCTAAAAAATTTAGTCTAAATATTTTCAAGGGATCTTTTGCCAATTTATCTTCTCAATCTTGCATTGTATGAACAATTCATTCTGTAATAATCTTTTGTGGACAAAAACCTATAGAGAATTATAGCTTATGAATGTAACCCCATGAATTTTTAGGGCATGGGATGAAACACTTTGTTTGATTTTGGAAGGCATTCTCACTCAAGGAGTACAATGGAGCTTAATCAAAATGTGTAGATTAGTTATAGAGTTAGCGCAATATTGTGTGCGGGTCTGAATTTTGTAGTTTGATTTCTAGGTTCATTATAGAAATGTTTGTTAGTGTGTGTGCAATTTGTTTCTTTTTTTAATACAACTTAGATTGACTATTTTTGTTGTAGCATCGTTTTATGTTGTATGGGTGAAATTGAGCAATGTGATGATGAGATTTACAATGTACCCAATTTTGTTTAGAAGTGTAACATTTGTTCTAAATTGTATTTTGTTGTTGTTATAGGTGTTTGGATATTGTGATATCTCATTCTCCTACAATAATCAGTTTCATATGATTTATAGAATTTGTAAGAGTTTTGATTGCTTTTGATGACATGTTGATTTGCATGCTATAATGTGTATTTTTTTAAAAATATTTGTAAAATTTATTTGATATCTTTCTCAGGTCTAATATTGCTCATAAAATCATTAATTGACTCGCTACAATTTGATATTTTTTATTAGTGTATTAAAAATTATACAAGCATATGTGTCAAGGGTGATAATAAAGATTGACTGGCACTAAAAAGTGTTTGCTAGATATAATTGATCATCAAAACTAAACCTTGATCTAAAGTAAATTTTTTTTTTTATAAATCTCATACATAATAAATAAATCATCTTAAAATAAAATATTTTTTATTTATTTTAGTAACGTCGGGCTATCCCTACATCTCAACCTATTGATTACAATGAGACCTTGCCTTGGGCTTACTTTTTATTGTCAAGTTGGGATCACAGAGGGGCAAGTTGAGGCAAGACTAGTCCCCTACAGACAATTGAGCGGTTTCAAACAATTCAGTTGCCAATTAAATCTAGCCGACAAGAGTTGAACCTTGGACCTACATGAAACAAGCCCAAAGCCTTAACACAACCTTACCAAATATTTAAGCTAAAAGATTTCTCCAAAATAAAATAATATATTCATTATTATGATATATTATGAATTCTTTTATTATGTAAATTAATAAATTATTTTATTATAAACTTTTACATAAACTCTTTTAATTTTGTTTAATAATATTTTTTTAAAAACATTTCTAATAAAAGATAATAATTATTTCAAAGAAAGTAGATGATTTAACTTGATTTAATAATGGTAAATATAATATAATCTCTTTTTGACTCCTTTAAAAACTCAAATCATGTTCCATGCACATACTTTCAAAAATGCGTACAAATCTCCTCGTGAACACTTTTTTTATTGTGTTGCAAGTGTGGGAAGAAGACACTTTTTAGTGAGGTCCATTTGACTAATTTATAGCTTGGACCATAATTAAGGCACATACATAATTTAAAAGTACTAACACATTTGAAGTTACTTTAAAAAATGTTTTAAAATCTCTCGTGAAATCTTATTAGTTGGTTTGCTTTCTATTAAAGATCTTATCAATTGATTTAGATAATCTTTATAGATCTTATCAATTGATTTAGATAATCTTTATAATGATAGAACACTTAATACAATTAAATTTTAAATTAACATTGAGTTGAGATGTTGATAATTAAAATGAAGCATTAAGATATGTTTGTTTAGTTATTTATTTTGGTGTAAAATATGTAGCTATGTAGATGCATTCAACAAGTAAAGTGCAAGTGGCGGATATGCAGGTTAGGTTAAAGGATTTTGAGACCAAAATTGAGGAACCCAGAGAAAGTAGGAGAAACCTAGAAAATGTAGTAAAATCTCTTACCCTGATCACAGATGGTATCATGCGCAAAGCAGTGATGGGTGCGATGTCGGGTCAGAGTTAGATATAAAAGTGGTTTAAGAAGAATGAAGGGCATAGTGAGGGCAAGTAACAAGATTCTCAATGCAACATTGACCCACAAGATGATTGGAAGGACAACATGCAAAAGTTGGTTAAAAATTGGAGACTTATATTTAATTCCAAAAACTAGTTCTATGCTTTGATTCTTCTGTCTCTTAGTTTTAGCTAGTTGTTGGACCCATTTTGGTTGTATGGCCTTGCTTTTATATTATGTTAGGATGGATTGTTGTTTCAGTTGGAACTTATTTAGGCATGTGTGGCTCCTTATGTTTATTACTAGTAGGATGTTGATATTTTTGTATGATGGTTTGGATAATGACTCTCTATGCTTATGGTAGTTATGTCATTGAGGTCTTTTATTGTATAAGGGATACTTTGTAAGGGGTTTTGTTCTAATGCTTTTGGTTGTTTCTAGGCTAGTAGTTGTTTGGTGTCTGTGTTAACTACTTTTTGTTTAAGGGATCAAGGCCCTTCATTTGCTTATATAATTAAAAACAATTGAATTCGGTATTACATATCATATTTTTATTACTAATTATATCACTAATTAGTCCTTGTCTTTTTAGTTGTATTAGGATCTAATCATGTTTGATAGAAATATCTTGTTGATCAAGCCATAATTTTATCTTTTGTTGCTATATATTACAAAAAATTGTGTAGTTGTGAATGATATCTTATTTGAGATCTAGTGATACTAAGAGAATCTAAGGATATGTTGTAATAGTAGTGAAGCATGGAACTTCATTGACTCCTAATCAAGCCCTTAATTAGTGTTATAGTATTAGAAGATGCACAAGACATGTCAATGTAGAATGCCTATTGTAGCGTCACTTAATGTATGATACAATTACTATTTATAACTACTTGATAATGATTTGAATTAGGTTTCAAATAATAATCCATCATGTATACTAATATTCTTCGCCTTAAATTTGTAATTCAAATATTTTGACATACAAATTGATAGATAATGGTCAAAGTAGATGAACTATTATCTCATCATAAATGGAAAACATGTTTGAATTAGGAGGACGTGACTCCAAACATAATTCTATCCAAAAAACAGAATGCACTTATAATTTGATCCACAATACAAGAATGAATATAATAAAAATTTAACCTAAACCATTATAATTAAGATAAATTGACAAAATTGGATTTAAATATATATCAGCTTATATACAAAAGAAATCAAATTAAATGTCAAAATAAAATATTCCAAAACTAAATCATAGTGAATGTAAAAGAACAACTATGCATATTCTCCCATCTATTTCAGTGAAATATAAAACAAATCATATGCAAATCTAATGCATCATAATAGATTGCTTAGTGTAAAAGAACAACTATGCAAATCTAAGCAATCTATTATGATGCATTAGATTTGCATATGATTTGTTTTATATTTCACTGAAATTGATGAATTGAAATATATTTTCTCTCGTAGAACTCTACTATTATTGTGGTATAATCATTATTATTTTTATTTAAAAAAAATAAAATATTACATATCATTATTGTAGTATAATTATTTCCTCTTTTTAAGGTCAAGTGTTTATTTCATTCCCCATTTAGTGGACCTCACTTTAAAATATAATCTCACATTATCCGTATTTATTAAAGAACTTAATATATTTAAATAAAATTACCTCTCTTGGACTTATTAATGTTTTTTCAACATGGTGGGGCCCACGGAAGTCCAAGTTGAGGAATTTTTTAAATATTATATTATTCCATTGCTTTATGTGAGGAGGGCATGATATCGTCATCCTCGTACAAAGTGAAGTCACTCATTAAATAATCTCATATAAACAATAATCATTTAATTAAATAGTTAAGTGGATAATTATAAATAAATACTTCTAAATTAAATTTAAATAGATGCATTTAGCTGTTGTTAGAATGAATTCAGAATCTGATTGAATTAATCTCCAGCCTCTTGGGTCCAACCCCAAGCATGTGAAATTGAACTCTGCCATGGAATTGACATGTAATTCATGGGGGATTGTCTTGATAAAATGATGAGCTCTTAAAAATCGGATTATTTGGATTTTTGGTGATTGAATGTTTATAAGAATGTGTTATTTCAAAATGCTTTGGAAGAAGTTGTAAGATCACAAGGGACGTGTTCTTTTAAGTCAAGCTGTTTTTGGATCAGCATTATAATTTTAGGTGAATAATTGAAGACAACATTCTTAATTATGGAGACTTATTAGATGATTTTGATGTAGACTCGTATTCTTACATTTGTCATTTTAGATTTGAAGTGTATGCTTATGATTTCTAGTTGTGATCATTTATCAATTAATTACACATTAATGTCTTCAAATACAAGCACATAGCAAGAGAATATGCACATGTGTCAAGTCGACCCGTAATGGTTAGTAATAAGGGTTACAAAGTTATTTTAAAAATTGAAGTGTATGTTTATGATTTCTAGTTGTGATCATTTATGAATTGATTACACAATGAATGTCTTTAAATGCAAGCAAATAGCAAGAGGTTTGCATATGTGTCAAGTTGACCCACAATGACTAGTAATAAGAGTTACGGATTTAATGCATCCTGTGCAAATCCACGTCACATAAGCATCTTCACTCCAAGTCGATGGAGATCATGCATCGTTGTATTTGTCCTTCTAGCCGCATGGATCACCCTATCAGCTTGGAACTTGTCTTTTATTGACCATGGTGACCGATTGAGCATGGGACTCTAGCGTGTCGCACTCACACCGCGCTCATGTCTCGCGATTATGTCAGCCCACAAGTGATCGTCTGAGCGTTACACCTGCATCTAGAGGATTTTGTAATGCCTCTGTCCATAGCCACCAAAGTTGAGATTCACCTGGGAGGCTATATCTTTCACGTTTCTAGCCTTTCTTGGGACTTCTTGATCATTCAGAGTTATTTTGAGCTCTTGGCATCCATTCTCTTAATCTCATACAAGTTTTCTAGCATCTTGGAGACCACCATTGTTGCAGCCTCTTGAAGAACTCACAATATTGTCTTCAAAAGTGTTGGAGAGAGTTTACTCACTCTTCTTGGTCTATTTACACATTCATAATATCTCATCTCAGTCCATCTATTATCGTAATTGTGTCTCTTTATCTTTATCGTTTTTATCTTTCATTGTTGTTATTATCTAGGTTGTCTGTGGAGATGGTAACACCGAAACAGGGGTTTGACTAAGGTCGGCCTCTAAACACAACCCCCAACATTTTCTCTCTTTGGTTGTGTGCAGGTTTGTGATCGAAGGAGTGAACTTATCTTGTTGGAGGCTTCGATCATGGACTAGTTGTAAGCTCTCCCTCCCCTTTTCTTATTTTATTTCAGTGTCATACATTTCATATTCTTAGCTTAGTTTGTCATTTATTTCGTTCATTTAATAGTGTAGTCACATTTGTCATTTCCGTACAGTCTCTGTACTTCGTATGTACAAGACACCAGTGCGTTGTGTTGGTGTCCCAATTTCGCGTGCTCGTCCTTGGGACAAAGGCTTAGCAAGGTCCTTCGACAACTTTTTTTGTTGGTAATTTATCTCATTTTGTGCTTAGTATCTCCTGGCTCACCTTTAGCGCCAATATAAGTGAGGTAGAGTGAAGGCAGGTTTGTCCCTTGAGGTTCATCATCTTGAGGGTGACAAATCCCATCCTTTACAATTTGAACACCTCAAGATTGATCCAAAATAGCTCAAAAATGACCATTCATGTCAAAGTGCAAATCTCAAAATATGAAATGATTGTACAAGAACATGTATCAACATAGATAAAATAAATAATGTATAGGTAGTAGAAAGATGTGAGTTATTACAAGTGCAAAGAAGATAAGATACAATAGATAAGACTACGTGAAAATACATATAGTCAAACATCAATAAAAATTGAATACTAAATTAAATGTAATATAAATATTTAAACTTATATGTAATTATATTTAAAACACCCTATCAAATAAATTCTAAATTAAGTAAGAAATTTTGGGATGAAGTTTTATAATTCATATTGTTCCCTAATAATCATACAAAGGTAATGTAATTTCAAGAATAGTATTTTAAATATAGATTATACAAAGAAAAATAAATAAATAAAAACGAATGCATATAAATTTAATATTTGAAATCAAAATGTTGCATTGTTTAGATTGTGTATCATAATTTGACCAAAGAATTATATATATATATATATATATATATACAGCTTCTACATAAACTAGGCTAGATAAAGGAGTCCCATGAAGTATCCAGTAAACAATAATCAAAACAAGCAACACAAACATTGCAAAACCTAATTAGAACTCACAAAACAAATAGCATCACTGAATCAAGACAAGACATACAAGACTAAGAGACCAATCAAGAAGTTTAAAATCCAAGAACTCAAAACAATTTTGAGTACATGGTATAGTTATTTTCATTGAGTTTCTAGAGTGGACATTCAATTTTCCTTTTCTAGTTGTTGAAATACTCACATTAGCTTTTGAAGGATCATTTGATGTTCTTTATTGAATGACTAGAAAGATGTGTCACCTCCAAGATTTTTTCCTTTCATGGAATGCATTGACTACTAGAAGAATGTTGATTATCTCACAAAGGATTCTCTCCACCATCCCACCAAACAACCTCCTCCACTTCAAATATTTTCATGTCTTCTCACCAATAGAATTTAAAAATAGCTAACAAACATATTTGCAAACCTCACATACTTATATTGAGGTATCTCCTTAATTCCTTTCTTTGATACAACATCCTATTTTCTCATATTACCAAGGAAGAAAATAATTGAGTGACAAGCCATTGGATAGATTCGGCATACATTCGATGCTACCTAAAACTCAATCTTTCACTTCCAAACACTAAACTTTAAATTCAATAAGATAGAACACAAAAGCTTCTTACCCTTATTAATGTTCATGCACAAGAACTTGGTAAACAACAATCACTTTTTGGAACAAGTTGTTGGGCCAATGATGATGACTTATCCATATCATTGACAATACTCATCACAAACTCATCATCTTGGTATTCTAACTCATCATCTTGGTATTCTAATGGAAGAACAATCAACCAAAGTGAAATGGGAACCTGCTAAATTCCTTTTTCATAGGATTGAGCAAGGTTTCCTAAAGAACAACCCCAAACATCTAATGGACCAAGGTCCACCAATAAGATATCTAATATACTTATCACACATAAAAAATGAAAGCAAGAAGCCATGAGATAGAGCCAAAATCTTAATAAGGTATAATGGTCTCTATTTCCTTAAAGCCCACCTTCTCACTACATGGACCATATTAGGCATGACACTAGCAAACTTACCAAGAGTTATTTTGAAGCCTATAGAAAGATGCCTCCACAATAAAGTGGGGGACATTAATATTAATATTATTATTAATAAAAATCATTTTTAGGAGCATGACTAAATAAGGCCAAAACCTTATTTGTTGTTGCCCACATAAGTCCAAGAATTGGACCTCCCACCCAAATCCACGAGCCCCATTTGATTAAGAGTAAAAGTAACACATTAAGGCAAGGACACACCAAGGTCTTTAGAAAAAATTAAAACCACTAATAAGCTAGTACTTAGATAGACATCAACCTTTCCAGAAGGAAGGATCTCATTCTCACCCTCACATGGGACCAACATAGAAACATTCTTAGGAGAAGAGCATTTCATGCGTGTACCTATTCAACTATCATAAACACCTACTTACTTGTAGAGATCGCAACTCTTATCTTCACATAATGGTAAAGAATTTATTTATATTTTAAAAGTGAGGTTGAAAATTAAATTAAAAGGTAAAGCTTGAGATTAATTTTGAAGAGGCTAAGTTTATGTTAGGTCATCTTTTGATGTATAAAGTTATATATATATGATTATTGTAAATCAGATTTAGTAGACAATCTTGTCTTCTGAAAATATTATAATTTTATTGCAAGATTAATAGTATATTGGATAACTTTTTACAAATAAATATTACATAGAATTATTTTATGATTAACAGAATTGTTGTTAATTTAAAGGGGTTGTGGATAAGTGGTAAAGTGATTGACTTCTTATGTTGTAAATTAAGCTTTAAATTTTCCTAAGTGACATCTTACTATTGTTAGGTATGTTGAAGTGGCAACCTTTCAAGTGAATTTGGGGACATAGAGGAATGGTATTCAAGCTAGAGAGTAGTAGAATGAAGATGAAGGAGAGGAGAAGAAGTGTTTGCATCTTAGGAGATATAAATCAGAGTTGGAAGAAAGTGACGGGATGAAGAAGGTAGAGTAGTTGTATTATAAGAGGAGATAAGAGGTGAGGCATTATAAGAGGAGATAGGAGGTGAGACACTAAAACTATAAAAATGTAAAGTGAAGATGGAAGTGCAATAGTCTTGTAGGAGGAGAATGAGAAATTGGAGAGGTGTTCAAACTAGAAGAGTTTAGGTGGGATTATTTGAAAGGAAAAAAGGTGCATCCGATAAACTTCCTACACTAATCTATGAGAAGATGTATATGCAATTAATTAACTAACCATATATTATTGTTAATGTGTGAATATTGTTGTCATTGATGTCAAACTAGTTATTCGGTATGGACCAGAAAGTGTATGCAATATATTGAGGACACTTCAGTTATCTGGTTTGGTCAGGATAAGTTATACACAACTCATTATTATCAGGTTTTCTCTAGATGTTGTATGCAGTCGGTATGTGTAAATGAGCAGGTGTTGTGTGTTTTGGTACTAGGGGTAATGCAGTAAGATGGAGTGATGTCTAGAAGATCCCTATCTTTGAAATTTTGTATTGTGTTTGCTCATGTCTTGGTATCAGCGGTTTTGGTCATGTCAGTTGTATCTCTTCAAGTTTTGTGTTGAAGTACACTTGGTATGTGTGGAATTTGTTTGGAGACATTATGCTTGATTTTTGTGATAACGTGTCAGTATCTATGGGTCTGGATGACCCTCTCACATTCCAATAATCATGGTATATGCATTGGTGAATGGATTATGTAAAAAGAAGCATGTTGATATCTTGTGGGGGCCGATTTGGTCAATATTTTATTGGATAATGTGTTGAGCTAGGCCAACACATTATTCTCGTGTATATGTCCCTCGGTATATATGTAGAAGCATGTGATGCATGAGTGTAAAAGATGGAATGAATATGTGTATATGAAAGAGACATGGCAATGAAGATAACAGAGAAACAGAGTGTGAAGTGTGAGCTACAAACAACAAAGGCAGTTGGTGCAGAGTTAGAGTGTAGTTAGTGTTGCAATAGTCCTTCACTGAACCTAGTGTAGGACAATTGTATAGAGATGTTTCACCGGATCTGATGTAAGGGTTGTGGTTTGTGATCTGAGCTTAATCCTAGAATTGATCTCTTGAATTTGGAGATGCAATCCTCTGCAGTTCAACCTTTTATGTTGCAGTAAGCATTCTGACAGTTAGCCATCTTTTGTTTTGTTACAGTGAGCAGTCTAATAGTGAGTTGTTTTTGTAATCTAATAGTGAGCCACCCTTTTGTAAAACACCATATAACTATTTATATTCTCTTGAGAGTTAACACTCTTTGTGGTTTTTCCCATTTGGGCTTTCCACATATAAATTTAGGTGTTCCTTTTGTGTCTGTGTTTTTCATGTTTGTTGTTTCATGTGTGTTAAGCATATTTGGTCAGAAAGTTCAAGTTCAGTAAAAGTTTTAATTTTTGTGAGAATATTGATTCACCCCCCCCCCCCCCCGCTCTCATTATTTCGGTCCCTTCATCCAATCCAACAATTATAAGGAAATAAAAAAAAAAAAGAATACACCATAATACAATAATCTATGTGAGGAAAAACCTCTCAAGAGAAAAATACAACACTCCAAAACAACTCAATATAATATTCAATAATCAAATGTTACATAAACACTCGTATAGTATAGGAGTAACACCAAAGTACTATAGATCTAGAATAATTTTGGTAGTATAACAATAGCTTCAAAATTCACTATCACAAACTCCATCTCAAGTACCTAATAAGTAAGATAGACAATCCCAAGATGAGTCCACAAGGTAAAAATAGCATATTCCATCCACCTACCATAAGTTCGTAATAATCCTCATCATTTGGCATACATTTTGGTTCCACTATCTTCATTCAAAGGTTCCTTATGACATGTCATAACACATGTCATATGGGAGGCCCAACTTCTAGAGGTAGTAAATTTTGATCAAGTCATTGGTCCTCTTTTTTAAAAAATTATAAAGATTGAAGATATCTAAATGCATATCATCTTTGAATGTGATGTTAAAAACAACTTGAAATGTTTATTTTGGCCAAAACAAACTCTACATCCTAAAAATTATTTTTCATATTCTCTATCCTAAAAAATACACTATCTCTAATCTTAATATAATGAGCAAGATTGAGACACCTTTCTAATAGTATTCAATTGTAACTAAAGTAGTATCCTCTCTTTGGAAAGAATTTGTTTAAGTTGTAAAAATTAATTATATGAGATGTAAATTTCATAAAAAAATCCTTACAATTGGAGAGTGAGGGGTCTAATAGAACCCCCATTAAATGCTCTAACTATAAAATTAAAAAATAAGCTAATACTAAGAGAAGAAAGATTTGTTCCTTGTCCTCTTCCCAACTATCAATCTTTCTGCAAACATTTTATCCTACCTCCCACTTGCCTCCCCCAACCCCAAATTTCTACCCTTTTATCATGTAATAAAATGAAAAGATCAATTGATATTATATAGGAGAAAGGCACATGTACTTTGTACTTCTCCCTACTTATTTTATAGCTTGTCATTAAATATGTTGTTGCAATGCTTACTTGATGGTTTCTAGTGTTAAGTTGTAGAACCTAACTAATTTCCCTATCTTGCATAGATTCCACCTTTGTGGTCTAGATTCAACTTGATTTTTATTTGTTTTTCTATACTAGAAAGAATTATAGGTGCACGATTCCATCTCTGAGATAAAATCATAAGTACATGATCATATTTTCCTTAATTCAAATCCCTCTCACATTCCTGGATTATTGATCATCATTTGTGCACAAAAACTTTCAAATTTAGTATATAAGATATCATATTTAAAGATAAGTCTTTGAGAAGTTATCATAATCCTACATCATCATTGAACAAACATTCAAGCCAATCAATCATTATTCTAGAAATAATATAATTAGAGATTTTTGTGATAGCTCTACAAATTCTACAAATTAAGCTTTTATTGCATCATGTGTCTTAGAATCTCTTCATGCATTTGTATAAAACAACAATAAGTATCAAACTTTAAACCTAGCATAGCAAACTCCTAAAGGTGTTCTTTAACACTATCTTAACCCTCATTCAAATATCTTAGTAGAGGCAAATATTCAGGAGGTATACAACCACTACAGATAGAATTGCACTATATAAGGCAAAATTATTGGAGCCCTAGACACGACCACATACAATCATGTCTAATTGTAATGAAAACTTTAAAGACTTATTTGTTGCAAAAGTTACATTTCAAATATGACCCTTACAATAAAAAATATTTAAACATATTATATTTATCCAGCATAAAGTCATTATAATTTAGTATTATTAATTCTTAAATCAATATAACTTCTATATAAGCAAGTGTTTCCTTCTATACAATAATGATCATTAATTAGTTAATATGTCACAAATTTTTTATTTTATTTTTAAATATAAAATAATAGAAATTAAAATTAAAATCTTATTACTAATAATAAATAAAATGTAATCTTCGAGATTCTCCCATTTCTATTAACCATCTCTTTTATCGAGATTTTTTTGTAATTTATATTAAATTATAAAATCACTAAGAGAGGCATTGGATCAAGTTTCTTCTATTTTTGTAGTGAGTGCAATGAATTTCACCATATCTAACAAATTGAGTGATGTTAGAGATATCATTTAAGACGACAAAAATTATTAAGGAAAATTTTCATTTTCAAATTAAGTGACCCCATCACATAGAAAATGACTATTATGATGCATATAGTCATTTTCATGTCATTAGAATCACTAGAGTCATTGGATTAGACATGTACTTTACCCTATGCTCAACATGAACCAATAGAAGAATGTTAAATGACATTTTTACAATTAGTTAGAAAATTAAATATAGGCTATAGGATTAGTGCTCAAATAATTTAATGTTATATGCTCATTGGCTAAACTAATAAAATAAATTGAATACATTACATGCATTAGTGTTCCTCCTCAACATGGATTGAAAAAAATATAGAATTGATTAAAAATATATAATTATTTATTTTAACATAATATTGTAATGGTGAAAAATTAGGGTTTCCACCACAACAAGGATGAAAACCGCTAATTTTTACTTAGGGACCAATACATTAGGGAAAGATAGGAATTTGATAGATCTAAACCTAATAGATCTAGATAATGGTCAGATCCTAGGAATCTTGGATGAGCCTCTTCTTTCCCTTGAATTGAATTATTAAAGATGTTGAAATAAGGGTAAATAGGCTGGAATTAAAGTAATAATGCGCAAACAATGAACTATAATCATTAGATCAAGCCACGATCTGAGATTTGAGAAATGTAAGAGTATTCAGACTTGTTCCCAGAAGGAGTTCTTGATTTGTTGGAACCGTAGTGGTGGTCGCATTGGTCCTCCACACTTTTTGCACTCCAATGGGGATTGATTTGTCATTGTAAATAAAATCAATTCTAGAGATCGTAGCTCCATACCTAGTCCTGCGCATAGTAGAGAAGAGGAAATGTGTTGGGAATAGGGGTTTGCCTAAGTCAAACCCTGGTTTAGGAATTAACCTTGAATGAAATATTGCAAATACTGAAATAAACAATGGAAAGATATACCTCAGATCTGCAATGACTGGTAATGATGCTTTGCTTCTTAAATGTAATCACATATGTTGTATGAAATGACATGAACATGACAAAACCCTAATCACACGCACATGCTTGCATATGAATGACGCAACTTGCTCCACAATGGTTGAATGAAGGAAATGCAGCCTTGAAGATCTTTGGAAATGCTTGATGATGAATACTTCAATGCTTGAAAACTTGTTTGCTTGAATATGGAGACAGATTGAAATGAGTTGATTAATGTCTTTATATATGAGATCCTACGTCAATTTACCAATTAGGCCGACCTCCAACAATGACATAGAGCCACCAATTTCATTTCCCGTCAGAGTGATAAGTCACACCCTCCACTTGAAAAATGGGCCCCAATGAGGGGGACTAGGGCATTGGGCACTCCTCCTCAATTACGGACCTCAACTTACCCCCAAGGAGAAGGACACAACTCCATAGGATCAATTAGCAGTGTATATGGCATAAAAACTAGAGTTAAGGCACTAAACGGACTCAGGTAGGACATGAGGGGGAGACATGCTAAAATAGGGGCACAAGCATGAGGTGTAAATTGGCCAGATGATAAATTATGATGCTACAAATATATATAAATTTTAATTATTTTATTGTTAATTATTTTAATCACAATCTCTCATATTTTTTGATTAATAAGTGCATCAACATTCTATTAATTAGAAAAATAAATATACATATTCATAAAAAAAAAGAGGGTGGAAACTAGACCACACCCCAAGAGTCATACAAGGAAGAGCCCAAAAGAAACATAGAAACAAAAAATCAAAACTACTAAGAAACTATAGTAGTTATATCTCCAGGAGACAGAGCATCATAATCATCTGGCTCACCCCATACATCAACAAGGCCCAGAGTGATGTCAAGAATATCCCAATCCTCATCTTTATAACCATTGTTATCCTTATCTTTAGTGTCTACAAGAGAAAGATCATTAAAGATAGCCTAAGAAACCATTTGGAGGGAGCATGAGATAGCCACCCAAAGGCACAACCAACGGACAACCTCACCCACCAAAAGGCCACCCTAAAGTTGTTCCTGTAGGGAGAGGAGAAGTAGAGAGTCACTGAATGAGCCATAATGAACCACTTTAACCACCAAAACTACAACAAGGAGCTTGATACCTTGGAGACAGGGAGTGACAAGTTGAGAGGCTTTGTTCCCTATCTTGATCATTAGTAGGAGAATGACTATAAGATGAGGATGGAGTCAAATGAACTCTATAAATAGTACAAGGGGAATGCCCCAGTGATCAATAAGCTCTTTAAGGTA
Organism: Cryptomeria japonica; assembly: GCF_030272615.1. Classification (NCBI taxonomy): domain Eukaryota; kingdom Viridiplantae; phylum Streptophyta; class Pinopsida; order Cupressales; family Cupressaceae; genus Cryptomeria; species Cryptomeria japonica. The sequence continues at coordinate 99,340,768 of NC_081406.1, read as the reverse complement.
AGCAACCTCTAGGGACTCCTTACAAGCTTGTGCCTAAATTAGTAACAATACATTTGAGCACATGTTATCTATAGAGTAAAGTATAACATTTTCATCAATAGTGCAATGAGTAAACATTGTATAATTCTCATCTTTCCATATGCTAAAGAGAATCTCTGTAGACACCTAAAAATGCCTCATTGATCATGTACTAATTATTCGTCTTATTAGTTAAATAATTATTTAATTAAGCTAATTAATTCTTTTAAACTAATTCAATCATTTTTTGTACATTACTAGTTATTCTTTCTCCATCAGTTAATCATCTAACCCTCCTTCAAATATTAATTAAATAATATTTATTTAATTAATTACGATTAATTCTCTTAATTAAATAATCTTTACTATTTAATTAATTATATTTCTAATGATTAAATAATTTTATTTAAATTATTTAATTAATTAATTTAATTCCTCCAATTCCCCCAAATTCAAATTTCACTTAATTTCATCTAATTCCAATTTCTCAAATTAGAATTTCCACAAATTTGAATTTCATCAAATTTTAGATAAATGTGCATTTCAATTTCATCATTTGAAAACCAAAATTCAAATTCAAATCAAAATGAAAATGAATTTCAATTTTAAAATCCTACAACACATGTTGATAATCCCGACTGGTTCATCAAATCAGATCACTAATCAGTTAACTCAGTTAACTCTCCAATCTCCCCTTTTGATTAGGAAATAATTTCAAAAATATTAAATTTGGAGTCATTATGTTGTCATCGGGATAGTTAACCCGATAAAGTGTTATTTCTATAAAAAAATTGTCAATGTTGTCATCGAGATAGCTATACCGATAAGATGTCTTCATTGTCAATGTTGTCATCGTGATAGTTATACCGAGAAGATATCTCTGTTGTCAATGTTGTCATCGAGATAGCTATCCCGATAAGGTGTGTCTGTTGTAAAAAGTGTCAAGCTTGTCATTGGGATAGTTATCTCGATAAAGTGTCATCAAGATGGTTTTCTCTATCGGGTTTGGAAAATGTTGTTTAGCCGACTGTTGATGGCTATGCCGATAGAGTGTCAAGTTTGTCATCGGTATAGTTATTCCGATAAAGTGTCATCAGGATAGTTTTCGTTATTGGGTTTGCATAAAGTGGTTACACCGCATGTGTTAGCTACTTCGATGGGTGATCAGGACCTTGGGTCAAGATTTCTATTTTGACGTCGATGTCCAATAGTGGGTTGTCATTTCAGGATTGTAATTCCGATGTTTATGTCTAGTTTGGTTTTCAAGATTTGGGAGTCGAACAGTCATGCATCCCAAAGGTCTGTTGTGACCGTGGGAAATTCAAAATTTTGTATAAATTTGATTTTTGGGATGAAATGAATCACTTTTTGCTTGCTACAATTCTAAATTAGTTTTTTTCTTGTAAACAAAATAGACAATAACGCAAGTCCACACCAGGTATTGTACTCTGAAACCATAATTTGGATCACCTTTTCACTCCCAATCACCTTTTATGACTAATCAATCAAATGGGTCATCTCCCTAATCAATTCAGTCCATTGGTCAAGCAATTGAGTCAACTAGTCAATCAATTTAATCATCTAGTCAATCAATTGAGTCAACTATCCAATCAATCTTCTTAACAGATCAACCAATCCACTTAATTGATCAATCAAATCCAGTGAACTATCAATCGGCACTTTAGTTCCAAATCTCACCCCATCTCACCCAAAAATCTATAAAAGCAAGGCTTATTTCTCAATTTCAATCTAGAATCATGATCTTTGAAATAATTGTGTCTATTTTATGCAGGAATCCCAGTGCAACACTTGAGAGTCACCTATCACACAATTTGGAGAAGAGCAATGGAAACCTATTTGGATCAATTGAGGAAGCTTCATTATGTTATTTTGATATTCAATTGATTTGATGTATTGCATTGTCATTTAGGAGTGGTTTTAATTAGATTATATTTTTGTGATTCTCTCTTATAATTCTGATTAACTATGACCGATTTTACCCCTTAAAACAATGGTGAACTCGACAAGAACCACAACTTTTCTAACCTTCTGGCGCAACTTTTTTATGTTTTTGAAGGATCTATACAAACGCATAGGAAAATGCTACGCATTCATCAACAAAAATTTGCAATTGCTATAAGTGGTTCACAATTGACATAATTAATTTGCAATTGCTACAAATAAATCGAATCTGATATTAAGGATCCACATTCGACCATTAAAAAAAATTGCTTTTATGAAAATAAGCATAACTTTTGCATAACATATCGAATTTTCGAACTTCAAAATGAGTTGGAAAGATGATTCAATGCTCTATGATTTTTTATAATTATTTTCTCTATATCTATCATAAAAAATTGTAAAATTTGTTTAAAGTCACACCTTCTTGTTAAAACTTCATTTTCTCATATCTTTTTCATACAAGATGATTTTTTAGTAAGATTATTTTTAAATCTATGAGAAAATATAAGGAGTTAACTCAAGGGATGCCTTATATCATTTTTTCTATCAATAATTATGAGATATTATTGGTGTGACTAACCTACCCTCTGTAACTTGTCCTTCGTTCGATGAAGACCCCACAACTTGGTAACAATTTTCTTGTAGGGAAGATAAGATTCACAATTTCAGGTACAAGAAGGAGATCAAAAGATAGAAGACAACAAAGGTCTTACCAATGAATCCTTGGAGAAGAACTAATTTATATCTCCTTTCTTTTAATTCTATCTCATAAATAATTCACAATCGCTCTAACAGTAATTCACAATCGTTTTGACAGTAATTCACAATCGCTTTGACAGTAATTTGCAATCGCTCTAACAGTAATTCACAATTGCTCTAACAGTAATTCACTGTTGCAATGACAGTAATTTGCAATTTCTATGACAGACAGTGAGAAAATTCTAGTAGCCCAAAAGAAAATTTAGGTTTGTCAATCCACAATATACACTAACGCTTTAATGGGTTTTGCAGGTACTGTTGGACCTAGATTAGCACACATTTCTTTTGGTGCTATCTAAAAAAGACAAATTTTCTTTATTGCAAATCATTGAGGTTAAAAATAACATTCATCATTACTATGTGGGATTAAAAATAACATCACGCATGTTGGAGCAATATCTCCAAATAGATTTTAGACAACATTGCAATGAAGGATTAAAAAGAACAATCTTGTCTTCTGTGTCTTGAAGGTGATAAGCCTATGCTCTCCCCTTAATTGGGTGACCAAAAAGCCAGATTCACCATTTATGCTTTCTGTCATTTTTTGCAATAGGATAAAACCTTTAGCAAGCTTGCCTCCCAAGTAGCCCATAAGGCCAAGTTTGAGGGAATGACCTACGTGGCAACAACTAAAGCCAAGTAATCCAAGCCACTATAAACAAATGTGTTTGTGATGAAATTTGCAAGCGATGAGTGTTACATGTTGTCATAACAACGTCATGCCTCCCTTAGTGCCTATATGGTACATGAAAATTTGTAGAGTGTAACCTATACAAACTAGGAGACCTCCTTTAACGAAGTGGAAAATGTTATTGATTATGACCACTCGAATGAAACCGTCATTAAAAGCCATTAGCATAGAAGCCAAACCGAGTCAGTAACCAGACATTTTTAATATCACAGTGCAAGGGTGGGGAAGAATCTGCCCCCAAGACACTCACCATATATCTCCCAAGAAAACGAGCCAATTGAGAAGCAATTCTCTTTGGTTCAACTTCTGACAAAGAACAAAAAAACGGGTGCACCCTAGGGTGTGACAGGGATGTTTGAGATAATTGAGTATCAAGATGTGGGCTATGGTATTATGAATGACCCTTGATATTAGGAGAGTCTACTTGATGTGTTTTGCGCTTGGCCAAAAATCTATCGAAAATATTGGGGTTTGAAAAGATCCTACAAAACAAAGTAGATTTGAAAAGGTCTTGTTAAACATGCTCTCTTGTTTAGATTATGGACAAACAAAGTGTCTCGTTGCTTCTTGTTGTCTTTTAATCATTTTTCAGAAGATGAAACATCCAATACAATCAGAAAATGTGTTACCAAAAACAATCTCACCTCAAACAAGTTTGTCAAGTTCAACACATCAAACAAGATTACCACTTTCAAAAGGATGAAGAAAACATGTTATCTCTTGTGATCTTAGGTCTCATTACACAGTTTTTTCATTTTGCATAGCCCATACATAGTCACAATTTATGTCCACATGTTGCACAAATCTTTGCATAAGTCCTTGCATGGTCTTGCATTCATCCAAGTCTAAAGTTGCATTGTTATTCTTTAGGATTGCATCTTGTCATTCCTTAATCCAATTTGTCAAAAAAATTCAAAAACCATAGGTTGCATTTGTCATCCTCAGTTGCATTTGGCCATTTTCAAAATTCTCAAAATCCAATAAGATAGGGTTGCACTTTCATCCCTTAGTTGTATTGCATTTCATCCCTAAACTTCAAAAATCCAAAAAACATAAAAATAACATATAGTGCAATGGTTGAAACAAGCTCTCAAACTTCTAGGAGACAACATTACCCTTATCAAACTTCCAACTTGCATGGGACCATGTCAATGCAACCAAACAATTAATCATCTCAATCCAACATATACATGTCCCAAAACGTGCATCAAACTTATTAGGAAAAAAAAAGTGTCATACCTATTTCTCCATCACTTGAAGAGAAACTAGCTCGATAAATAGAGACATTGGAACAAAAGGTTCAAAAAAGTGAGGAGAGTAGATCCCAGATGTCCAAATTATTTCAAAAATTCAGAGGTCCCAATATAAACTTAGAGCTAGTTGATGTGCGAGCTCTTATTATGTAATCAGACATACCAACTATTCTCACACAAATAAACATGAGAAGCCAATATTAACAACAAGCACATCCAACAATGCAAGTCCAACAACCAATACGACAAACAACACAACTCTCAACACGATAAATTGTGCAAACAATTCAACCACTACCAAGGTCATACACAATTACACAATCAATTTTGCCCATGTCTAGTAATGGCTCTTCCCATCAAAAATTTGTACCTCAAGTAGCCTCCATATCTTCCACCATTTCCGCATACCCTGAAGTCACACAAGACCATTCCACACCATCCTTATCCAATAATACAACCTCCCAAGGGCTATCCACAATAATTTTCCAAGCTAATGCAATTCATGATGCTAATCCCTTTCATGCTTCAGAAATTCAACACCCAATCACACCATATACTCCTATTTAAAATCCTTTCTCATTAGGACAAAGTGTTGAAACCTTCCAAGAGTCTCCCATGTATATCCAAACTCCTACCCCGTGTCAAGAAGATAATCCAAAGTCAAAGGAAATGAGTCCTAGCATAAATCAAGATCACGATGCCCTGACTCTCCAATCTAACCCAATTTTTTATCAAGATCCCACCTACCAAGAATCTTATGATGATCCCCTCATTATTTTGTATTCCATCCAAGAAGATCACCTTCCATCTCAAGAGCAAAGTGTCTTTCTCAGTCTCATTCAACATCCACTTTATAAGCAAGATCATGATATCTCTTCTATCCCCTCCAATGATCCGATTCAAAATCAAGAGCAAAGCACAAACTCCAATGCTCCAATTCTAGGTCAAGATCAGAGGTTCCCTTCACCTCCTTGTCATATTCCTCCTAATCCACTTAAAGATCTCATTATTCTTTCTTATCCCTCTCATGCTCCTAATCTTCCACCATATCTCATTTCATCTATCCAAGTGGTTCATGAATCTTGATCCGGTCTACTTCATGATCCTGTCATTTCTTCCATACCTTCTTCTAAATCCCAAATGCCTTCTTCTAAATCCCAACATAACCATCCTCCTTCACTCTTCAAATCCATTTTGGGTCCTTTTATCGCAAAATCAAAGGCTTCCTCCCTTCCATCCATATTAGAACCCTACATCCCTCCATCTACTATTCATATGATCGCTAGCTCACAATCTATTCAAGATCAGCAAAAGCACACATCTTTGAGCACCTTCCAACCATCTACCCACATCAACTCATCAAAACTACCTCTATATCTTTCCTATCTACCCATGAATCACATTCCCTCTAAAAGTGATTCAGATGCCAAGCATAAAAACAACAAGTCCAAGAATCCACATACATCCAAAAATAAACATGTTCAATCTAAAAGACATATCAAAAAGAAAAAGCAAAAAACGATATCCAAAAGGCTACAAAGGCCCATTACGAGAAAAGAAAAATCCAAAAGGCTACAAAGAAAAATTTGATCCAAAAGCAAAAAGCGATATCCAAAAGGCTACAAAGGCCCATTACGAGAAAAGAAAAATCCAAAACTGTGTGGATTCCCAAGTCTCTCATAGAACCAATGCATTCCAAAGGATTGGAAATTAAAAAATAATCAAAATCAATGTGAATTCCCATAAAAGCATTGGATTCCAAAGAAAAATCAAAACTGGCATCTAGACTTGTTATTCCAAATGCTTCCTTCAATTGTCGATCCACACATCTACCACTTTCCAAATCTATTCTTCCATCATCTCCTTCATCCATTTTTGGTCCTCATGTCCTGAATTCCACATCTACTTCTCCCTCAAAATCTCAAAATCCAAAATCCACTTTCCCTCCATCACTCCACCACCCTTCAAGGAGTGTGCCAACATTCATCTTGAAAACATTTCCATCTATCCTTGCACAAATCTTCCAACATCCTATCTATTATCAAGAATCCTCTCTTCTTCACCTTATCCCTTATCCTATTTATTCCTTTCTTCCATCATCCATCACTATCTATGATCTTTCTTCTCCTATCCATATCCCTATCTCAATCCATTTCCTCTTTTTCCATCCTTGATCTTGATCAAAACTAAGGACAAAAAGAATAATGCAAAAACATGGTTTTGAAAAGCTCTTGACATGTCCCTTCATATGGAATACAAGTCATTGCTTTACATTAGCCAAGAAGCATGTTATCCATCGCAAGATAGTCCTTGGAAACCAACTCACCTATGATTCTATAATAAGCTACCTCCATCTTTCATCCATTCATAATATTCCTTCTCTTGCTAGACACTAGGGAAAAACAAAAACATCTTGCTTATAGGAAAGGTCCTGAAAAAATCCTAAAAATTAGAAAAAGCCCTGAAAAAATCCTTAAAATCAGAAAAAGTCCTGAAAAAATCATAAAAATCCTAAAAAGTTCTGAAAAAATCCTAAAAAATAGAAAAAGTCCTGAAAAAAGCATAAAAATCAAAAAACAGTCTTGAAGAAACAAATACCAAAACATTGAAAATTAGAAAATATCAAAAACATTCAAAAATTATCCTGAAAAATCAACCAAACATTCAAAAATGATCTTGAAAAAACTCTAAACATAAAGCTCTTTCAAAACAAACTTAAAATCGAAAAACATCAAAAACTTGCAATAAAATGTCTCGCAAAAATCAAACACCCTAGCAGATATCCAACAAACACTTCACATGAAGTTTGCAAAGGATCAAACTATCTTATCAAAATCTACAATCAACTAATCAAATTGTCCTACCAATCCTATCAACTATCCTTATCAAGTGATCATTATCTTGTCTTAAATAGAAGAGGATACACTAGAAACCAGACAGGTCAGTCTTAAACGGGGTCCAAACTTTCTGAAACTAGACATTATCAACCATCACATCAAGCAATCAAACAAAGGCACGAATCAGTATGGCTACTGATTTTTTTCCAAGTTAGTCTTTATCTTTTATTGTTTGGTGACAAATCATGTTACTATGCTACTAAAGGATGTCCACAAGTGACTAGAGAAGTCATGATGGGCATGATCTTTTTCTTTGTGTGTTGTTTGTGGTGTGAACCAATGAAATTTTGGGGCAATAGTTCCAATGGGTGTCTGTGTTAGTACGTTCATTTGGCAAGTATCCTATGCAAAAATGAAGTCAGGGATAACTATGCTTGTGACTATCGCACATACCTCGACCCCTGGTGCTACTCCTAGAATGGAGGGTTCACTCCTTGTCTGCTACGTGTTTGTTTCTTGCAATGAGATATTTTCACATCTTGGTTCCTTATACCCTAGTGTACAATGCTTCATTGTTACATAATGTCTTAGTGATGAACATGTGTTGCACTATGAATAAGACACAAAAGTTGGTATATCACCATTGATCATATATTGTCATATCATCAGGTTGATTCCATCTTAAAGATCAATTTCTCATCTACCATTTTCTTTCATCAATTCTATTCCCTAATATTTCTCACTTCTTACTAATCATTCTTCACTTTCATCATATTTCACCTCTCATCCAACTTTCACCTAACAATTGTCTTATACGGAGTGCGTCCTTCCTGAAACTAGACGTGATCATCTATCTTCATCTTATACAAGATATATCCTTCTTGAAACTAAATGTTTTGATCATGTTTGTCTTATACATGGTGTGTCCTTCTTGAAACCAGGCTTGATCTTTATCCATCAATTCGATCAACCCAATCAATCTTATCAATCCTATCAATCCAATCAATCTACAAATCACTCCAATCATTTCTTCTATCCAATCAAACCCATTCATGCCATTAATTAACAATTCTTCTACCTCATATTCTTCTTCTTTCAAGAGATCATTCATGCTTTCAATGCACAAGCAATCTCTCGAGGGGGCATATTTACACACTAAGCGTCACCGGGGCAGATTTTTTCATTTTCTTTGAAACAACATCGTTTCGACATTGTCTCAAAGAGGGGCAAATGTAGACACCTAAAAATGTCTCATCGATCATGTACTAATTATTCATTTTATTAGTTAAATAATTCTTTAATTATTTAATTATTTAATTAAGCTAATTAATTATGTTAAACTAATTCAATCATCTTTTTCCACATTGCTAATTATTCATTTCTCCATCAATTAATCATCTAACCCTCCTTTAAATATTAAATAAATATTATTTATTTAATTAATTATGATTAATTTCCTTAATTAAATAATCGTTATTATCTAATTAATTCCATTTCTATTGATTAAATAATTTCATTTAAATTATTTAATTAATTGATTTAATTCCTCCAATTCCTCCCAAATTCGAATTTCACTTAATTTCATCTAATTCCAATCTCTCAAATTAGAATTTCCCCAAATTTGAATTTCATCAAATTTCAAATAAATGCGCATTTCAATTTCATCATTCAAAAATCAAAATTCAAATTCAAATAAAATGAAAATGAATTTCAACTTCAAAATCCTATAGCACATGTTGAAAATCCTAGCTGGTTCATCAAATCAGTTAACTCGGTTAACTCTCCAATCTCCCCTTTTCACCCCCAATCACCTTTTCTGACTAATCAATCAAATCAGTCATCTCCCTAATCAATTCAGTCCATTGGTCAATCAATTGAGTAAACTATTCAATCAATTCAGTCATCTAGTCAATTAATTGAGTCAACTATCCAATCAATCTTGTTAACAAATCAATCAATCCACTTAACTCATCAATCAAAATCAATGAACTATCAATCAACACTTCAGTTCCAAATCTCACCCCATCTCACCCAAAAATCTATAAAAGCAAGGCTTATTTCTCAATTTCAATCTAGAATCACAATCTTCAAAATAATTGTGTCGATTTTATGCAGGAATCCCAGTGCAACACCTGAGAGCCACCTATCACACAATTTGGAGAAGAGCGATGGAAATCTATTTGGATCAATTGAGGAAGTTTCATTATGTTATTTTGATATTCAATTGATTTGATGTATTTCATTGTCATTTAGGAGTGGTTTTAATTAGATTAGAGTTTTGTGATTCACTCTTATAATTCTGAACTATGACCGATTTTACCCTTGAAAACAATCTCCACCTTGAAAGCATGTCATTTACATGTATAATTGAAGGGAATGCAAGACCAATCCCCCAAAAGAGTTATAGTTAGGAGAAGGGTTCTAGCCTAAATAGGAAAAAGAAGTCATGAATACAATTCTAGAGCCTTTGAGCTCTTTAATTGAATTAAAGGAGGTGCTTAAGAGATTTCACTTGCCCACAAAATGGGCAATGAGGATCTTGAATACCTATATGTCAGAGTCTAGACCCCACAAATAAGCCCTAGAAAGAACACATTAGGCAAAGTGGGTAAGATTAGGCTCAACAACAATTGACCAGATGTTAAGAAATATGTGTTGCCAAATCGAGATGGGTGATTGCAAATGCCATCTCAAGTGTAAACTGAGCACCATAAGAAAATGTGGTTAAAGCTAGAGGTACCTAAGATATGGCTTATAATTACAAAAAGTAGTATTAGGACTCCATAACCATTCCTTCCACCTAGATTTAGAAGAATGCACCCCAATTTTATGTAACATTTACATTGGGATAGTTTTCATAATAGTATCATAAATATTATATTGAGAGATGTGAAATTGTGCTTTTAGCTTGTCCTATGATGGGAGTCCCATGGACATTTTAGAAAATAAAATTTGAGGGCTTTGAATGGTTTTTTTATGAAAATGTCGAGCCTTAACCCATGGCAGCCTAGTCAAAGGGAGTCCTTGATTATGCAAAAGAGGAGACTACCAAAGGTTGTGTAGGTTGAAGGAAACACCATCCCTAAAACCAAAGCCAACCTAATTAAGCTAAGGCTTAGCTACTTCCCAATCACACCAAATGCTTATAGAAAACACAAGTGCCCTCGATGTGAACAACTTTTTTCATAAGGATAAGGGTTTAAAAACTAATACCCTTTTAGGAAAGTCGACTAATCAAAAAAAGCTAAAGAGATGCAATGTTCTAGGAGAACCTTTCACGCTACATTACCAAAAAGAGAATGAATAAGCCATTTGATAGAAAGAGCCAAAACTATCATTGGGTAGAAAGAAGTCCTAACCCTCTAGATTCATGAGGGAGCCAACATAACTCCCAAGAAAGCTGATGGAAACCCAAAGTGGTCATCAAAAGAAGCCTACAAAAAGTCATGAAGAAGATTCTAACGATTCAAATGAGAAGCCTTAGAAGGATCCTAGCATGAAGAATAATACACATGGGTAATCAATTCTAGTAAGAATCCCGTTCCAAAGTGCCACAAGAGAAGCTTGAAAAGTGAAGGGAATTCCCCAAAATACCAAGATTTCCCCATGATCAATCCACTTCCACCCAAATTTGTAAAGCCAAGGCTACAAAGGGGGGGTGGATTGATGATAACACTGAGTTTTGTGCCACTAAATAGTCGAGCCTGAGGAAAGGTAAAAAGTATCTAGGAATTTAAGAACCTGCTTTATATTTTTCTCCTCCTTAAGGAGAGCGAGGAATGAATCGTCAGTGAAGTGACCATTGAACAATTGTTTCAATGACTCAAGTAGGGAAATTCCTCAAACAAGCTCTTGAGAGACAATGCGCACCATCAAATACCTAAACCATTCAACACAAGGACATACAATGACAATGCAAGGGGGCACACTTGTTAGATTGATCTACAAAGATCGAAGGCTTGTGACAATCAACCATTCATGGTGATGCAAGTGGAGGCATATGCAAAGAGAATATTGATCACTTAAATAAATCTTGGGCCAAACCCCAAAAATTAGAGCATGGCAAGGATGAAAGGCCATTCGATGTGATCATAGGCTTTGATGGCCTTTTGTTAAGAGTGTTGAGCCCATTCCATGCCTTCCTAAACAATAATAATGTTATCCAAGATGTATCTAGATTCAATTAATCATATTTGCTCAAGACAAATAATCTAAAGAAGAAGATGGCAGATTTTCAAATCTAGAGCTTTGACAACAATCTTTAGGAAACATTAACTAGTGTGATCAACTGCCAATTACAAATGTCTTCAGGATCATCGATTTCAAGTATGAAAATAATGCTTCCTCTATTGATAATATTTCCTCAAGACAACATGAAAAGCTTCAAGATAAACCTTATGAAGGTTAGCCCCTATGTAGTCGTAAAGGGAATTGTATAATTCATAGGGGAATCCATCATATCCCAAGGATTTATCTTCCATGATCAAATCAACAACTTCCTTGAGATCCTCCAAGGAAAGCAATTGGTCATAAAATATTTACTGAGCTTTAAAGAGCCTATGAGGAACAACCTAGAGGTATTCCTAAAAGGCATTTTCTCACTCCAGGGAGTTATCTGAGTAGTGAAAAACTTCTTGTAATGATTGACGAAGACTTGTAGAATATATGGTACAACTATGTAAGCACTAGTTGACCTTTGATTTTATTCATTCCCTGGTAGGTATGACATGCTTTGAGAGCAAGAAAAAATATTTATAAGTACTATTGCCAACTTTAAGCCAATACAATTTGATTTTAACTTGAGCACCTCTCACAAAATGGTTATCAATGATTTGCTTTTGCTAATGGAGACCCGCAACCCTAACCTATAAGGTAAGGGAGAATGAATCTGCAAAAAGTGCCTATGTGGCACAACAGAGATCCACAATGGTGAGCTCATATGAAATACGAGCACCTCCAAAAGATGACCAACTAGGGACCATAAATGCAAAGGAAACACAAAGTGCATTCAATACCATGGACCCACCAATCAATCCACCTAGAGGGTTGAGTAGGATGACATTCTAGATTCTAAACTATTTGCATGTGGGATAGCATGGGTTGATGACTCATCAAAGAGGTGTTTAAAAATTGGGACTTGGGAAGGCGAGACCTGCTTATCATTCAATATTGAAATTAATGGGGAAGTGGTCTAATAAGGTCATATTGGGAAGAGTCATGACCATTAAGACATTGCAAATGACAAAAGATAAGAAAGATTGCACCAAGATCATGGCACAATCAAGTCATTTCAAAAAATTGTCAAAACTTACCCAAAAATTACTGTACGTTTGCTAATGATGGCAAGTCAAGTTAGGGTCGTAAAGAACCAATTTATTTTGCATATATAATCATGCCTCTCGTTTGACAACTATACATTGAAAATGTAAAGTTCCATCTTTATCATATGCCACCTTGACCATATTAAAATCGTCACAATAGAACCCAAATTGTTGGAAGCATTGAATTCGCAATCCACTGCCACATAGCAAATCTCTCAACAACATCATTAGAAGCATAAATATTAATGATCCGTAAAGAATTATTATCGATATTCATGAGGATCCAAACAAGATGATGAGCCAAATTGAACCCACAATCTACCACATAGGAATGTCACTATGGTGTATGAAAAGTGACAACCCCTTTGCGGTGAGGTTCATAATTGGTGGCAAACAAAACACCATTTGGCCAAATAACATATGTTGTCGAAAGAATGAAACATGATTTTAATTTCTTGAAGACATAGAACATCAATACCAAAATATTTTTGATGAGTATTCCAGATGGAATACATCTTAGAGAGTTCAACAAGACCTCGAACATTCCAGGAGAGGAAATTCATAAATGGGAGTCTCACATGTCATCACCATCTAACTCCTCCATAGTGGAGTAGTGATTCTACAAAAATATTGTTTAGAGAGAGCTTAGCTGAAGCACGAGCATACTATTTCTCAATTTCTATAAAACAAACTCTCCATCCTCCAAGCTCTCAAGTGAGCCGCGAGAATGTTGTAAATTTGGGGATGATGAGTTGGAAAAGTTGGCTAAGACAAGAGCATCAATGGGGGTTGAGGTGTCTGCAAAAATGGTGGACAAGTAGAGACCTAGGTGAGGCCATCAGATATATTCCCTCTTTGCAGAATGGTTTGAGACAACAGGATTGTTCCTATGCAACAGTAAAATCTTGAGCTTTGTTTTGAGAACCACTGATAGTAGTGTATTTTCCCTAGTGGAAAGTCATTGTTGTTTATTTATCCTCAACTTTGGAAGTGGTAGTCCCCAAAGCCCACAGAGGCTCAAAAACCCATTGAGGAGTATTAACCCTAAGAGCTACTAGAGGGTTATCCTTAACTTTATGCTCAAAGGATTGACATCGAAAGGAAAGATTGGGAATTTCAAATATAACATTCATTGAGTGTGAAAAAAATTGTTGATCTAAATATGCATTGATTGTTGACAAGTCTTTAGACAAATCAATCTCTACACATACCCATTTTTGTGGACAAGTATAAGGTTGAGCTCAACACATAGAACCTTCCCCAAGCCAAAAGCAAAGCAATGCAAAAAATACTAGGAAAGTAAAGGAAGACTGGGAAATTCATGTCAAATAGACACACAAATATTTTTATCATTCAAGGTAGAAAAATCGTGTACCCATCGTTAGGAAACTAATAGAGATGCTTAGACATTCCAAGTGACATGCTGAAGGATGGCCTAATCATGCCCACCTCAACAAAATAAAAGAGAAAAAACCCCTTAGTGAGGTTTTGAACACCATCTTAGCAAACCTCATTAGGGGCCTAGGTTTTGGCAACCCAATCTCATAGCATGCTTTCAAGGATAGATCTCCCAAAAAGTAACCAATAAGAGTATGCTACTCTAACCAATGATATGTATTATTAAAGTCAATGATGGGCAAAACCACATATGTTGGCATTTCAGAAGATGTATCTTGTAGAACACCCTCAAGACAAACTTCCTCAAATATTTGCTCGAAGGAGACATGGTTCAAAGCCACCAAACTACCAACACTACCAAAAATTGTTGGGTTGAAACTGACTGAGGCCATATAAAAGAAAGGATTATTTCGACAATAAATGTGGTATGATAGTAGGAAAAACCACAATGCAAAGCCAAGTTACGCAAACAAAGGACAAAAACCCTTGTAGAACCCACATCCACCAACCAATATCTCTCATATTTTCTCTATTTCACCTTTTCAATAAATTAAAATTGACTTAATATGACAAAATAAATAAATGTTTTCATTGACTAAATAAAATAAAAAAAGTGACATCCACCAACCTATATCTCTGATATTTTCTCTATTTTACCTTTTTAATAAATTAAAATTGATTTGATATGGCAAAATAAATAAATTGTATTCATTGGCTAAATAAAATAACAAAGTGACATGAAAAGAAATTTGTACTACTAACTTTTTATAGTCAAAATAAAAAACGTTAAAAGATTCCATAGCTTACATTACACTAATAAAACTCTACACAACTTTCATGATAAATAAATTAATTCTCACACGCACACATTGTACACATAATTTGATCCAATTATATTGATTCTAACATCTCATTGATTCATTCGAAAAAAAAACAAACTAAAAAATACATTAATATTAACTGATAATATATGTGATAAAATATAATGTACACAACTTTTTATTAATTAAAAAGATAATAATACGTTTTATATTAATAACAAAACTTAATAAATATATTAATATTCATATTGTAAGAGGACTAATAATATATGTAATAATGTACACAATTTTTTATTAATTAAAAAGATAATAATACAGTCTCATTATTATTAAACTATTTAATACAAAATCAACCTCATAATATATATGACAATGTACATAATTTTTATTAATTAAACAGATAATAATACATTCTCATTATTATTAAATAGTTTAATACAAAACCAACAAAACTCGGAGCTCAATAATAGAGCTGTCCCACACGCATTATCCGTGACTTAAAAGTGTGGAAATTAGTGCACATGCATTCAGAGTTTGTTTAATAGAGTATGTTAAGAAAGTATTTTGTTGTATTCAAAATAATTGATTATATATTTTAATGTGAGATGATTTTTAGATAATATTTTGTAGCTTGAAATATTTTTTAAAGAATTTTTAAACTTAACAATTTACTAATAAAATTTTATCAATCAAAATAATTTTTCAATATATTTAAAATTTGAAAATTTAAAAATATTACCAATTAATAAGAATAATATTATAAATAATTATTTTATTTTATTTTAAATTCTCTCTTTTTAAAATAAAAAATAAAATTATTAATAATAAAAACTAAAATTGGAAGAAACATAAAATTATTGAAATACAATTATTTCAATAGAAATCAATTAAAATTATTTGATAAATTTTAGACACTTATTTATATTAAAAAAGTTGAATATCATTTCTTTCTAATTTAGAATGTGACAAGCAAATTTATTGAATCCATTTAATTTTATCTCTAAAAATATGAAAAATCCCTTGGCTTATATTATAGTAATCAAAATATTTTATTTTAGGTATACATCTAATCCAGAAACAACAACAAAATTTAAATCAAAGATTGTACAGATCTTATATCATTAACAAAATAATTTATTTTAAGTACACATGACTATTATAATTTTTTTTTTTTTTTTTTTTTTTTCTAAACTGTAAAAATAAAGTAAAAGGAAGATGTTTTATTCAAATATTTTTTATTTACTTTTAAGCTAGAATTTAAAATAAATTAAATATTTTTAAGTATGTTTCAAATTTTCAAATTAAAAAATAAATGCTTTTATGTATAAAAAATAGTAAAGATAAAAAGTGTGTAAATTTATTATGATTAATGTATTGAATTAGTTTTTCATGTATTGAATTAAAAAGAATTTGTAACTTGCATTTTATTTTTTATTGATATTTCAAAAGAGAGATTCATGAATACTTCTATATGATTTGGGGGGTGGTGTCCTATTGTTGTAGAGTTATCTTGTATGACTCAACGACATCTTAATAAAATATGATATTCTATGCAACCATGGTGGCATCTTTGGTGAATGTGCAATAAGACAAATACACTAAAAATTAGCTTTCTAGACAAATTGTGCCATAATTACATTTGGAAGTTTGCCTAAAGAATATTACATAATAAAGCTTCCTCAATAATGATCAAACTTCACAAAGATTTGAATTTATTTAGAGAATAGATACCTTGAGAATCGTGTTAAGATGTGAGTGAGTGTAGTTAAGTACAACAATGGTGTCTATGGTGTCTATGAACTAAAGTAAAAAGGTATATGTCAAAATACAAAAATTCAGCTTTGAAATGTTGCAAACATATGTAGCCATATCCAAGGGGTAGTATCATGGGTGCAATAACATTTAGAATAGTCAAATGATAAGAAGTGAAAAGAAACTTAGGTATATATGTCTAAAATTACTGACTATGAAATGGTTGTGGGATTAAGGATAGTTTGTGTACCAAACAAATAAACAAGTAATTATCTTGTTTATTAACAAATGAGTACTAAATTAGAGAGAAAAATGCTAAAAAGACCAATAAACCAAGGGCCAATTGATACTTTTTGGGGAGTAACTCTCAAATCAAATATTATATAAGAGTACTATCACTAACTTTTTGATACAAATCAAATATTTCAATCTTACATACAATTAACATGATATGAGCTTTACTCTAGGTGATAGCCAAGGCTTCTACATTACTAGGTGTTGTAGGCATTGATATGGACTAACTTCCGCTACATATTTTTTAATTAACATGCCATATCATCTTTATACAAAGGAAACAAATAGGAGTGAGAGATTACATCCATAGACCCTCCAAAACTTCTTTCCTCTAAGTTTTGGCACTATTACAATACATATCCTCCCTTTGAGGAGGAGATTCTCCAACCTCCAAGTTACACTAAGCTCTAATCACTCTACGATTTGAAGTTACCTTTGATACAATTTAGAGTTTGTTCATGCACCCTCTTCAACAAGATTATTAGATTATTCCCTTGCACGTATCATAATTTTTAGATTTGTTCTATAGAGGCTAAAACCCATGATCATTTTGTTTTTAAATGCTCTCTTAACAATAAAATTTACTCTCTTTAGAGACTTTTGTAACTCTCTCTAGACTCTCGTGGCTTACAAAGTTCAAAGATAAGCATATTTTTTCTTTCAATAGATGTTTATCTTCACCAACATTTACCAAAAATTTTACTCCAACAATGCTCTATACTTGGAAGATTGATTATTCTATTCACCTTGTTTCTTCTTCAAAATTGAATAGAAAGCGATTTCATGACAATACTTACAAATATGAAAAAATTTGTGAAGCACATAACATAATGCACAATACATGCTCTTTTGAATTTGTTGGAACGTTTACACTCCCTTTTACTTAATTTTCATTTCACCATTTACAATTCATAGACCAATTTTCACCTTCCATGAACATTTTACATCATTATTAACTAAAAAAGGGGTAAAAATTTATTCAATCACATAAGGGGATACAAAGCAAGAAGGGCCAACTGCCCAACAGAGAAAGAGCATTACACAACCTTGTCGTTTTCCACTAAGTGATCTAACATATGAAACAATTCTAAAGGTAATTGGCCCCTATCCACAATATTCCACCTCTGCATTTGATCAAAAACCCATTTGGCCAAACAATCCACAACTCCTTTCCACCCCCGAGGAATGTGACTAAAAGTAACAAATTCCAAGGAACCACACAATCGAAGAATCTATCTAATAACCAAAGCTAAGTGCCAACTAACATCATCTAGACGTTGCCCATTCAACAAAGTCACCACAACTTGAGAATCATATTCACAAATAATCACTATCCAACTGAGAACACGACTACACTCCACAAAATGGCAAGAGCCTCCATGAAATTATTTGTATGAAGACCCTTATAAATAGAAAAAATAAATTGAACATCACCCGAGCTATCATGCCCAATGCCACCAACACTAGTATGACCAGGATTCCCCCGAGATCAACCATCAGCGTTAATTTTCAAAATTCCCTAGGGAGGAGGAGACCTACGACCCCTCCTGATTTATCTTCCGCATAGGATGTCTACATCTATTTCAAATGACTTGTACAACACCTATCAGAACACCTCCTTAAAAAGGAAAATTGAGACAATTGCAAATATCAGCATCTCTAGGATCCACACCTCTAGCCAAGTCACATTTAGCCGAGACAATCTCATAAGAGAATGAATAGTTTTCCACCACAAATATTGAACAACCATCCTTGCATCGTGAAAGCTCCTACTATCCTTCTCCAACCAAATATGCCAAATGATCAATATGAAAACCTCAGTTTTACCAAGCCATATGATATATGAGTTGTAAGTCTTTTCACTTTTGTTTGCATAATCCTGTTTTCGTCCACTTGTTATGGATACAGTTTCACTTTGTTGCATTACAAATAATGAATTAAATAGGCCTTAGTTAATAAAGGAAAGCAGAACTGAATTCATTGCTGAAAATATTGTCCTGCCCTGTTCTGCGATCTTTTTTGTTATAATTCGAGCTTCCTTTCATGTAATTGGACCTCGACAAAAGAGCTTCGAGCCCAATCTAAGCAAAGAAAAGAAATGAAGATGAAAAGGACTATCTTCTTGTTGTTATTGTTTTTGTTCGGTGTGAATCAGAATCCATGCTTTGGAGAACCTTGGGATTGGCAGACAGGAATAGATGTCGATACAGGTGGTCTAAGCAGAGATAATTTCTCAAAGGGTTTTGTGTTTGGAACTGCAACCTCTGCATACCAGGTGGAAGGAGCTGCCAAAACGGAAGGTCGAGGCCCCAGCATTTGGGATGTGTTTGTGAGTAAACCGGGTATAATTTCTTCAAGAATATTTTCAACTTATGGGTTTCTAAAAAAAAATTCTAGGTTGCTGGTTTTTTACAGAGGCTGTTGAATTACAGCGAATTTTTGGTTGTGCAGGAAACATAGCCAACAATGCCACTGCAGATGTTGCAGATGACCAGTACCATCGGTATAAGGTACTACTCTCAAGTCTCTACTTGTATAGAGTCTTTTTGGTTTAAATTTATTTACAAGGAAGAAGATGGTTAAATTAAAAAACTTAGAGATTTTTAGTTTAGGTCTGTGAAACGAAAATTCGGTGTATATAGTATTGCCCTATGACCTTTACACCCTGATGGTGATGGGTTTACCAGAGAGACGCGAAATGGTGTAGTTAAACATGCTACGCATTTAGATCCCGAAGCAGTTAAAGATAGAAAGAAAATGTATTATTGCCAACAAATGGTGGAAATGGGTCAATGGGACTGTAAGAGTATGTAACTTAGAATAGACATAAGGGAGCTCTGAATGCAATTATATAAGCTAATTTATCCACAACATGGTAGAACCAGGTAAACTAGCTAAAAGAGCATAACCCACCATTTATCATGCTCCTTTAGTATTAGAAGCATCAATCAAACAGTTAATTTAGAGTCACCAACATAGAATCTGAAATGCCATCTAGAGAATGGCTTTGGCTAGTGGCTACAAGGAGCTTGTACAAGAGATCTTGAATATTTTGTTAAACTAGAGCTTGTCCAAAACTGTTTCTCTTTTTTTTAAGGAATTTCAAATAGAAAATTTGTTGCTCCTTTTCTGGTTGCAAGCTAAAAATGCCCAAATTGTTCATCACAAGGAAATTTAAATGAAAAACAAAATATCCTTTATTATTTTGGGGATAATGATAACCAGAAGGCCTCTGGAAAGACCTGAGATACGAATTTAAGAACTTTGATGATTTGTATTACACTGCATGAACAAAATTATTATATTGATTGTTCTGTTGGATCAAATCTAAGTTCAAATGTTTGATATGCAGGAGGATGTGGAGCTGATGGTAAAAATGAACATGGATGCATATCGGTTTTCCATATCATGGTCAAGAATATTTCCAAGTAATGGCACTGAATTCTAATTAAAGATGTTATAATCTGTATTTTTTGGAATTTTGAATTTGTTTTATTTTACAAACTAGATTTTGAATGGTCTTGATCATTATTTTTTGGAATGCTTTTGTATAATTGAAGAAGCTAATTTATTTGTGAAATCTATCTTCGGTAAACTTGAAATTGTTCTCATTTTGTGATGCAGCTGGAACGGGGCAGATAAACTACAAAGGAGTCAACTATTATAATAATCTTATAAACTACTTACTGGAAAGAGGTAAGGCAAGCACCTTACACAGTGCCATACTTTGTCTAAACATGGTAATTCTGTACTCTACTATGCCTTTAAGGAGTAGACCAGGTGAGTGGGGTGCCGAATTGTCAAAAGACTACTTTACATAAATTCCTCAAAGGATTGAATAGGTTTTGAACTTTGCAACTAAAATAAGTATGGAAAGAGGTTACAATTTATCAAACACAGTGAATCCCATCGCTCTTGGATCTGTTGATAAAATACCATTCACATTTGAGACATGTCAGCCAATATCCCTACCAATGTTCCAATTACAGATGGATAGGTTCATCCACAAACAGATCTCTTCGATCACAGAACTAGACTTGCAATTAACATTGGCTTATCTGTCAATCACATTGTGTCTGTCATAGAGTTAAAAGCCATGCATTTACAATTTTGCCTACAGATCTTCCAGTCTCACCATTAACTGTCTTGTGAAGGTTGATTGATCTGGCTCCATCAATTCTTACACATAGAAATTGGTTTACCTCATCTCCAATAACAAATGTGAATTTGTGAGACAATAAGACCAATTCTTAAAGATATCATGTACTTAACCATCCACACCCTCCTCAAGTCTTAGTACTGTAACACCCTTGTTTACTTGGGATCATCATACAGTAGAAGAAAATATTCCCCCTTAGTAACAAGTGATCAGACTTTCGTTTGTGTTTTGCGGTTCCCTGCCTAATGATTTTTACCAATATGCAAGTGAAAGGTCATAGAAGAATGACTACTCATGAAAATTCCAAAACTGTTATCATGGTGGTAACTTGAGTTTTAAGATATTCCCTGTAGTGAAAAAGCCCACAAATTTAATATCTAATAAATACTGCACTACACAAGCTTGATTACTTAAAAAAATGTTGATCCATAGTTCATCTATGCTTCACAATTATTACGAAGCCAATAGCCTAGGGTTTTTGTGATCCGGGTGGTTGGAAGCTATCTGTATTCTGTAGGCAATCTGTACACATAATAGACAAAATATACCTTCTTAAATAATTTAGCCTATGCATCATAATTTTGCTCAATGACTTGTTTTTTCTCAGGTATTACACCATATGTAAATCTTTACCATTATGATTTACCCGAGGGACTGGACAGAGCATTTGGAGGATGGTTAAATTCCCAAATTGTGTAAGTTTACTAAATTCCAAATTTCCAAAATCACTTTGGTATTGCTGTCAGGAAACAAACATGCATTGACAGAGCAGCCCAGAATTTCAACCAGGCTTCTCTTTAGTAGTTTCATTTAGCGAAAATTTATTGACATTTAGTATTTACCTGTGCAGTTGTTAATACTTTAAAAAATGATGCAACTAAAACATACTCAGTAAATTTTAATTCCTTATAACCTACATCTTGTGATGATGAGGATGCCACAAGTGTCAGGAAAATGTTTCAGTGGTAAAAACTCCCAAGCCCAAATCGAAAATTGCACAAAAGTTCCAGTAACGTTTGTATATTTCCATAGACAGGAGTATGGGAAATATGCAGAATTCTGCTTCAAGACTTTTGGCGACAGAGTGAAAAACTGGATGACTTTCAATGAACCACGTGATATTGCTGCTCTTGGTTATGACAATGGTATAGCAGCCCCTGGAAGATGCTCTGTCCCATTTGGAAATTGCAGTGCAGGAAATTCTTCTACAGAACCCTACATTGTTGCTCACAATCTTTTGCTGTCACATGGTACTGCTGTGAAAATATACAGGGAAAAATACCAGGTGAGACCTGGCAGTGAACCTTCAGACATGGTTCTAAATATCTTATTTGATTTGACCCAACATCACCAAGAGTAAGGATATGTCATTGCAGGCTCAACAGAAAGGAAAAATTGGAATTCTTTTAGACTTTGTGTGGTATGAACCTCTCACAGATTCGAGTGATGACATTTCTGCAGCACAGAGATCAAGAGATTTCAGCATTGGATGGTGTGTATTCCTTCCTAACAATCTGTTTTGGCCAAGAAAAAGTGAAATTGATCTATTAGCAAATGTGATAATTTTATATAAGCTTAATTCCTATTAATAATGTGCTTACACCGTGAGAGCCCCGATTCTTACTATCCGATGTCCATGTCAGAATCAACCCACCCTAGATACCACAAGTGTCAATAAACTACAGAGCTTAGTTTATTGCATTTAGCTTTGTACAAAATAATGCTATTGCTCTATATTCTTTGTAGTCTTGAAGATTAAGAAGAATGTAAAATCATCTTTTCTTTCGCACAGGTTCCTTCATCCCATTGCCTATGGAAAGTATCCAGACTCCATGGAAGAAATTGTTGGGTGGAGACTTCCTAAGTTTACGGAAGAACAATCCATAATGGTAAAAGGCTCGATGGACTATTTAGGGCTTAATCAGTATACTGCATACTACATGTATGATACTCACCAACCAAAACCAAATATAACAGACTACCAGATGGACTGGAATGCAGGTTTTGCATGTAAGGACCCTTATACCATGGATTAACCCGTTCTTCTGACATTATATCATGCTATTGTCCTTTGATAATGCCTTGAATTGCTCTTTCATATTGTTGACTTTGATTTGGTACTCTGAATTACCTTGAAGAAATGGCAATTCCAATAAAGCTTAAAAAGGTTGCCTGTTTACATATATTTACTATATTAACTGTTTGTCTGAAACCACAGTTGAGCGCAATGGTGTTCAAATTGGACCAAGAGTAAGATCCCTTTCTCTTCTTTGCTAATTTCAAATTCGTTTTATTGTTGTTTAGTAATGTGCAATGGTGTTCACAGGTTCAAATGCATGGCAGTCTGAAAAGAATGTATTCTAGCTGTTAATATATTAGATAGGATATGTTGTTAGACGAGTGCTCTCTTGTTGGTCTTTGAGAGGAAAAATATCAACCTATTCACTGAGTGGTGAGTTCAGGGGCTTCTCAACCTCTGAGTTGAGTGGTTGATTGGTGCTCATCCCTCTCCCACTGAAGCCCATTCTGATGAGAAATGGGCTGTTATGCATTAGATTATCAGCTGCAATCGCAGCTTATTCATTTTAAGATATGTTTGATAGTCTAAACCGTAGTTCATACCTAAGATTCAAAAAGGATTGACTGGCTTTCCATCATTTTTTTCAAATATTCTAAAAGAAGAGAGTGAATTTGCAGGCTAATTCGGAGTGGCTTTACATTGTGCCTTGGGGTTTATACAAAGCTGTCATGTATATAAAAGACAACTATGAAAATCCAACACTGATTATTACTGAAAATGGTAAGCTAAATCTGCCCGTTGCAATTTTCTCCCTTACAATTTCGATATAGGGCTATTTCTTATGGACTGTAGAAACATTCTTCTGCTCCCAAATCTTTTGGAACTTTGTAGTTTGTTTTATATTCCCATAGTACTGTTGAAGCCTCTCCTCCCATTCATTGCCTCATTTAGCACAGCACTTTATTATTGAGACCAAGACTTTCTTAGTAGCCTTTACTTGGTCATTGAATCTCCTGGATTCGGGGCTCGATAGAAACAGTACCATTTTAAATTGCTTTTTCAAGTAGATTATCCGTGTCACAAAGCATCCTCTGAATAATTTGCCAAGCAATTCAATTTTGTTATCAAAATTTTCCTCAGATTTACTTCAAAATAAGTATCTGTATGTTTGATGATTTCTTTGGCTGCAGGGATGGATGACCCTGGCAATTTAACACTGGAAGTTGGGGTTCATGATACAACGCGGATAAACTATTATAAAGACTACATTAATAATTTGATAAAGGCAATGAAAGAAGGAGCAAATGTGGTGGGATACTTTGCCTGGTCACTGTTGGATAATTTTGAGTGGACAAAGGGCTATACATCAAGGTTTGGATTGGTTTATGTTGATTTTCAAAACCTAAAAAGATATCCGAAAATGTCTGCTTACTGGTTTTCCAAACTCCTCCAACACCCCACAAATTGATCAATCGATTACAAGAACTTAAGTTAAACAATTGTGACAGGACTCACGTTCACCAATCATCCCTGAAACAATAAAATCCAGCACGGACTCAAAATTTCATGCTGTTCTTATGCTTTTTAGTAGGAGTAATCTATATTTGTTTGGAGATTTTGCTCTCTATTGTTTGTAGTGAAGATTTCAATATACTTTGCTGTTTTTTTTTTGGGGGGGGGGGCTTGTTGGCCTTCTACTGCAGCTTGAAATTTTATATTTTATTCAAATAATCAAAGTATTTATTGTTTGAATTATATATGATGGTTTTTTTATAAGTTATGCTTGCACACTGATGCCTTGATTTGAAATGGCTATCCAGTCTTTACAATGCACCAAGATATCATTATCTTTTATACATTATAATAGATGTTTGGTGCATTCTAGGGACTGGATAGACATTCCCCCTTGACTCGGCATTCTATAATCTGTATTAAATTTACCATAATTTTTTCATTTCTTAATTTCAACTTCATCACACAAAAATTCAGCACGTTTGATAATAGAACAATGTGTTCAGTTTACCATGGTTCCTTGGTCTAATTTTAAGTCTCAAGGATATTAGTTCAGGTCTTTAACATTTTTTTCTAATTGATTACACTTGGTTAATTTTGAATTAATCATATTAAATCTTTTCTAATATATTCCTTCTTTCATATTTCTATTGATTTTATCATTCTCTTACAATCTTCTTAATGTTTTGTGAGAACAAAAAAAAACTTTCGATGGCACATCTATAGATATGATCTCAAGCTTAATTAATTGTGAGGGCATTGATATTGACATCCAACATAAACCCAAATTTGATCTTCTAATAAAGTTTGGGTTAATCCCAAATTTAACCTTCAAGCATTTAAATCTAACATATTTTCAAGTTACAATCTAATTTGAGTAAATTAATCCTAGTATGGATTTGGGATATCAAAAAAGAAATTCTACTAAAAAAATCAATGAAAGGTTTGACAAGGGGAAAAAATCAATAGTAGATTCAAATATGCTTATTAATGATTTAGACCTCTAATGTATTTAAGATTTAGGAAATATGGGTTATCTAACTTTGGTGATAAATTATGGTTCCAACTAGAGTTGATAAGCAAGGTTAGCCTATTAAAAAATAAATAGCCTTTGGGTTTCAATCGATTGTAGTATGGATATTAGATTGATTTCAAAATTAATCTTGATTAATCTTCTTTCGTTGAGCTAAAACCAAGGTAGGGGTCATTAGAACATAACAAATGCAATCAAGGGAATAAACCAATTTTAAATTGATGGAATGCAAATATAGTTTTTTTCATTGAAGTAAAGCAAGAGTACAAAGAATAGCAGCTAACAAAAGTAGTTGAAAGAGAAAACATCACAACTCATGATTGCAATTGAGATTAATCAAGTTTAAATTGATGTAATGCAAATATTGTTCACTAGCGGCTTTTATAAAGCTCAACATTAGCTAGCATGAGTCCCAAATATTTGTTTGTTGACTTATCTTTTCTTGGTCTTGTGTATTCAAGCAAGGAGAATAAAAAATGATTCCACCAAATTATGAGATTCTAGCTTTTTTAAATTTAAGATTCTAGCCTCTTGTCAATTTGACCAAAACAATGAGTGGTCCTCTCAAAAGTTTATCTACAAGACTTCACAATTCCATATTTTTGCTCAACCTTTTATAGCTCTCGTGATATTTATTTATTTGATTCTTGTTGCAATACTTAAGGTTCGTTTCAAATAACCAACACAAAGATCATATAATTACAAGGAATACAAGGGAATCCAACCATTTGGAAGCATAATGTTTATTTATTACCTTGAATCTATCAAGCATCAACATGTTGATGAATCAAGCTTTACGTTCCCCTAAGCTTAATGGTACTTTTGACTTTACCCTTCAAGTTAAAAGTAGTTTGATTTTGGCAAGAAAAATTGCTTCAAGATCTACTACACCTATTTTGTACTATATCTATTTTTCTAAATATTTTTATTTTATTTTCACTTTAGCTGCATGTTTTTATACAAGTGCAATTTCATCTCCTTAAATAAATATCTAGTTCCTTGGCTCAACATGAGGAAACATCTTGTTTTAGTTTAATGTATAATTTCATAAGATCTTATTGAAGATGGTGTGGGGTATCACTTTCAAGTTGACTGTCATGGAGAGGCATCAAGGTCAAAAGTTCAAAGAATATCAAATGAGAAATCATCAAGCCAAATTACCAATCATCTTAGTGATAATACGCTTAGGTTGCTTGTCTCGACTTATCCTCTCTTTAACCCACCTCCACTAAGAAACAATAGCCAAATTATATTTGCCATACCAGTTCCATGGTAGAATATGATTGTAGATGAGACTCCAATACCTAATTATTGGTGCACCCATTGTAACATTATACATTATATGGTCACATGTACACAATCCCAAGACCACCTTTAATTTGTCTTAAGGCTCTTGTTGTTAGAACCCTAGCTACTTTGCTTTGACGGAGGAATCTCTTAAAGAGTCTCTACCACCTCCAAAGTAGCTTTTAATGAAATGTATGGCCAATGAAGTTCCTAGCTCAAGCAAAAATGTGTTTGCCAATGAACTTGCTCATGGCCACTTTACACGAGCTATGAAAAAAGTGTTTGAGGAAGTTCATAGTGTTGGAGGAAGTTAGACATCCTAGTGACATTTATACTTCATCACAACTTGCAAAAGTGAGACCCAAGGTTCTTGAACATTTTAAGACGGTTCATCTACCTTCCCTAAAAGTGACCAGAGATGTTCTAATTTAATGGATCCTATTCAAAAGTTCACCTTTACTTTTGGCACCCAAAATCCAAGCTCTATCGTCCCTAGGGTTGTTGCCTCTTTTCTAATTTCATTCTTAGAAAGAACATAAGGAGCCTGTGCAAAACATGTTCCCATCAAATATCAACCTTTCAACATAGTGGTGTTAATGAAGAAGTCTTCAATTAACTCATCTTTATGGGAAGCTTTTTCCTTACATGGAAAATTTAATTTATTAAAAGAATCCCACAAACTTAGCAAAAGGAAAACCAAGTGATAAAATTCAGCAATTAGCGAGAGTATCTTTATGTTATCTACATTACCAACCACTATGATGTGAGATCTAAGCCTGAACTATTTTATCCTACTCTTATTATCAAGGATAATTTAGTTCACAAAAGTATTGTTAATTTTGAAGCAAGAAATAGTGACATTCCTAAGTTGGTTGTTAATCCTTGGTCTGACTTATAAGAGAATTGCCTTGAAGGTATCACACAATTAGATGGTACAATAATTCACACCATTAGTTTCATTTGGAATTGCCTTTGTATTCTACATTCTTTCTTGAGTGTAATGATTCCAAAAGATGCATATGTTATCAACATGCCAATATTCTTAGCAATTTTCCTATCTAGAAATTCAATACAAGGATGGCTAGTTATGTGTACCTTGATTAGTCGCATATTATTACTCAAACCTCCTTCAAATGTAAATCTTTGTTTTAATAATGGCATGTTTTTTATTCACCATGTAGATCCCTACTTTACCCCAAAAATCAATGAAGCCCCCAATTTTGTAACATAATGCAATAAACTATGGAAGTTCATGCCTATAATTCAAGTCAAGAAGACACCCATCAAGAGGCTACTATGAATAGCCAAGATGAAGATGAGACTAGTTAAATGAAAAATTATAAGTTTAATTACTCAAGTCTCAAGAATTATTGTGCTAACAAAGATGTTCAAAGCTACCATATCTCTTCAACTCTAAAAGGTGTAGGAAAATTAGTTAGATGATTGTTCTAAATGTATTTTAATTGTACAAAGTATAGTATACACCTTGGAAAAGTTAGATCAATCGACACCATTGATCCTCATGTAAAAATTGTATTAATCCTCAATTTTTCTCAATATTTAGTGGGTTAAGTTAATGGTTGAAGGGATATCTTGATCAATAACTAACATGTAATACTTGAATAATATTGGTCAAATAAAAGAACAATTGGACATTGAAAAGCATTTGTCTCTATAAGATTTATTATAATACTATACAATAGATAGTACTGGTCCTAATGGCTTAATATATTTTAATATTCTATATCATTCTAACTTATTGAGATATATCAATAGGTTAAAGTATCTAACACATTGTTTATTTGTTACAACCATTAATCTAGTGGGTCATTTACCACAAGTCTTAGCCATCAATTTTTTCCTGGAACATATAAGATAATGTAAAATGCTAAGAGGATGTCTAAAAGGATGAATGGAAGAGACTTCACACAATCTTTTTTATTTGTTATAAATTGCTAAAGCAAGGGAGCTATGGTGTGCTAGAGATAGGCATTTGGTACTTTCTAATTGTTGTGAGTTTGTCTAGTCAAATAGTATCATAAGTGACGGTTTAATTAAGGTGTTGTACCTTGTACGTTCTTCTCCTAGGTCCTAATTACATGTCACTTAAGTTTACTTGGGGACCACATAGGAACATTCCCACTTTAGGTGGTATTATCACATTATCACTTTCCACTTCATGTGGAACTTCCACATTTAGTGGCTTTATCATGTTATCACTTTTCCACCTTAGGTGGGTGATCCACCTTTAGTGGACATATCACACTATCACTTTTCCACCTTAGGTGGGTGATAAGTTATCATGTGATGTGTCATGTCATGAGATTAAGACTCTTCTCATAATCTTATGAAGTCCTACGTCTCACCTTGGCCTACTTAACCAAGGGGTCTCCTTTATACTATCATTCAATTCCATTTGATTAAATTCTATTGCATTCTTGATAGGAATACAATTTGTTCTTGTCATATTAATTATCTCTTGTTGCTATGCTTTCCATTAGGCCTCTAGATCTTGGGTGGCTATCTCCATAGCCAAATATTACAATAAGGGCCCATAGATCTACCAAATTTATTGATCCAAAAGATGAACAAATTTGACCCATTGATCAAAGGTGAAAATTAAAAGCTTTGAGAAACAAATAAAAATCCTTAGTTTCAAATAACAAGTGAAAAACCAGAGACAAAGTATGAGACCTGTTAAGAAGATATTTATAGTTACAAATTTGATTTAGTAGGGCACATTATATTCTAAGTAGCTTAAGGGAGAGATCACATCTAATATGATTCAACAAAGACCTTATTCACTCGATTGGTTAAAAAAAACCTACAATACTACTAGGGCGTAATGATAATAATGTTGAACATCTTGTAGAAGTAGATATGATATTGTTAGAATTCATGAAATGCGAATCCCACTGTAATAACCCACCAAAATTGATTCAACAAAAATTGAGTATTTTTTTTTTTTTTTCATTATGTTTTATTCAATTGCATACTCTGGGCATCCATCCAATTAGGATTAGGCATTCATCCGTTCGGGATGAGCTTCTAACCATACGGGTTAGGCAATTGTCCATACGGGATGTAAAATTCCATCTATCCAATACAAGATAGGCATCTACCCATACGGGGTAGGCATCCATCCAAACGGGATAGGAGATGCTCTGGCCAGAGACTTAGACTCATCGGGACCATTCGGGTCCTGAGCCACTCACTAAGTACTACACTCTTCTAACAAGAATGCACCGAGGTCGCCGTCCTTAGGAGTAATTAAAAATAATACAAGCTTGAATTCCGCCTCGGAATTTGGCTTATAGCCTCGGGAAGTCAAGCGAATCCATACGGGATTCCTTCCGAGTATGCATTGAATTAAATTTGATTATCTTATCTTTCAATTAGGATTCTTACTCAATCAAGCCTAGACCCCACCCACAAACGCCTGAGTACGAGGGACAACTCCGTCCTAGGACTGCCTACATACCCGCTTCGGCACAGGATCAAGGCGTAAAGTATGTAGTTCTATTTTCTAATCTATGGTTTGATGTAAACTGATTTGTGGGTACGCAACCCTTTCTAGGGTCGGTGTCCCAGACAGTTTCTCTGCGGTTGCTACCCACGATGGTAGCACTTAAGCGAAGGCTCAAGATGGCCTATTGCTTGTGGCCTAAAAAAAAGAAAATAACTAGATCCTAATACTTATCATGAACGTCACCCAATTGCAAAACGCCAATATCCCTTTGAGATGAATAAATAAATAAAGAAAGTAAATTTCATGAGGGTATTTAACTTAACCATCCTTAAAAGGGGGTTTACTATGGTGTATCTCAACGGATGTGAAAATCATTTAAAAGTTATCTTATTAAATTATCGATCCAAGAGGAATTACCCGCCCCTTGGATTTTTAACTTCCAAATGTCCCTTATTACTCCCCGACGATTTATAGGGACGATGCCACAGACGTCGTTAATGCAGCTTTATTAGGCGTTAAGTGCAGTAGTTCAACACGACGGCATTACCCGTAAGCGTGACCCAGAGGCACCGTATATACCGAACGCTGCTAGTTTTGGTTTTCCAACTTCCTTTGTTTAGTTTTCAAATCTAACATCATGCTTGAAAATATAATTATGAAATGGATGTACATAATTTAAACCTTAAATACTATTTGAAAAAGAGAAATAACATTATTCTACAATTAAATGAATTAATACATGTATTGGCGTGGTAATGATAATTGTGAACTTATGAATAATTGCATGAAAATAAGGAATATGAAATAATAATAATGCAATGCAAAAGTAACGTCATTTACATACAAAATGCAAAAATATTTTCTCTTATCGCGAGACTAGTTAATTATAAGGTTACAATTTTCTCATGAGAGGCCAAATTGAATAATAATGAGACTTACCTATCCCCAAAATCATGGATCAAATAATCCAATAATTCTCTAAGGAATTGAAACAATACATTGAATTCAAACTCTTGCTAATTTTAAGGAAAATAAATTTAACTAAACAAATATGTGTAAAAAAAAAATTAATTTAAATTTAATTTAAACGATACACAAAAAAAAATAACTTAAATTTTTAATCAAGACGTTTTAAACTTCCATCGAAATTCTTATAAGCGAACTTGTTTTATTTATATTTATAGAACTAGGGGGTGGGGACCACGGGTCCCATCACTCCCTGCGGTCCTGCATGTGCAGGCCCGTAGGGGTTGAGGGGGCCACGTGGTCCCCTCCACTCCCCTACGGCTACTTGCGGTGACCGCAGGGTAGTGGGGGTACCACTAACCCTGCCAGTTTCGATATCGCTGCTCTGCGTACTTTCGGTTATTTTCGGGGACTGTGCCGAATGCGGAAATAAATGCAGTAAATGATAATGTGGCATTAATATTGGTATAATAACATTGGAATTATATATATATATATATATATATATGGTTTTCAAATTTCCTTACAAAAGAGATTTTATTTAAGAAGGTAAGAATAAAGTAGATGGGCAATTAATTGTGTTTTTCCTCTTTTTTTTTTATTTTTCTCTTTACAGAAAACAGGAGTTTATCATTTACAGAGAGATAGAGAGAGAGATTTATCCAGCCATCACAGGGAGGGAGTTATTTTCCAGACTTTTCAAGAAAATTGTTTATTTCCAGGATTCATTCCCAGAGTTCAGGAGGATTTGTTCAACTGATATCTACAGTGAGCTCTTTGTTCAATCCACAGAGAGTTTCAAAAAAATAATCACAAGGAGGGAGTTTAGAATGGTCATAGAGAAAATATTCACAGAGATAAAAAGAATAATCATTAAATAATTACAGAGAGAAATAATCGCAGTGAAATCTATCCTTACTTTCAAATAATTTCTTTCTTTTCTACAGAGAATTTATAAAACCAGATACAGAGGAGCTAATCACAACGAAATCTCTTTAGAGGATGAGATTCAGATAACAATAACCAGAGAGATGATCCTAGAGAAAATAAAGATGGTTCTACTTTAGCAAGAATCAATCTA
Source organism: Cryptomeria japonica (assembly GCF_030272615.1). Taxonomy (NCBI): domain Eukaryota; kingdom Viridiplantae; phylum Streptophyta; class Pinopsida; order Cupressales; family Cupressaceae; genus Cryptomeria; species Cryptomeria japonica. Next base: position 99,308,135 of record NC_081406.1, on the reverse strand, counting down.
AAACTTAATGAGAAAAAAAAACAATTAAATCTGGATCTAATTTCTTAAACAATGAATCTAATTCTTATCAACAATTTAATCTACTTTTTATCAAGAATCTGAAACAAATGAGTGTCATTCTCATCAAACCATTTAATCTACTTCTTATAAAAAAAAACTGAAACTAATTTTTATCAAGAATCTGAAACAATGAATCTCATTCTCATCAAACAATTTAATCTACTTTTTATCAAACAATTTAATCTATTTCTTATCAAAAACTGAAACTAATTCTTATCAAAATCTGAAGCAAATGAATCTCATTCTCATCAAACAATTTAATCTACTTTTTATCAAACAATTTAATCTATTTCTTATCAAAAACTGAAACTAATTCTTATCAAAAATCTGAAACAAATGAATCTCATTCTCATCAAACAATTTAATCTACTTTTTATCAAACAATTTTAATCTATTTCTTATCAAAAACTGAAACTAATTCTTATCAAAAATCTGAAACTAATGAATCTCATTCTCATCAAATGATTCTAATTTCCTAAATAGTTTAATCAAGTCTAATCTACAACAAGAATAAGATGCACGAAACTAAGTTTGAAAGAACCTGGGTGCTTGAAAATGGTGTAGAGTCTTCCTTGATCCTCCAAATTTGAAGAGAAGTCCTCCCAACAAAACCTTAGCTGAAAATGAAAATTGACTACAAAGGAGAATTTAACTTGCAGAATTTCTTATGGAATAGCCAACACCTCTTTTGAAACTTGTACATCTTTTATAAAAGAAATTTCAAATTCCCACTACCTAATTATTAATTGAAAAAAAAGAGATTCTCTCCCAATTTGGCCTCCATGCAAATTGATTAGGCTTAGTGGGAGGAGTTACATGCAAGGTGGTGGAGAAGTCTCTAGAAGCTTCTTATTCCTCCTACAACATGTGCCTTAATTGAGTGAGGGAAATTAAATAACCAATTAAATATATATATATATATATATATTTTCCATGTGTGTGTGTGTTTTATTATTTTTATTCCCTTACAATATTCATTCAATAGTTTATCCAAAGAAATATAATAGAGTTTTGTATTTAAATCAAAAGGTGATAAAGGAGGGTTGTGACACCCACAAGCCTAGTTGTCTTCTGCAAGAATACCTCACACAATAAGAGAAAATTGAACAACAAAGAATAATTGAAGACAATTAACAATAATTGAATGTATTGCTTTGAAATTGCTTAATTACAAAGAAGGATATGACATCCTTATAAAGAAATCTAACTCTAAAGATAGAAAACCTAAATGGTGGAGTCTACAAGATAGACTGAGAGTTTGAAACACAATGCATGAATCAGTCATGTATGCACAAATAGCATAATAGACTAATTAATGCATGAAACTCTTGAAAATCTAAACATAGTTTGATTTTCCTAGTTTGCATTATGCATGGAGATAAATATTAACTAATTATTTGTAATTAATTAATTAACTAAATAATAAATTATCTAGTGAATTAATACAATTAAGTGAATAATTAATATATAAATTATTTATTCCAATGCCCCCCCTGAATGCACAACTGGGACAGAGGCAAAGATATAGGAAAAAACATGCAAAGATGTATGCAAGATGAGTCCCGACCTAAAGCTTGATTAGGTACCCATGAACAAACATGCAAATTTCTCAAAAACAGAGCAAAGGGGAAAACCCAGTGGGAACAAAACTCCTCTCCAAAAGAGAAACAAAAAAGAAAGTACAAAACCAATATCTCAAGAGACTCTCTCAACAACATATGTACTACTAACCCCCCATGAGAGAAGATCGAAGCTTTAAAGCCCCCCCAGATTGATAGAATCTCTGTGCCAATGATCAAACCGATGTGGCTCCAATGTGGAGGAAACAAAGTCAACAGACAAAGAAGAGGAAAAACCTGTATGTAAGGCAAAACTAGAAGGCCTGGATGTTGATCAAAGGAGAACACATGATGATCTTGAAAAGGAAGCTCCAATGATGGTGGGATAACATATGTGTTGAATTTGTTATCTAAGAGGGAATGAACATCCTCTGATATCTCCTCAACAACTGCAGTAGTGGGCTCAATGAATGGAGCTACAATGTTAGGCGATGGTGAACAGGAATCCTGCTAAACAGATGCAAACTCAATAGGAGGAGGAGGTGTAGAAGTTACAACACTGGTCTCAGGAACAACACATAAGTTCAAGTGACCTGACTTCACCTCAACATGCTCTTGTGAAAAAAGAGAAATTCTCAAACAATGGAGAAGATGGACCAAAATGAGAAAAGGAGTACAAGCGGGAAGAATGATCAACTGTCCTTGTAGCAACAATGTCTCTTGTCTCATTGTCTTTGATGTGCACTGAATCTCGTGTAAACACAACTTATTTCCCTATCCCATTGTGAGCAATTTGATAAATAGAGAGAAGTTTGGTAGACAAAGATGAGACACAAAGTACATCATTGAAAGTATTGTTATCAATGTCGATAGAACCCTTCCCACATACTGTCATAATAGTGTTGTTGCCCATCAAAATGTGTGGTGTAGAAGAAGCTTGAAAATATGAGAAAATATCCTGAGAAGATGCCATATGGTGTGAAGCACCTGAATCCAGTAGCCATCGAGAAGAGGGCGAACTAGTGGTTGCACATAAAGCATGACCCTTTCCATTGGACTGCCCATCTATCTGGAATGAAGGAGAAGAAGAAGACCTGTAAGAAGAAGAAAGAATATTGCTCTTTGCAAGAAGAGTAGTCAAATTTGAAATCTGTTTCTCATATCCATCAAACTTCTTCTGATGACAATATGACTCATTATGCCTTTCTTTTTACAATAAGCACAAATAGGTCTTTCTCTCTTTGATGATTCTCCCTTAGGAGAAGGTGAACCAGAGGTGTTCTGTGAAGTGGAATCCTTTCCTTGCCCTGTGGTCTTTGAATTAGGTTTCTTTCCTTTGCTAGATGAAGCCTTTGTGTCCGTCTGAGGTGGAGTAGTAAGAAGTGTTGAAGCTTTTGAAGGCTTGAATGTACCCATCTGAATCAAATTGGACTATTCTCGCATGAGTTGAATGGAAAACTTATCAAGATAAGGCATGGTGTAGTTGGAGCCCATAGCATCCTTTGTAGCATAGAAGGCATAAACAAAGACAAAATAGTTTAGACCAAGCTTTGCAAGAATAGAAAGGATCAACTGATCATCTTTCTTCTCAATACCTGATTGCTTTAGCTGAAGCCTCAAGGAATTAAGCTTTGTGAAGAGGTCCTGGATCGTGTCAAAATTAGAAGGATTAAGACATATCAACTCATGCTCCAACTAATAACTCTTGAGTGTGTCCTGCTTACCAAATAGAAGCTCAAGTTTTGCCCAAACTTCCTGCGGTGTATTGCAAGACTCAACATGAAATAAGAGATTGGGAGAGATACTCATGCAAAGAGTGCAAAAGGCCTCATCACATATGTTGAACCATTTCCTCTTTTCTATAGCACTTGTAGGTTCGAGTTTTGTACCCTTGGTGACTCGATATAACCCCAACTTCTTAAGAGTGATCTGAATGTGAGACTTCCACTCGAGAAAATTAGAAGTGGTAAGAAGAGGCATATTGATTTCCTCCATGATGTTGGAAAAAGTACAAAAGTGAGACAAGAAAAAATACAGTAATAGAGCTAAAAATTCAGAACTTAATACCTCTGAGAACAAGTATTGCGGAGCTCGGATCACAGGAAGACAAAATAGGACCAGAACATGCACTGTTGACTTCGGAAGGAAGAAAAAAAAAGCTGGTAAAAAATGTACAAATATGGACCTGAGATCTAGATAGATCTCTGAATCATCTTTCTGACAATATTTTGTTTGCGAAAAACAAAGGCCGAATGCACAAGATATGCCCCCGGGAATGCAAACTGCAACCTCTAACTTCAACTGGAAAAAAGCCTACTAAATGAGAAAACTAGAAAATAAATACCTACAGAAATGAATCCATCTTGGAAAGAGCTTTCTGTCAATATATGGTTTGCACAATTTCGACTCCGCATGCTCAAGTTATGAGCAAAATACCAATCGTTGCTTTTTTGAACTTTGAAGGGCTAAAAATAGAGAAAATCAACTAAATTTAGAAGAGCTCCAAATTTAATGGGTTCTTACCGCTGATGTCAGAATTACGTCATTCTTATGTTAGCACTGATGCAAGATACTTTTGCTGCATAAGGTTTGACTCTTTTTTTTTAAAATCACTTTTTTGTAAAACATGCACCCACTTAATTTTATTTTTCTTTAAAAAAAAAAAATTAAAAACCCACCAATCAAATTAATTTTTTTACTAGCCAGTTGATTTTTTTTTTGGAAAAAATTCTGACACCGGTGCAGGTACGACCATATGGATTCTTGTGCCTCAAAAAATGTGCCAATAAAAAATCATGCCTTAGATGCCCCTTTCACCGAAAATAGGCAATTATATATCAAAATTCATGGAATCAGCCTTCTAAATCCAACCGTGAGGTCCTTTGGGCCCAAAAAGCTTCAAATTTTTAGGTACCCTCTGGAATAGAGAAAAACCCTCGAACTTCGAACCCTTACAAAATAGACTTTGTATATCAAATTTCAGCGAAACGAAAGGCAGTCCTGACTTTCTCGAGTCTTCTAGAACTAATTGTGCAATCCAAATTAACCCAATATGAACAATTTTTTTGTGCATGCAAATAATCTTAAAAAAAAAGCGAACAATAATCTTCAAATTTGGAGCTCTGATACCATGTTAAAAATTGTGAAATGCGAATCCCACAAGCCCAATTGTCTTCTGCAAGAATACATGTCACACAATAAGATAAAATTGAACAAAGAATAATTGAAGACAATTAACAATAATTGAATGTATTGCTTTGAAATTGCTTAATTACAAAGAAGGATATGACATCCTTATAAAGAAATCTAACTCTAAAGATAGAAATCCTAAATGGTGGAGTCTACAAGATAGACTGAGAGTTTGAAACACAGTGCATGAATCAGTCATGTATGCACAAATTGCATAATAGACTAATTAATGCATGAAACTCTTGAA